>NC_054475.1:117810703-118135703 GCF_017639515.1 Carcharodon carcharias
ACAAAGTAATGTATAATCAATAAGGTACAGCCAACCAATCAATATGGATCTTATATAGGCAGAAGATCAGTACTCTCAACATATGTGAGCACCAGTATCTCAGCAGGCTCATAGTTTCATGGCAAGTCATTGGTAATACCTGGGGCTTGATTTTCAATGCGGACTGGGGAATCTGATGCCCAGATAATTTCCAGATCCTGATCCAGTGCTGCATCTGTGTCACTTGCGTGATGAAACTTTCAAATGTAAATGCCCTAATTGGGCTGGAAGTGAGCTTGGTGCCCAATTCGTGGCACTGAGCATTAGCAGGAGGTGGAAGCTGACTGCAAAGAACTTTGGTGAAGGCACACAGTAGCCATGGTGGGGCCTGCTGCTGACTTGCAGAGGAGATCAGGCCAACAATCAATTGAAAGGTACTACACCCGATCTGGTACAAATCTCTGGTACCAAAATTTTCTCTTCATAAAACAAAAACACTTAATTTTCCCTGCATAGAACCCAACAGCTGTCCACTAACATGCGTCATACTTCTCAGTTATGGCAATTTACAAATTGAAAAGCGCCTCCTGGCCCTCTCCAACCCATTAACAAGTTCCTCAAGGAGTTTAAAAGGCTATTAATTGGTAGCGAGTGGGTTCCTGACTCCACCCAACCCCCTCCTTCTGCCCTCACTTTGAAAATTTCAGCATGAATGATATCCCTTCCTCGAGCGCTCTTTTCAAAGCACACCTGCTTCTGTTCACATCCCCATTGGCGATTGAAATCCAGGCCCTGCAGCCTCCTGGATCTAGACTTCCTGTGGACCATGTTGGCATGTACTTGCAGTGGCCATTAAGGTAACTATTACTGGAGGTCACCCCCTGCATCCCCTCCCTCCCCAGCCAGTTCTCTGCCTCTCTCTGGAGTTTTGTGCTTTCTTTTCTTGTAAGGAGAGAGAGCAGGGAGTTCTGAGTACAAGACGATGTGGATTGTGGAGTGAAGTTCTGGAGCTCTCTCCATCAAAAAGCTATTTAGGCTATCTCAACTGCAAACTTAGTTTCAAAACTAAGGGTGATAGATTTTTGTTAGCCAATGGTATTAACGGTTACAGAACTAAGGTAGATTCAGAGGCCAGAATTTTATGTCCCGCAATCGGGCGCACGCCTGACCCGAATGGGCATAAGATTTTGTGAGATGGTGTCGGGCGAGCGCCCCAATATCACCGTGTACTTGTGCAATATTTCACTCGGTGAGCGCACGCAAAAGGTGGAAGAGCAACCACTGACAATTAAGCGGGCAATTAAGCCCATTAATGGCCAAACTGAAAGTGTCTTTTCATGGTCCATCCAACCTTACAGTTGGCAGATGGGCCAATCAGCCAGGCAGGCTTTACATTTTTGATGAAACCTCATCCAAGGGTGGCATGAAATCTGTTAGGATTTAAAATAAAAATAAATATCTCGGACTGTTTTTTATTAATGAGCTGTGCTTTTAGGTGCCTGATTGTGCTGCATGGACATTTTTACAGCTTTTTTGTGCTTTATTTTATTATTTGGAGGTCTGCAGCTCCCCGAGGCCTTCAGTGAGCTCAGTGGAAGCGTTCACCAGCACCCACGGTGATGTCGGCGCCCACCCTCTTCCTGCCCCCACTAGCAGTGCTGAGCCTTTCTCCGAGCACATTTTGCGTTGGCTGGCTGTTAATAGGCCAGTCAGGGTAAGATCGTGTTCACGGCGCGATCTTGGCCAGGAGTGGGTTATTTGTCCACTTCCAGCCACGCCGACTTTGGGCATACCCCAAGGGTAAAATTCAAGCTATGGAGACAAGCTTTAGATCAGCCATTATTTCACTGAATGGTACAACAGGTTTGAGGGGTCAAATGTCTTACTCCAGTTCCTATGTTCCTTCCACTGTGGAAGATTCTTTTCGGGAGGCTTCTTTCTTGGCACCTTCTTTGCAATGGATTGATTCAGGGAATAGTTAATCAAGATGGTGAGACTGACCATCAGGGAAACAGTAACTGTTGTATAATTAAAGCAAAATACTGTGGATACTGGAAATCTGAAATAAAAATAGAAAATGCTGGAAAAACGCAGCAGGCCTGGCATCATCTGTGGTGAGAGAAATGGGGTTAAAGTTTCGAGTCAGTATGACTTCTTTAGAGCAGAGTAACTTTTGTATTCTTTTGTGGCATCTTCCCATCTTATCCAACGTCTTACAGCTGTTTTCCTCCTGGCCAATGTGGTGAATAAATGTCAGGGGACATGATTAAACTTCTTGATTTTCTCAGTAAATTTATCTAGTGATTAGTCAAGCCATTAGGAATTGAGTTTGAGCTCTGATTCAAATGCCATGGTAAGAGTATTTCAATTGGTATCTCTAGGTTCAAGAGGGTTAATTGACCAGGCTTAGTAATTCTTATTGAATTGCTTCACCATATGTGTGGACACTGTTTAGGACAAGTTTATGTTCACCCCTGCCTCACGGAACAGCCAACACTCAAAGTTAAGGCTCACATATGAATAATGGGAAGCTGGGCTAGATACCAGAGAGTCATCATGATCATGAAATTGTATCTTTGTAAGGATTTAACCCTTCAGGAGAGATGGTCAGGTGAGACGATTGTTAAGCATCAAAAAAGAATTATATTTAAAACAACTCAAATACTTGCAAGCTTTACATTTCACCATCTTCCACAGTTATGCAATCCAATTTCACATTCTCATTGAATTCCTTCCTGCATCTATCAGCAAGCAGATTACATGGATTGGACATTATTCGTGCTAACAGAATGAAAGTAGATATCATAAAACATGGAATCCTTTGTTAAAATATAGAACTTTCATTTTTCCTTTGCTGGTTATGTAGATGTAGTACTTAGATGACAACAGGTAATATTATCTTCAGTGAACATTAGGGAAACCAATGTTCTCAGAATTTTCATTTTGCATTTTTGCATTCAGATTTTGCAGTGACTTTCTGTTTTACTTGTAGAATAATGCTTTATTACTTTGAATGCATTCTCATATGATTGTGGATTTGTCAGCCCTTTAATACATCTCCAGGAGAGATGCTTAAAAATATTTGGCTGTGATGAAAGAGTCAACAAAGACCACATTTGGCTATGGCTGAGCACCAATCAATAAAGGAAACAGCATGCCAAGCTATGAAGCCAGGTTTTTTGAGGTCATCGTATTGAAGCTTCACAGTACGTCAGTCATAATATACCTTGAACATTACATTCAGTTCTATCTTTTTTTATTCATTCATGGGATGTGGGCATCAGTGGCAAAGCCAGAATTTATTGCCCATCCCTAATTGCTGTAGCGAAGATGGTGGTGAGATACCTTTTTGAACCATTGCAGTACCTGTGGTGTAAGAACACTGACACTGCTGTCAGGAAGGGAGTTCCAGGATTTTGACCCAGCAAAAGTGAAGGAACAACAATTTAGTTCCAAGTCAGGGAGGTGTGCGGCTTAGAGAGGAACTTTTGGGTGGTAGTCTTCCCATGCATCTGCCACCCTGATGCTTCTGGGTGATAGAGTCATGGGTTGGAAGGTGCTGTCAAAGAAACCTTGGTGAGTTGCTGCAGTGCATCTTGTAGATGGTACACACTGCTGCCACTGTGTGTCAGTGGCGGAGGGAGTGAATGTTTAAGGTGGTGTTGGGGTGCAGATGAAGTGGGCTGCTTTGTCCTGAATGCAGTTGAGCTTCTTGAGTTTTGGTGGAGCTGTACTCAGCCAGGAAAGTGGAGAGTATTCCATCAGACACCTGACTTGTACCTTGCAAATGGTGGACAGGCTTTGACGAGTCTGGAGCTGAGTTACCCATTGAAAGATTAACAGCCTCTGATCTGCTCTTGTAAGCAAAGTGCTTAGGTGGCTGATCCCATTAAATTTCTGGTCAATGGTAACCCCACCCCCCAGCATGTTGGTAGCGGGGGAGTTAGCAATGCTAATGCCATTAAATGTCAAGTGAAGATGGTTAGATTAATTGCCTGACATTTGTGTGGTGCTAATATCAGCACAAACCTGAATGTTGTCCATGCCTTGCTGCATGCAGGCATGGACTACTTCATTACCTGAGTGGTTGCGAATGGAACTGAACACTGTGCAAACATCAGTGAGCATTCCCACTTCTGCCCTTATGTTGGTGCGAAGGTCATTGATCGAGCAGCATAAGATGGTTGTACCTAGCATACTAATCAAAGGAACTCCTGCAGTGATGTCCTGGGATTGTTGACCTCCAACAAATGCATTCATCTTCCTTTGTGCTGGATATGAGAGTTGGAGGTGTGGAGAGTTTTCCCCTGAATTCCATTGACTTCAATTTTGCTACAGAGGTACAAAGGATTGTGAAAGCTAGGGATCACTGCAGAGAAGGGCAATAAGGCAAATGCTGGGGGGTGTGAAAGGAAGGTTATGAGGGGTAGAGAAATTTGGCTCAATTTTAAATCATTCAAGACAAATTCAGTTAAATGATTAAAGGGCATATAACATCGTCGAATAAAAAATATTAATCCAAAGCACGGTTTTAATTGAAGCCATCACTGGAGAAGAGAACATGGACACAATCTGATATTCTTAAAAAGTCAAGCTCAGGACTGATATCAGGAAGCAAGTTTTCATGTAAAAATTGGGTAATATCTGGTATAATCTTCTGGGATAGTGGAGGATAAACTTAAGACTCAATCAACAACCAGTTAGATACTGTGACTATATGTTTCTGTAGAAAGATGCATCCATACATACGAACAAATGAACAAGGAGCAGAAGTAGGCCATTCGGCCCCTTGAGCCTGCTCTGCCATTTAATAAGATTGTGACTGATCTAGCCTCAAATCTGCATGTCATCTACCTCCCAATAACCTATCACCTTGTTTACCAAGAATCTATTTACAACTGTCTTAAAAATGTCCAAAGAGTCTGTTTCCATTGCCTTTTTAGGAAGAGAGTTCCAAAGACTCAGGACCCTCTGAGAGAAAAGAAAAATCACCTCATCTCTGTTTTAAATGGACGAACCTTTATTTTGAACCAGTCACCTCTGGTTCGAGATTCCCCACAGGTGAAAACATCCTCTCCAAATCCACCCTGTCAAGGCCCCTCAGAATCTTATATGTTTCAATCAAGCTGCCTGTTTCTCTTCTAAACTCCAGTGGATACAAGCTTAGCCTGTTCAACCTTTCCTCATAAGACAACCCATACATTCCAGGTATTAGTCTGGTAAACCTTCACTGAACTGCTTCCAATGCAATTACATCCTTCCTTAAATAAGGTGACCAATACTGTACACAATACTCCAGATGTGGTCTCAGTAGTGCTTTGTATAACTGATTCACAACCTCCCTACTTTTGTAGTCAATTCCCCTTGCAAAAAATGATAACATTCTATTTGTCTTCCTAATTACTTGCTGAACCTCCCTACTAGCCTTTTTACGATTCATGCACAAAAACACCTAAGTCCCTCTGCATCTCAAAGTTCTTCAATCTCTTGCCACTTAGATAATATTCTTCTCTTTCATTCTTCCTGCCAAAATGGACAATTTCACATTTTCCCAGATTATACTCCATTTGCCAGACCTTTGCCCACTCACTTAACCTGTCCATATCTTTTTGTAGCCTCCTTATGTCCTCTTTAGAACTTACTTTCCTTTCTACCTTTGTGCCAACAGCAAATTTGGCAACCATCCCTTCATCAAAGTCATTTATATAACTTGCAAGTAGTTGAGGTTGCTGCACTGACCCCTGTGGCACACCACTCGTTACATATTGCCAACCTGAAAAAGACCCATTTATGCCTACTCCCTGCTTCCTGTTAGCCAGCCAATCTTCTATCCATGCCAATATGTTACCCCCTATACCATGAGCTTTTATTTTCCACATTAACCTTTGATGTGGCACTTTTGGAAATCTAAGTACAGTACATCCACTGGCTCCGCTTTATCCACAGCACATGTTACTTCTTCAAAGAACTCTAATAAGTTGGTTAAACATGACTTTCCTTTCACAAAACCATGTTTACTGTGTTTGATTACCTTGAACTTATCCAAGTGCTCTGTTATAGCTTCTTTAATAACAGCTTCTAACATTTTTTCTATAACAGATGTTGAGCTAACTGGCCTGTAGTTTTCTGCTTTCTGTTTCCCTCCATTTTTGTATAATGGAGCTACATTTGCTATCATCCAATCTAATGGGACCTTCCCTGAATCTAAGGAGTTTCGGGAAAATTAAAGCCGATACATGAACTATCTCTCTAGCCACTTCTTTTAAGACCCGAGGATGGAATCCATCAGGACCAGGCACTTTTAGCCTGCAACTCCAACAAATTACTCAGTACCACTTCTCTGGTGATTGTTATTTTCCAGAGTTCCTCCCTACATTCCATTTCCTGCTTTACAGCTGCCTCTTGGATTTTACTTATATCCTCTGTAGTAAAGACTGATGCAAAATACATGTTTAATTCATCTATCATTTCCTTGTTTTCCATTATCAGTTCTCCAGATTCACTTTCTATAGGACCAACACTCCCTTTGTTAACTCATTTCTTTTTAAAATGCTTATAGACCCAATAGCCTTTCTCATCTGCCCTGAGCCTACGACAATTTTCTTGTGACAGACAAGAAGAGAATGGTCTAGTGTTTTGGTGGTTTTTGTCATGTGAGAAATTTATAGTTACATTATATATATTTCATTGAGCAGTAACCATGATTCTTTCACATTAACCGTTATGTTTCCATTTGAATCATTGTAATAGAATTCTCTTATGGCCATTTGTATACATATATATATAAAGTTGAACCGGAATGAATAGTTTTCATTTAGATGCTTTGAACTTTGTGTGCTTGCACTCTGTCTCTTTTCTATCTAGCAAAGCTATCACAGTCTGGCAACGAGGTGATTTTGTGGACCTCCCTAGCCAAACAAATTTGGTGGGAAAAGGTTCCAGCAAACCAATAAAGGAGCTGTGAGGTTTTTCTTTTGCTAGTAATTTAAAAAACCCAGTCTTAGTGGAAGGGTTACTTTTATACATGGATGGATTTGACCTTCAATGATGGCTGTATCAATAAGTATTATTGGGTGATTGGGATAGCATAGTCAAGAGGCTTATATGGAGCAGCTAGAGATACTTTTCATTGCTCATAACATCCTTGATATTCTTGATAACCCAGCTGCTAATCAGGCAGGGGGAAAGTAAAAAGGTGATATTTCTGCCTGAAGCAGGTCCTTAAGTGGGGAGACAGTAGTGTAGTGCTAATGGCACTGGAGTAATATAGCGATTCAGGTTAATGCTCTGGGGACATGGATACAAATCCCACCCTGGCAGCAAGTGTAATTTGAATTCAGTTAATAAATCTGGATAATAAAGATGCCCTCAGTAATAACCATCTGAAATAACCTCACAACAAATTCTGGCCTTGCCAGTAATGCCCACATCCCATTGAAAGAATAAGAAAAAACATATGAAACTCTCAAGAATTTGCTTGTCCTTGATAAGATGTAATTTTGGACATTTATATAAGCTTGAGCAGCGCTGCGGTCCCAGCACTGGAGATTACAGAAAGCTATCAGTTTGGATCAAGGAATCAGTTGCCCAGTGAGGACATTAAAAAGTTTCTCATTGTTCTGAAAAAGCAATCCATCCATTGTAATTTGGGGAATTTCAAGAAAGAGCTTTGCAGTACAGATTTGTGTGTTGTTTAAAACGTGAACGCATTTGCAGTAAGTTGTTGACATTGCCAAAGATAACTTTTGGCATAGCTTGCCAACTATCATTGCCCATGGACATAGTGGTCTGTGACTCAAGGGAAGTCAGAGTTAACAACTGCCAGTCATCTGCTGAAGTAAGTAAGCTGCAGCTGAGTAAGCAGAAAATGACAGCAGTTAGTAATAGCACAGATACTACAAAATCCTGTTACCGCTGCTTAGACCAACATTGAGCATAAAATTGTCCATTTTTGAAGGCAGAGTGCTCCAGCTGCAAGGAGAAGGATCATCTTGACAGGGTATGTTGGAAGAATGGAAATGGAGAAAACGCTGGCTGAAGGAAAGGGCAGTCACTGCGCAGGATTGTTGAACAGCACCAGGTTGATGAGGGGTCGGTTAAGACTCATAGGATATGATGCACAAGGATGTCCAGTGGAAATTCACAGGCCATTGTAGTCCAAGTAGCGTTGGATGGAGACTCCATAAACATGGAGGTCAATACAGTTAGCGTGATTCCTGAACTGCTATACTATCAAAAGTTGAGTCAGCTTCAGCTGGAGAAATAAAGCATAGAATTACAAAGTTATTGAGAAGAAAAAAAATCTCAGGAATGGGAAGTGTGTTGGTTCCAGTGATATACAAGGAGCAATGTGCAAAATTGCCCATCATGGTAGTGAAGGGTGAAAAACTAGCCTTGCAAGGAAGGAACTAGTTAACAACACTGAAGTTAAACTGGAACAAATTTTGTTGCATAGAAGTGAAATTCACCATGCAGGACAATATGATCACCAAGTATCCTCAGGTGTTTAGTGAGACCAGTAAACTGATTCAAGGATATAAGGCCAATGTATAGTACAGAGGAATGCAAGAGCAGTTTATTGCAGGCCTTGTCCAGTGCCTTATGCTCTAAAAGAGAAAGTAGAACAAGAACTGAAAAGGCTTGAGACTGAGAACATTATCTCTCAAGTAAAACAGAGTAATTGGGCTCTTCCCATAATAATAGTACCAAAGTTAGTTGCTGGTTTAGGAATGTGTGAGGATCATAGGCTAAATCAGGCACTGGAATGTAATCCATCCGATACTTTGCAAACGTGGAGGATTAGTTAACAATGTTGTCAGGAGACCAGATTTTTATAAAAATTGGATCTGACAAATGCCAACTGCAACTTGAGTTAGTTTATGAGTCTAAGTCATATTTGATGACCCAGAATGGAAAAAGCAGAAAAAACTGGGAAATAAGAATATTGACCTGAACTGGTCTTGTCTACCTTAAAATGGAACACCAGTAAAAACTGGGAAATAAGAGTATTGGTCTGAACTGTTATTTCCGTCTGGGTATTAATACACACATGTTACGTTCGACTATGTGGTCGCTTTGCTCGCAAACCTGTTGTACGCTTATCTGTCAGCAGGTGAGTCAATTACAATGCACTGCAGATGCAGAGGCCAATAGGAAAGTAAGTACATGCTAATTATTTACACAGGCAACAGAGCACTAACATGATATGTGCTTCTCCAACCAGACCCTACTCTACACTAACATTAACATGGTAGTCCATGCTACACAACTATTGGGTCTTACAGTCACGTGGTCAATCTGCTCACACTCTATTAAAGGTGTATTACACCTCAGATTACCATAGTCTAATCCAGTTGCATAGGTTGCCATTTGATGTTTCTTCAGTCCCTCAATTTTCCAAGGGCAGGGGGCAGAGGGGGCAAGGGGGGCAAGGGGGGCAAGGGGGGCAGGGGCGTGGAGAACAAAATTTTGCAAGGAATTTTGGGATTAGTGCACTATTTGGATAAAGTAATTATTTCATCCCCAGATTCCAAGAGTTCTGATGAGTGGGTGAGTCTTCTGAAAAGCCACTTTCAGACGAAACCCTCAGTAACAAAGCAGCGTTTTAAATTCAATTCAGGGTGTTGCACCCCTGGAGAGACAGTTGCTTGCCTTTAAACCACTGACAGAGCACTGAGAGTTTGGGACCTCGATTAATGACAAGCAGACTCATGATGGCAGGCTGAAAAAGGTGTTTCAACATTTGGAAACACATCCCAGAGTCCGGGGAAAGGCACGCAAATGTGAGACGCTTCAAAACCCTGTAGAGCTTTTGGGCCATAGGTTCAACAAAGATGTGTTACATCCTACTAAAAGTAAGGTTCAAGGAATAAGAAATGTGCCATACCCTCACAGTACCTAGTTCAGATTTTTTTATAACGGTAAATTTGTACCAAATTTGGCAACCTTATTACACTCATTGCATGAAGTCTTGAGGAAGAATGTTCCAAGGAACTGGGCAAGCTTTCCGGTTGTGTAAAAGTAAATTAGTAGATACTGCAATGATTGTAAATGACGATGTGTCTAAAAAGATAAAACTATAATGCGATGCCTCTCCTTATGGAGTAGGTGCTGCGACCTCTCATGTGTTGGATAAAGGTGTGGACAAACCAATTGCATTTGCCTCAAGCACCCTCAGTGCCAGTGAGCAAAATTATGCTTGACTAGAAAATAAAGCATTGGCTTTGATTTTTAGAGCAAGAAAATTTCATAAATGCTTGTATGGTTGTTGTTTTGCAATCAAAACTGATGGTGTGCTACTGACAGCTATTTTGAATCCAAAGTATCACTTCAGCTACAGCCCAAAAGCACAGATGGGCTTTGATTTTCCGTGTTTATCAGTACAACATGAAATACAGACAATTGGATGATCATTGTAATGCCGATGTGATGCCTAGGTTACGATCCCCCTCAGAGATAATGCCCCACAGGGAAAATGTCTTTTTCTTTTCACACTTAGGTAAGTTGCCAGACATAACAGATGATATTGGTAGAACAACTTGAAGGGATCCTGTATTGGCAAGGGTATACAACTATATCGCAAATGTGTGGCTAACACTGATACTGGATTTAGAAATCAGCTTATTTTTCATGTATAAGAATTAGTTGTCCATTGATAAAGATTTTGTCACGTGGTGAGCCAGGGTTGCAATTCCTGAAAGGTACAGGTTGTATGTGATCTTCATGATCAACATTTAGGGATGTGTATGACAAAGAATCTAGTGAGAAGCTATCTTTGGTGGCCAGGGTTAGATGAAGACATAGAAGACACAGTGAAACCGTGTATAGCATGTCAAGCTGTAGAAAAGAAGCCACCATCAGTACCTTTGCAACCATGGAAATGGCCAGCTGGACTGTGGCAAAGGCTGAACATAGATTTTGCAGAGTTTGAAAGGCAAGATCTATTAATAGCCATTCAAAGTGGGCTCAGGGGCTTCTGATAAATTGAACAATGAGCAAAACCCTAGATATTTTGCGCAGTTTGTTTGGTGCTTATGGGTTCACAATGGAAACTGTGTCTGACTACAGACATCAGTTTTTTTCAGAAGAATTTGTAAAATTTATGAGAATGAACGGGATAAAAAACACTAGAGTTCCACCATATCAGCTTGCTTTAAATGGAGCAGCAGAGCACACGATACAATTGTTAAGTATGCTCTTATTAAGAAAATGCTTGATACAAACTGGAAGAAATATCAGTTGTCATTGAATCACAGACTGGTAATTTTTTTGTTTATTTGTTTATTTATTGTAACACGTCTCACAATACCACTGGCAGAATGCCCACTGAATTGCTCCTTAGAAGGCAGGCTAGAATGAGGTTTTCATTGCTGAAGCCATATTTAGCACAGTCAGTAGAAGAGGAACAAATCAGGCAGAAAGAGAGGCATGATAGGGGGACAGAAGAGAAAGAAATCTGAAGTTGAACTGGAAGATTAAGATGAAAGACCATTATCATAAGCGGTTGAATTGGTTATCAGAAAGAGTCATGAAAATATGTGATCCTCTCATAGATCAAGATGTTTTATAGTGGAAAGGTTAAGTTTGTACATATAGACCATGTTTTACTTTCAGAGATTCACAATGAGGAAGGAAGTTAGAAAGAATCAAATGAGTCTGAAGAATTGGATAGATGGGATACGAGTAGAGTGTCAATAGTTACTCCAATACAAGTTGTGCCTGAACCTAGTTCAGATCCAAGTCAGAGTCAGATGGACATGTCTGATGAAGTGAAAATATCAGTTGAAGGTCAAAGGCAAAATCAGTCTTTTGTTGGAGAAAACTTCTCCTTATACTCGGACCAAAATTGGTCAAGGTCCTTCCCTAAGTTCTGAAAGTTTGGGTCAAGAAAGGAGGTATCGTCTTATGAAATGAGTCATTAAGGTAGATTTATAAATAAATGAAAAAGATGAAATGTATATAAGTTGCATGAAATTTGATATTTTGTGTAACTTATTAATTGAGCGATTGTAGCCAATATATATATATATATATATATAGTCAAACTGGAATAAACTAGTTTTCATTTGGATACCTTGAACTTATACTCTGTCTCTTTTATGTCCTGCAAAGATATCACAAAGTATAGTTACAGTAGAGAAGGAGGTAATTCAGCCCATTGTGTCCATCCCAGCTCCCTGCGTGAGCAACTCAGCTCAATCGACTCCCCTGCTCTTTCCCTTTAGCCCTGTTAAATCTCCCTCATATTCAACTCCCTTTTGAAAGCCATGGTTGTACCTCCGCCTCTCATTGCGCATTCCAGATCCTAACCACTTGCTGCATACATTTTTTTCCCTCATGTTGCCTTTGTCTTTTTTGCCAATTACATTAAATTTATGTTCTCTGGTTCTCAACACTTCCACCAATGGGAACAGTTTCTTTCTACCTACTCTGTTTTGACCCCTCATGATTTTGACACCTCTTTTGAATCTCCTCTCAACCTTCTGTTCTCCAAGAACAGCCCCAGCTTCTCCAAACTATCCACTAAACTAAAATGTGAATTAATACTATGTAACAACTTGGAAGTTTCTCGCCACTTGATGTGAATAAAACATGTGACTAATCAGAAGTTTCTGTGAAAATCAATTAGGTCTGCTGTTAGAGCAGAGCAATCAGCTATAGGTGAGCAGTGAATTAGCCATGTCAAGAAAATTGAAATACAGCATGCTTTAAGACAAAATGTTCCTTTACCACAGTATTGTGCTGTTTTTTTTTTTGATAATTATGAAATTCAAGGAAATCTATTTGTAAATTTATTTTGCTTTGTGTAAGTAGGTTTTCTCTCCCACACTTTGCTGGTTATGAAAGCCAGTACTGTATATGGTAGCAGAAAGTGCAGCTTGGCACAGGATACAGGCAGCAATTATGCTCCTAATACATTTGTTTCTTATTGAAATATGTAGCTTGTGTTTTATTGTTGGCTTTGAGTTGATGAATAGGATCAGCCCCAGCTCAAATGTTGATTGCTGGTACTTCATTTGTTCCTGTTTACCAGAAGATGCATTATGTATGTTTCCTTTGATTCAAGTTTGAAATTAGAGTCTCTAATAATAGATAGAACTATTGTCGGTGGAATGGCAGCACAGAAACAAACCATTCACTCCAAAGGTCTAGCTAGCACTTATACTCCATATGAGCCTCCTCCAACCCTTCTTTATCTGACTGCATCAGTTAATCTGCAAATAATCCTTATCAATAAATTCTCGTGTTCATTTTCCCAATCTTTTAATTTTCTGCAAACATTTTTCATGGGTATTCTTAGCATGCTCAGTGCAGTTGTATGAACAACAGTAGTCTCTTTATATGTTCTTAGGGTGTGGGTATTATAGGCAGAATTTTATCTTAACAGACCCACGTGCAATGGGGAAACCAGTATTTGGCCAGGAACCCATTTATTCTGTCAGTAGACTTCGCCATGAATCTTTAACTCAGCCACGCAAAGACATCCTGCTGAGGTCTCTCAACTAATCAGAGAGGATAGGTGGGTTGATTTGAATCAGTCAAAGGAAGGATTTCTAGTTAAAGGTAGAAGTCAGCATTACTGAACTATAATTGATTCCTGGGGTGTCAGCAGCCACAGGATTGGAAAGGACACCCGGGAAAGCTATCCCTGGATCTGGGACTCTTTAATGAATTCCAGGTGCAGGATCTGAGGGAATGAAATGAGATGATGTTTACCAAGGATGGGAGGAAGAGGAGGTTATGTGCTTCCTTGCATTACTCTTGAATGACTTAACTTTACTTTTCAAATTATACCTCCTTGTTCAAGATTCACCCAGTTTCTATCTACCCAATCAAATCTTGTAATCATCTTAAACACCTCAAATAGATAACATTGTAAACTTCTATATTCAAGGGAATATAGCGTCATTTTTTTCAATCTTGGCTCATAATTTAACCCTGGAAGCTGTTGCAAAGAACCTAGCCATGGAGGAGAGACGCTGTGAATCAACCTACTGTAAAGAAGCCATAGGAAAAAGGATACTATAGAAGGAGAGCCCTGCCAGGACAGATTTAGGTGAGGAGGGAAGTTTTCAAACTGCAACTATAAACAGAAATGTGGTCAAGAATGGGAAGTGCCAAGAATTAATGTTATTGTGTGGTACACAGGCTCAAAAAAGAAGAGGCCACAGATGAAAGCTGTTATAAAAAATCTAGTGATAGAAGAAAAATGCTTTAGGAAACCAGAAAATGAAGAAAAACAGGTATTAAAACCCTCTGTTATGGAAATGAACTATTCTGCAGCTAATGACAAAAGAGTTCTGGAAGCTTGGTGGGATGTACAAGCGTCTGTATGGCTGTCATAGAAATTCCTATTCCTTACTGCTGTACTAAATATAGTAGACCTTGCTTTATTTTGTAACTAATTCTGTCAAGATAATTAAACTTACCTAAAAAGAACAGCAGTAGCCATGCTGTGAAATATTCCATTTGCTGCAAATAATTGCTAACTCTTTAATCACTAATTTTAACATTCAGTCAATTTAAAAATTCAGCCTTTGGTAAGAGTAACATTGCTGGCATTTGATTTTTTGCCAGTATGATATTAAAAAAGAATCACACTGTTAATAATAATGACTCTGAGAATAACCATTCTGCCTGTCAGCATTGGAAAGGTTAATCATCTTTTACTGACTACTAAAAATTAATTATGCTTCACTGAGTCACTTACCATTGATCATGACTATCTGAGTTATTGTATTTCTAATGATCATTAAATAGAAAATACAAATGATAAAGTGTGATTATTGTGGATTTAGCAAATAGTCATTCAATGATATATCACAATGCTGCTCATCCAATTAGGAGAACTTTGTTATTAATAAAGTTGCTACACTGCTTCATTGACTGTCTGATTCTGAGATTGCAGTCGAGATGTCTTGGATAGTTAAAGGAAAACTCAACGTTAACTCTATTTGAGGGAGTGATTAATTCTTCAACAATTAGCCTGTTAATTATTTTTCATAGACTGGTATCTTAATCTTGCAAGAACATGAAAGATATCAAGTGATAGAAACCAACATTAATGCCAGGCAAAAAGGATGCACAAAATTTGGTTACAGAAGAAAAGGACATTGCCGCATATTTTACCATTAGTGCCAGTGGAAGATACGTGTAAATTGAATGTTGTGATCATGATGTATATTTAACCTTAGGTAGAATAGATTATCTTTATTGCACAATATGATATTTGAAGTTCCGAACATCAAACAAGAGCATGCTGTAAGTTATTGATTGAGTCCCCAAGGTTTATTGAGCCCAGGACATGATTATTTATAGGTGAGTGAAATATTTCAGTTATATTTGTGTATATGGACATTAGAATTGCCAACATCATTTCAGGTTAAGAAACTAAACATTGTATTCTATCTATCTAGCCTGATAATAGTTGTCAAAATAATAACTACAAACTAATCATTCAGCTTGGAAATGAACATAATAAAATCAATTAGATCAACTCAATATTGGGTCATTACTTTTAATTGTGCCTATGTCTCTTACCATGTAGAAAATTTGATTTAAATCATAATTTGTTAAATTTCATCACAAATTAAAAATTCAAAAAGCACAGTAAGACCATTGAATTGTCTTTTGTTGTTTCTTTTTCTCTTTACCTCCACATTTACCACTGCTACTGATGGCCACTGCATTCCATTATTTTTCCTAAGCATGGAGGGTGGGCCAGATTGAGCAATAGAGTTTTTCCCAATTGCCATCAAGTTGCCTTGTATTCAGCTGACAAGATTTAGAGTTATATACCTTCTGATAGATTCCCTCCCCTGCTGCAAGGAAATGGAGAACTCTCTAGCCTTCACTGCTCTTTCAAGAAGCCTGCAAAAGAATTGGCAACGTTTGCCAAAGAGCAAATGAATGTGAATGTTAAGTCAAATCTAGGATTCAAATGTGTAAAACTCAAACCTCTTGAGTCTACTGACCTATAAATTGGTTGATCAATTTTCTTAATATATGGGAATTTAAGATACCACATCATACATAGGGTTAAGAAAATTGGTGTTCTAATAATTTTTGTGAGTGCTTTAAAATTTTATGAGTACTTATTACTGAGGTGTAACATCAGTCACATTTTTCAATTACAGTACTAATCTAATATTAAAATATTCCATTATTTTAATTAAACAACCATTGCTGTTTTATGCATCTTTTCAACCCCTGTTTTGTCAGCATTTCACCGCAGTGTACCTGGGACAAATGGATATGCTGACATCGGATTCTCCATTGTAATCCTACTGATGTCGCTTCCACAACCTAAGGTATTTGTGTGGACAATGTTAATTATGTGGCTGAAAAATTTATTTCATGCAACCAAGATTCTGAAAGGTGACTAAAATATTTATTATAAATAATTATCAATGAAAACTGATGTGTTTGAATATTGTTTGCCGAATGACTACTTACATTTAGGAATTATATCAACAATAAAGTTAATCAATGTAAACCTTCATGATTCAGGCTTTTCTCCATTTTTCTTTATTTGTGCATATAGAGAATTGTAACTTACTTAAGCAGACCCATGTTCCTATGGTCTTCACTGTAGATGTGCTGTGAATAAGCATAAGCATCCCCCCACCATGTTAATAGTTACCTTTTTGCAAGGATAATTTGCGCTAAAAATTGCACAAGTTTCCAACACATACCTCACTCCCTAACCCCCAATAGGCTGGAAAGTACAACACTTTAAGACTACTTCATTCAGTCAAAAATTATTACATAAGTTTATTGCAAGTAATAAATATACACTGAAAGAAAAGGAATCCAGCTGAGCAAAATGTAATGCACGTACTAAAACTGGGTATTATTTAATTTTACTTTCAAAATTACAATTTGATTCAAGGCACAGGCTGGAATTTTATATCTGCTCAAGGGGGGACTAGCAGGTGGGAGAATGGTCCAAAATTGGGTGGTATCGTAGAAGGCAACTTACCCATCACTGCTAGTATTTTACTTGAGGCAGCTGTCAGGCAGCCCACCTGCCCTCTGGCCAACTGAGTATTTTAGGTGGCCAATCAATGGCCACTTAAAGAACACCTCCAACCACTATTGGTATTTTATAAACAGCGGAGGATGGCCACTTTTGACATGGTTGCCACGTAAGCCTGGCTGAAGGTTAAGGAGGAGGAGGATCCTTCCTGTTCAAGCACCCGAGCTGAACAGAGACTTCCCCCAGTAAAGATTGCTGTCCCCACTTGTTTCTGTGCTGACCCCCCTCATTTGTGCCTGACTGACTGGCCCTGATGAAGCCATTCTGACTCATCTTTGAATAGGGCATCCATGTTGAGCCTTGAGGTGGACTGCTGCAGTTTCAGCAGTGGGCACCGCTCCTGATGGCATTGCTTGGACTGGAGAGCTGGCGGCAGTCCTTGAGGATGGGACATTCTCCCATTCTCTGGAAGCTGCAACTTTAGCCACTTAACAGCCTGACAGACACAAGATCAGATGTTGGCTTCCCGGCCCTGTGGAGGTGGTTTCACCCCATGATGATTCACCTGGGAGGAGAAGCTACCGATACCATGAACATTTCCGGCCATGGAGTTTTTGAGAATTTTTCAGTTGAATCCTTATGGAATGCATGTCTTTGCCTTTCCAACGGGAGCCCCAACCTAATTTTGTAGATAAAACCCCCTGTCCCTGGCTGTTCAATCTATGTGCAGTGATTTGGAAATAAACAGAGGCAATGACTAAACTGTGGAATGATAAGCTTTATAAGGAGTAATCTTGTGAAGTTCCATTCACAGCCTCACGAAGGTTGGGGCACATAGCAGTGGGTTTAAGGCTGTAACATTTAGCCCAAATTTTTTGGCCCATGCTTGGTTTGCTCATTTGAAGAAACTCCTTTCAACAGGTCAGTAACTGTAATGTGAATTACTACTCAATGGATGAGGATGGCGGGCAGGCGGGGGTGGGGGGGGGGGGGGGGTGGTGTGTGGGCGGGGGGGTGATGGTGGCGGCATTGGGTAGCACCACCATTGTCCTATGGAAACTCTATTTGACACAACACCACTGACCTCCACCACAACCCCACCCATCCAACCACCCTTCCATCCACCATTAACGACAATGACAACAATGGATATAAAAATTTTGTTTCCTCCCACAGTGGCAAACATGCATACATCATTACTCTCAGCCTTGAAGTACCAACTTGGCAATGTGGGCTCAATTAAATTTTGTTTATAGACAATTACATAAATAGAGGTTGCCTGGCTTAACATTAATTGCTAATTAAGGCCATATTGTATACTGCTTAAACTCAAGCTCCTAGACAAAGTGAGGGTCAGGGTGAGCAAGCCTGTGAAATACCAGTGCAGGAGACCTACATTTAAGAGATGGCAGGGATTTAGCATGAGTAAGAGCAATTACTTTTGAGAAAAGAGAGAAAACCTTCAAGGGTGACGCCAGAAAAAAAGCGGATACAGAATTGATTGATGATTATTTCTCTTTTTCCTCTCTGTTAAACTTGGGCATTTGGTGAAATTGGAAAATCAAAAATTAAACATTTTCCACTGGGGTAAGTTTAACAGCAAATGAACTAATAAGAGTTTTTTGTGCAGAGCAGGTCTTGAGGCATTAATTAGAATTAGTTGTTTAAATAAGCTACTAACTAGATTCTAAAAGAGGGAATAAAGATTACTTAGATCATGTATCGCAAGCTGAAACCTGTTGCTTGCAATTTCATGTAGGAACTTCAGGATACTTCATGTGTCTTAATGAATCATGTATGTGGGAAGTGTCTCTAGATGCTTCTGCTTGGGCTCAGGATTTTCAAGCTTGAGTGGCAGCTGGAATCATTGCAGAGCATTAGGGAGGGTGATAGTTTCCTGGATCTTTGAAGATGGCAGAGCATATTGAGAAAGCAGTCAGCAAAGCACACAGAATCTTGGGCTTCCTAAATGGCAGTATTGAGTACAAGAGTAAGGATGTTATGCTGAACCTTTTCAAAGCTCTGGTTAATGCATCCAGTTCTGGTCACCACACTTTAGGAAGGATGTGAGAGGGTGCAGAGATTTACCAGAATGATCCAGGGACAGGGGGTTTCATCTACAAAATTAAGTTGGGGTTCTCGTTGGAACAAAGGAGATTGACATGTACAAGATTATGGATACAGGTTTTGATCAGTAGGCAAAATAAAGTTGTTCTCATTAGCTGATGGTGCAAGGACTCGGGGAATGCAGATTTAAAGTCTTGGGCAAGCGATGCATGGGGCATGTGAGGAAGAACATTTTTAATGCAGCAAGTGGTAATGAATGACCTGGAACCCACTGTCACTGAGGGCGGTGGAAGCGGAGACAATAAATAATTTCAGAAGGAAAGTGAATACACTTGAGTGAAATAAAGTTACAGGGCTACTGAGAGTGGCATGGACTCGATATGTCAAGTGACCCCCTTTTGCACTGTTCTGACTATATGAGATGAAAATGCCCTTCACCTGTGGCGGGAAACAGGCAATTAAGAATTGGCTCCAGTTCTGTTCTGTGCCCAGTTTTGTTTTCCATTGACGTGCCATTCTTTAAAAAGTGATGCAGATTTGCTTTCTTCCATTTTGTACCACTGATGAAGACTAATTTCACCTCTTCTTTGCTTTAGGGCTTGAGGTTAAGTGACGTTAGACATTATCTTAATCAGATCATTTTCACCCCACAGTTGCCTTCAGGAATGCAGCTTCAGAGTTCCATCTTAACTTCATAGATAAAGGGAATGGGCTAAAATTCAAATGTTCCTGTGACGCTTTCGAGTACAAACACGTTTCCACCTGTTCTTATTCAGATGAAGTTACATTGTTTCATAGTTTGCCATTGTGAGATCTGAACTCTTGATCTTGGGGTTACAAGCCCAGTACCATAACCACTTGGCTATTTAGGCCAAGCCAGGGATGTCCTGTATTCTGACAGGACCAGGAGGCTTCCAAACAAGGGCTGAGAAGGGAATGGGAGCAGATATTCATGGAGGTCTATGTGAGCTGTCACTTAGGACCTGGATGCAGTACTCCTGAATGTTTAGTGATTTCTGATGAGTGATCAAGGTAATTGAATGCATCTTTAAATGTCAAATACTTATACCTGAATCATTAGCCTCAGACAGGCTCAATTAACCACACCTCCATCACTCATGTACCAACATTCTCTATCAACCACGACTCATACCTCACATTCATAGCTCCATGTCACCCTCACACACTTACACTGCTGCAGATCTCACACTCACATCTCACAGCTTACATAAACTGCCATCTATTCAACCATGACTGCTAATTACCAAATACATTGCAGCACACTCACTGACACATGTACCTCTCTTGAAGGACAAGGTAGCACACAACCAGAGACAGCAGCAGCTAACTGGTGGGACACAGGCACAAGTGCATGTCCTCACACCCATGGAGGAGATGACAGCCGCCAAATTGAAACCACTTTCACTGAGGCCAGTGCTAGTGGCAGGTCTGAGAACAGAGAAGATGACAGTATGTTTGTACTTAATTCGCCTTCTCACATCCTACTTCCCCCTTATCCCACAATCTCTTCTGATTTGCAAGATGCACATCATGCGGCCAAGCACCTCTTACTTTTTCTACCTCTCCCCACAATCCTACCAGTGTACTTTTCTCCTTTCATATACCCAAGAACAGCAAGTACCAGGCAGTGGTGTGGGAATGTGATGGCTAAGAGGAGCAGTACATTGATGACATGGGTGAGGATTTTGATGGAGCAGCATTCAGAGTAATGCGAATGAGCATTTGCACAGAAGTGCTTGGTGCATTGGCAGCTATGCCAGAAAGCCCACATCACTGTCAAGTCCAGCACAAGGCTCTGTGCAGAGCTAGGAGTCCATCCTTTCCAGTGTAGAATTAATATCCAACTCTTCGAGAGCACTTGTGGACACAACTTGCAGCGAGCATATTATAGCCAATGCCACATTGCAGGGAGAAGCCATGAAACATCTGAGTTACTTTGGAAGTTCAGACAGAGGTCATGAAATCTTAACTTGCTGCAGGCATGCTCAGACTGCTGCCATCATGGCTGCAGATACCAAGGGGGCTTTCAGCCTCTCATAGCAGTCCAGCAATTGGTCTCCTGCAGATCACTAACACTGCTCAAGTGCTGTCCTGGTTGAGTGGCTGTGGCTGCATTGAACACGAAATTGCTGCTTTGTCTCAGGATGACAATATTTGTCTTCCCAGCTTCCTTTCTTCTTTCTTTGTTAAGCAGTCCCTCGACGTTGCGGATGACTTGCTTCCACACTTAAAAATGAGTTTTCAGGTGATTGAAGAGTCCAATGTGTGACCTACAGTCTCTGTCACAGGTGGGGCAGGTGGTTGCAGGGGGAACAAATGGGTGGGGTGCCCGGGTTGCCACGTGCTCCTTTCGCTGTCAATGCTTGGCTTCAGCCAGCCCTTGGTGATGAGACATGACGTGTTCGGCTCTTCCCCGGATGCTGTCCCTCTACTTTGGGTGGTCTTTGGCCAGATGTTGTGGGATGTTGCACTTTTACAGGGAAACTTTGGCAGTGTCCTTGAAGCTTTTCCTCTGCCATCCTGGGCTTGCTTGCCACGTCGAAGCTCCAGATAGAGTGCTTGTTTTGGGAGTCTCGTGTCAGGCATGCAGACGATGTGGCCCACCCAGCGGAGCTGATCAAGCGTGGTCAATGCTTCAATGCTGGGGATGTTAGCCTGAGTGAGAACACTGAGGGTCTGCCTATCCTGCCAATGGATTTGCTGAATCTTGTGCAGGCAGCACTGGTGGTACTTCTCCAGAGTTTTGAGGTGCCTCCTGTACATAGTCCACATCTCTAAGTCATATAAGAGGGTGGGTATCATTGCTGTTCTGTAGACCGTGAGCTTGGTGCTGGGTTTGAGGTCCTTGCCTTCAAACACTCTCTTCTTCAGATGGCTGAAAACTGTGCTGATCCACTGAAGGCAGTGTTGAACCTTATCATCTATGTCCCTTGTTGACAGTAGGCTCCCAAGGTATGGAAGGTATGGTCCACCTTGTCCAAGGCCTTGTCGCAGATAACAGCAGAGAGGGGGGTGGGGGGTGGGGGCAGTGCAGTGTGGAGGGGGCACGTTGGTAGAGGACCTTTGTCTTATGGATGTTTCGTCTAAGGTCCACGCCTCTCATGCGCCTTGTTCAAGATGTTGATGATGACTTCTGAGCGTGCCCAGACGCAAGCATCTTCTGCATACTGTAGTCAATAACAGAGGTAGGACAACTTTGGATCTGGCCTGCAGGTAGCGGAGGTTGAACAGGTTTCTGCTTGTTCTGTAGTTTATTCCACTCCAATGGGGAGCTTGCTGAGGGTATGATGGAGCATTGCAGCAAGGAAGATTGAGAAGAGCGTCGGTGCAATGACACAGCCTTGCTTGACCCCAGTCCAAACATGGATTGGGTCTGTGGTGGATCTGTTGGTTAGGATCACGACTTGCATGTTATTGTGGAGCAAGCGGAGAGACAGTGACAAACTTTTGGGGGCAGCCGAAATGGAGGGGGATACTCCATAATCCACAGTTGAGAGTGTTGAGGGCTTTTCTGACCTCAAGGATGGCCATGTACAAGGGTTGGTGCTGTTCCCTGCATTTCTCTTGCAATTGCTGCGTGGTGAAGATCATGTCCTTTGTGCCCCTTAGTTAGCAGAATCCACATTGTGACTCTGGGAGGAGCTCTTCTGCCACAGGGAGAAGGCAATTGAGGATTCTTGTGAAAACCTTCCCTATGGCCAACAGCAGAGAGATTCCTGTATAATTACTCCAATTGGACTTGTCACCTTTCTTGAAGATGGTCACGATTAAGCCATCTCTGAGGTCCCCAGGCATGCTCTCATCATTCCAAATAAGGGAGATGAGGTCATTCGTGCCACTGGTGCTTCTCTGCCATGGTTTAGTGCTTCGGCAGGGATTCCATCCACTCTTGATGCCTTCTTGCTCTTTAGCTGTCAAATGGCCTTTTCTACCTCTTGCTGGGTTGGGGTTATGCTGAGATGGTGGTGGGTAGCATGCTGTGGGATGAAGTTGAGGACATTTGCATTGCAGCCATAGGCTCTGTTAAAAAGATCTTCGAAGTGCTCCTTCCAGCAGGTGCTGACTGCCTCTCTGACCTTGATGAGCATCTCTCTGTTCTTGGCCAGCAGTGGAGTGGGGCCTTGGGTGCTTGAGCCGTTGTTGGTCTTTATTGCATGAAAGAAACCTTGCACATCATGGTTGTCGGCTAACTGTTGGATCTCCTGCGCTTTCTCCACCCACCACCTAGTCTTTAGGTCATGGGTTTTCTGCTGGACCTCAGCCTTCAGCCGCCTGTAGAGTTGCTTACTTGCTCTTGAGTTGGGTTGCTGTTTCAGCTTCTGGAATGCCTTGTGCTTGCAGCTTATCAGCCCCTGGATCTCCTGGTCATTCTCATCGAACCAGTCTTGGTGTTTCCTGGTCGAGTGATCAAGTGTCTCTTCGTAAGTGCTGATTATGGAGGCCTTGAGTGCAGATCAGGCACTGTGGATACTCTGGGTCATTAGAAGTTGCCAGGTTGGCAGTGAGGCGCTGGCTGAATAGGGCTCTCTTATCAGGGTCATTGAGTGCCTCAGTGTTGATTTTTTGTTGCCATCGCTGCTTTGGGGCTACATTGATGTTGGTGACAGAGCGAATTAGGCAGTGGCTCATTTAGCAGTCATCAGCTCCTGTCATGGCACAGGTGATATGCACGTCCTTGTGGTCCCTCGCTCGGACAATGACGTAGTCGAGCAGGTGCCAGTGCTTGGAGCGAGGTTGTTACCATGAGGCCTTGTACTAGTCTCTCTGATGGAACAAGTGTTGGTTATGACAAGGCTGTGCTCTAGGCATTTTGTCAAGAGCCGGGTAACATTGCTGTTGGGTTTCCCTATCACCCTCTCTGCCGATTACATCTCCCCAACAGTCTGTGTCCTATCCAACTCTGGCCTTGAAGTCACTAAGGAGGATCAGCTTATCACCCGCTGAGACTCGGATAAGGATTGTTCAAAGCTGGAGTAAAATTCCTCTTTGGACTCGTCTGTAGCACATTGGTTCTGGGCTAGGCTGAGCCGAAGGGTCATGAGGCACTCGTTTATCCCACAAGGGGTGTCTTTGAGATGGCCAACTAGTTTGTTTTTAATAGCAAAGCCAACCCCATAGAGGTGGCAATCTTCTACTGCTTTCTCTTTCCAGAAGAAGGTGTAACCACCACCATGTTCCTTGAGGTGGCCTTCCCCTTCCCACCAGGCCTCACTTAGGGCAGCAATGTCAATGTCGAAATGTCTGAGTTCAGGAGCAACGATAGCAGTACGCTGTTCTGGTTTGTCACTGTTGGCGTTGTCCATCAGGGCCCTTATGTTCCAGGTCCTGAACTTCATTGTAAAGGGGTGGAAGTTGCCTATGTGTGAGTTTTTTAATGTGGGGTGGCCATTGCACACCAGTTCCCACAGGTTTGACAGAGCAAGGCCTTGGTCCAGTGGCAAAGGGGTCCAAGGTGACTGGAGACCAGGCTCTGCTGTGTGGGCTAGGGTATACAGACACACATACCCCTACTCTCCTCTTTTCTCTTTCTCACAGGACATCTCTCTATGGAATTCACAAAGAACAGTGGCAGCCTCATGATCTCGCTGTTGGCCCGTGCTGCGCCATTCCGGGCAGTAAGCACCAGGTGACGCCTCCTGCCTCCAGGTCCTCACCCATTCCCACCGCTGCCACTCTGTCAGTGCACCTGCTGATGCCTGGCAACCAGCCAGCCCAGACTGCTGCCACCCATGCCGAGGTACTGCAGTCTGAAGCTGAGCCTTCTACAGTCAGAGTTGCTCAAGGGCAGCCTGCAACACATTCTACAACCTCCTCACTGAAAGTCCGCAGCCTTCAACCAGTCATGCTCCAGCCACTGGAGTAGAATGACTTAGAAGCGCTACACAAGGCATAGGCACCCACATGACAGGGAATAAGGGAATACACAGGTGATTAATTTGTGTTTTGTATGGAATACAGGATGTTTTGTTGGATAAATTTGATATGGAATAGATATTTCATGGTGCCTTTTATTTCAGGAGGATGCCGTCTTGAAAGATGGTAAGGTGTCAGACTGGAGCACTTTGGGAATTTAAAGTTGTGTTAATGAAAACCAAAGTCAAATGTGATGATCATGCAGTCAGAACAGGGATGTGTCAACTGCCTCCTCTCTTCTACCTCCTCCCCTCCTCCCCTTCTTCCTCTCCCTATTTTAGCTCTTCCTCCTCTGGAAGTTCTCATCATATACCTGGTGGCAAGGACTATGATGATCATGATGGCGAAGTTGTAGAGGACACAGTCAAACACTATGAATCAGTAAGCCCATCCAGCAAGTTCTGGGGGTCTCCTCCAGAGTGATCGAGGCAGTGGAATCATTGCTTTAGCACTCTAGTTGCCTGCTTAATGGTAGAACCATAGAAAAGTTATGGCACAGAAAGAGGCCATGAAGCTCATCATGTCTGTGCCAGCCAAAAAAAGAGAAAAAAAGAAACTAGCCGTTCATTGTTATCCCACTTTCCAGCACCTGGTTCCGTTTCCTTGCAGGTTTCAGCATTTCAGATGCAGATCCACCTTTTAAATGAGTTGAGCTTTTCAGTCTCAACCAAATTAAGCAGTGAATTCCAAATGCCCACCACCCTCTGGGTGAGAAAGCTTTTCCTCACATCCCCTCTAATCCTTCTTCCAATCACCTTAAATCTATGCTCCCTGGTAATTGACCCCTCAGCTAGGGGAAACAGGCCTTTCCTGCCTACCCTATCTATGGCCCTCACAATTCTGTACACCTCAATTAGGTCACACCTCAGCTTCCTCTGTTCTAAGGAAAACAACCCAAGCCTATCCAATCTTCCCTCGTAGCTGCAATTTTCCATCCCTGGTAACATTCTTGTAAACTTCCTCTGTAATCTCTCAAGACCAATAATGTCCTTTCTGTAATGTGGTGACCAGAACTGTACATAAAATTCTAGCTGTGGCCTAACCTTCATTTTATACAATTCCGTCATTGCATCCCTGCTTTTTATTCAATACCTCGTCCAATAAAGGAAAGCATTCCATATAAGATAAAAGCAAAAAACTGCAGATGCTAGAAATCCAAAACAAAAACAAAAATACCTGGACAAACTCAGCAGTTCTGACAACATCTGCGGAGAGGAACATAGTTAACTTTTCGAGTCCGTATGACTCTACAGACTCAAAATGTTAACTGTGTTCCTCTCCACAGATGCTGTCAGACCTGCTGAGTTTTTCCAGGTATTTTTGTTTTTGTAAAGTATTCCACATGTTTTCTTTATCACCTTGTCCACATATCCTGCCACCTTCAGGAACATATGGACCTGCACTCCAAGGTCTCCCATGTCCTCAATCCCTCTTAATATTCCCAAGTTTATTGATTATTCCCTTGCTTTGTTTGCCCACCCCAAATGCATTACCTCACACATTTCTGGATTAAATTCCATTTGCCATTTTTCCGCCCACTCAACCAAACCTTTGATATAGCTTTCTGGGGACAACAGCTATCCTCTTCACTATCAACGACACAGCTAATTTTTGTATCATTACAAATTTCCCAATCATGCCTCCCACATTGAAGTCCAAATCATTAATATGTACAACAAACATCAAGGCCCCCAACATTGAGCCCTGTGGAATGCCACTGGTAACCGCTTCCCATTCGCAAAAACATCCATTGACCATTGCCTTTTGTTCCCTGTCGCTGAGTCAATTCTGGATCCAACCTGTCATATTTATGAAGAGAGGTTGGATAGACTTGAATTGTTTTCATTGGAGCAGAGAAGACTGAGGGGCGACCTGATCGAGGTGTACAAGATTATGAGGGGCATGGACAGGGTGGATAGGGCGCAGTTGTTCCCCTTAGTTGAAGGGTCAGTCACAAGGGGACATAAGTTCAAGGTGAGGGGCACATGGTTTAGGAGGGATGTGAGGAAAAACTTTTTTACCCAGTGGGTGATGACGGTTTGGAATGCACTGCCTGGGAGGGTGGTGGAGGCGGGTTGCCTCACATCCCTTAAAAAGTACCTGGATGACAAAGGCAAGTGTCCCATATGCCTTTTTCACCACCCCACTAATATGCCCCTCCGCCTTCAGAGATCTATGGACACACATGCCAAGATCCCTTTGTTCCTCAGAACTTCCTAGTGTCATGCTGCTCATTGAATACTTCCTTGTCATATTACTCCTTCTAAAGTGTATCACTTCACACTTTTCAGGGTTAAATTGTATTTACCACTTATCTGCCCATTTGACCATCTGGTCTATATCTTCCTGCAGTGCAAGACACAACATCACTGTTAACCACCCGGCCAATCTTTGTGTCATCCGCAAACTTACTAATCCTACCCCCGACATAGTCATCTATGTCATTTATATAAATGACAAATAATAGGGGACCCAGCACAGATCCCTGTGGTACGCCACTGGACACAGGCTTCCAGTCACTAAAGCAGACTTCTGTCATCACCCTCTGTCTCCTACAACTAAGCCAATTTTGAATCAACCTTATCAAATTACCCTGTATCCCATGTGCATTTGCCTTCTTTATAAGTCTCTCATGTGGGGCCTTGTCAAAGGCTTTGCTAAAATCCATATAAGCTACATCAACTGCACTACCCTCATCTACACACCTGGTCACCTCCTCAAAAAATTCAATCAAATTTGTTAGGCATGACTTCCCTCTGACAAAACCATGCTGACTATCCCTGTTCAAACCTTGCTTCTCCAAGTGGAGATAGATTCTTTCCTTCAGAATTTTCTCCAATAGATTCCGTACCACTGATGTGAGACTCACTGGCCTGTAGTTCCCTGGCTTATCTCTACAACCCTTCTTAAATAGTGGAACCACATTAGCTGTCCTCCATTCCTCAACTGCTCCCACTAATTGGTCCTCAGCCTAACCATCTTCAGTTGCTTCATCAATGACCTTCTTTCCATCATAAGGTCAGAAATGTGGATGTTTGCTGATGATTGCACAATATTCAGCACCACTCATGACACTTCAGATGCTGAAGCAGTCCATGTCCAAATGCAGCAAAACCTGGACGATATCCAGGCTTGGGCTGATAAGTAACATTCACACCACACAAGTGCCAGGCAATGACCATCTCCAACAAGAGAGAATCCATCCATCACCCCTTGATGTTCAAGGGCATTACCATCTCCGAATACCCCACTATCAACATCCTGGGGGTTACCATTGACCAGAAACTGAACTGGACTAGCCACATAAATACTGTGGCTACAAGAGCAGGTCAGAGGCTAGGAATCCTGTGACGAGTAACTCACCTCCTGACTCCCCAAAGCCTGTCCACCATCTACAAGGCACAAGCCAGGAGTGTGATGGAACACTCTCCACTTGCCTGGATGAGTGCAGCTCCCACAACACTCAAGAATCTTTACATCATCCAGGACAAAGCAGCCTGCCTGATTGGCACCACATCCACAAACATTTACTCCCTCCATCACCGATGCACTGTAGCAGCAGTGTATACCATCTTCAAGATGTACTGCAGGAATTCACCAAGGCTCCTTTGGCAGCGCCTTCCAAACCAACAACTGCTGCCATCTGGAAGGACAAGGGCAGCAGATAGGTGGGAACACCACCACCTGGAAGCTACCCTCCAAGTCACTCACCATCCTGACTTGGAGATATATTGCTGCTCGTTCACTGTCGCTGGGTCAAAATCCTGGAACTCCCTTCCCAACAGCACTTTGGGTGCACCTACACCACATAGACTGCAGCGGTGCAAGAAGGCAACTCATCACCACCTTCTCAAGGGCAACTAGGGATGGGCAAATCTCTCTAGATTATCCACAAACCTCATCCTCAATTCCTTTCCCAGTATTTGGTATTCTATAATGCACTCCCAACAGGAATAAGGTCTCTTCTTCCAGGTTGCAACCACTATTAATAACATTTTTTCTTGCAAGGGCTGATATTTTGTCTTTAATTTTTAAAAAATTGCTTTCATTCACCATCTTGCCTTTTTTTTAGCTGAGGATTTAGTCATTCTGAGTAAAGCCAAGTTTCTGTCAAGGCCTTGCTATTATGTCTCTTCATTCCAATATGCACTTCTATGTTTTTGACTATTGCTATATATTGTTCTATCAGCTGTAAATATCTGTAAGTAGCTCAGAACTACTTAGCAACTACTTAACTAAGAACAAAAACAAAAACAGAAATACCTGGAAAAACTCAGCAGGTCTGGCAGCATTGGTGGAGAAGAGCACAGTTGACGTTTCGAGTCCTCATGACCTTCAACAGAACTAAGTAAAAATAAGAAAGGGGTGAAATATAAGCTGGTTTAAAGGTGGGGGGTGGGGGTGGTGTTGGGACAAGAAGAGCTAGGCAAAGGGCCAGTGATAGGTGGAGTTAACCAAAAGATGTCACAGACAAAAGGACAAAGATGTGTTGAAGGATGTGTTGATATTATCTAAAGGAATGTGCTAATTAAGGGTAGAAAGCAGGACAAACAAGGTACAGATAGACCTAGTGGGGGTGGGGTGGGGTGAAGGAATACTCAAAAGGCTAAAAGGTAGAGATATAACAATGGATGGAAATACATTTAAAAATAATGGAAATAGGTGGGAAAAGAAAAATATATATAAATTATTAGAAAAAACAAAAAGGAGGGGGAAAAAACGGAAAGCAGGTGGGGATGGAGGAGAGAGCTCATGATCTAAAATTGCTGAACTCAATATTCAGTCCGGAAAGCCGGAAAGCGCCTACTCGGAAGATGAGGTGCTGTTCCTCCAGTTTGCAGTGAGCTTCACTGGAACAGTGCAGCAAGCCAAAGACAGACATGTGGGCATGAGAGCAGGGTGGAGTGTTGAAATGGCAAGCGACAGGGAGGTCTGGGTAATGCTTGCGGACAGACCGAAGGTGTTCTGTAAAGCGGTCACCCAGTCTGCGTTTGGTCTCTCCAATGTAGAGGTAACCGCATTGGGAGCGATGAATGTGGTAGACTAATTTGAGGGAAGTGCTAGTGAAATGCTGCTTCACTTGAAAAGTGTTTGGCCCTTGGACTGTGAGGAGAGGGGAAGTGAAAGGGCAGGCGTTGCATCTTCTGCGGATGCATGGGAAGGTGTCATGGGAGGGGGTTGAGGAGTAGGGGGTGATGGAGGAGTGAACCAGGCTGTCATGGGGGGAATGATCCCTATGGAATGCCACTGGGGGGCTGAAGGGAAGATGGGTTTGGTGGTGGCATCATGCTGGAGTTGGTGGAAATGGCGGAAAATGATCCTTTGAATGCGGAGGCTAGTGGGGTGATAAGTGAGGACAAGGGAGACCCTATCATGTTTCTGGGAGGGAAGAGAAGTTGTGAGGGTGGATGCGCAGGAGATGGGCCGGACACGGTTGAGGGCCCTGTCAACCACCATGGGTGGAAAACCTCGGTTAAGGAAGAAGGAGGACATGTCAAAGGAACTGTTTTTGAAAGTGGCATCATCAGAACAGATGCGACGGAGGCGAAGGAACTGAGAGAATGGGATGGAGTCCTTACATGAAGCGGGGTGTGAGGAGCTGTAGTCGAGGTAGTTGTGGGAGTCGGTAGGCTTGTAATGGATATTGGTGGACAGTCTATCACCAGAAATTGAGACAGAGAGGTCAAGGAAGGGAAGGGAAGTGTCAGAGATGGACCATGTGAAAATGATGGAGGGGTGGAAATTGGAAGCAAAATTAATAAATTTTTCCAGGTCTCGGCGAGAGCATGAAGCAGCACCGAACTAATCATCGATATACCGGAGGAAGAGTTGTGGGAAGGGGCCAGAGTAGGATTGGAACAAGGAATGTTCCACATACCCCATAAAGAGACAGGCATAGCTGGGGCCCATGCGGGTACCCATAGCCACACCTTTTACTTGGAGGAAGTGAGACAAGTTGAAGGAGAAATTGTTCAGTGTGAGAACACGTTCAGCCAGATGGAGGAGAGTAGTGGTGGATGGGGATTGTTCGGGCCTCTGTTCAAGGAAGAAGTGGAGAGCCACCAGACCATCCCAGTGGGGATGGAGGCGTAGAGGGAGTGGACATCCATGGTGAAGAGGAGGCATTTGGGGCCAGGGAACTGGAAATTGTTGACGTGACGTAGGGTGTCAGAAGAATCACGGATGTAGGTGGGAAGGGACTGGACAAGGGGAGAGAGAAGAGAGTCAAGATAACGAGAAATGAGTTCCGTGGGGCAGTAACCGGCTGACACGATCGGTCTGCCGGGACAGTCCTGTCTGTGGATTTTGGGTAGGAGGTAGAAGCGGGCCATCCGAGGTTGGGTGACTATCAGGTTGGAAGCTGTGGAAGGAAGATATCCAGAGAAGATGAGGTCAGTGACAGTCCTGGAAACAATAGCTTGATGTTCAGGGTGGCGTCATGGTTCAGGGAGAGGTAGGAGTAAGTGTCTGAGAATTGACGCTCAGCCTCTGCGAGGTAGACGTCAGTGCACCAGACAACAACAGCACCACCCTTGTCAGCGGGTTTGATGACAATGTCAGGGTTGGACCTGAGAGAACGGAGTGCAGCAAGTTCAGAGAGAGACAGGTTAGAATGGGTGAGAGGAGCAGAGAAATTGAGACGACTAATGTCACGCCAACAGTTCTCAATGAAAATATCAAGAGAAGTTAAGAATCCAGAGGGAGGGGTCCAGGTGGAGGGAGAATATTTGAGGTGGGTAAAAGGATCCATTGAATGGGGAGAGGACGCCTCCCCAAAGAAGTGAGCACGGAGACAAAGGCGGTGGAAGAAGAGTTCAGCATCGTGCTGAGCCCAAAATTCATTGAGATGAGGGCGTAAGGGCGTGAAACTAAGTCCTTTGCTGAGCACTGAATGTTCAGCGTCAGAGAGGGGAAGGTCAGGAGGTATAGTGAATACAGGGCCGGGGCTGGGATTGGAAAACGGGATGGGGACAGAGAACTTAACTAAGAACTTACGTGTTAAGTGTTCCGGGGGCCACGTTTCACAACTACACTTGAGGCTGTACCAGACACCATGCAAATTTAAATATAAAAGAGTTTCTGATCTTTACAAACTTAAAAAGTGATTAATAACACCTGGGAGCCAAAGACAACAAGAACAAACATCATGGTGGCAATGAGTGTCTGTGAGTAAACCTGAAGCATTTTAAATTAATTTTGTGCTGATTTGGAAAAATGATCCACATTAGTGCCAGAGGAAAAACTGAGTGAATCGGGCAAGGAGAAAAAATGAATGCACAGCTGCAGCTCACAATGAACTGGGAAGCTGATGATGATGTATAGGCGTTTTCAAAGTTTAAACACAAGTGCAAATTGACATTCAGTGATTTTGGAAAAGGCACAAGCAATGAAGGGAGGGTCAGCTATATCATTCTGTGTGCAGGGGATATGGGATTACATTTACTCAACAGCTGAGAGCTGACTGAATAAGACAACAAAGACCCAGGCAAATTTCTTGAAAAATTCAGCACTCATATTCAGCCAAAATCAAATCATTGGATCTACTGGTATGTATTTCAAGGCCTTAGACAGGAATTAGGTGAGCTGATTGATAACTTCATAACAAAATTTAAAAATGCAGCTAGAAAATGTAAGTTTAAGAACGCAGGCAAAAGGCTGATAAATCAACTAATTTGGGGTTCTGCACTCCCTGTAGTACAGAAAGTGCCAATCAGGAAAGACAAGTTCAAAGTATTGCAGGCTGTAAATATTACAGCATAAGAATATACGAAATAGGAGCAGTAGTAGACCATTTGGCCCCTCAAGCCTGCCCCACCATTCAATACAATCATGGCTGATCTGCCCAAGGCCTCAACTCCTTTTTCATGCTAGCTCTTCATAGCTCTCAACTCCCTGATATTTCAAAAATCTATCTACCTGCTCTTTAAATACTTTTAGTGATCTAGTCTCCACAACGCTCTGGGGTAGAGACTTCAAGACATTCAATACCCTCAGAGATGAAATTCCTTTGCATCTCGGTTTTAACTGAGTGTCTCCTTATTCTGAAACTTTGTCCCCTAGTTCGAGATTCCCCCACTCGTGGAAACAGCTCCTCAACATCCACCCTGTCAAACCCCCTCAGAATCTTCTACTTTTCAATAAGATCACCCCTCATTCTTCTAAACTCTAATGAATAAAGGTCTAACCTGCTTAGCCGTTCTTTAGAAGTCAACCCCTTCATCCTAGGAATCAGTGTAGTGAATCTCTTTTGAACTGCCTCCAATGCCAGTATATCCTTTCTTAAATACGGGGAGCAAAACTGCGCACAATACTCCAGTTGCGACTTCACCAATACCCTGTACAGTTGTAACAAGACTTCCCTATTTTTAAACTCCAGTCCCCTAGCAATACAGGCCAAAATTCCATTTGCCTTCTTAATTACTTGCTGTACATGCATGCTAACTTTTTGTGTTTCATGCACAAGAACACCCAGATCCCTCTGTGCTGCACTTTTTTGGAGACTCTCTCCATTTAAATAATAGTCTGCCTTTTGATTCTTCCTACCAAAGTGCTTGACCTCACAGTTTCCTACATTAAAATCCACCCAAGTTTTTGCCCACTCATTTAACCTATCTATGCCCCCTTGCAGAGTTCTTATGTCCTCATCACAACATGCCCTTCCACCTATTTTTATATCGTCAGCAAATTTGGATACATTACACTCTGTCCTCTCCTCCAAGTCATTAATGTATATAGTAAATAATTGCGGCCCTAGAACTGATCTTTGTGGCAATCCACCACTTACGTCTTTCCAATCTGAAAAAGACTCATTAATCCCGACTTTCTGTTTTCTGTGTGTTAACCAACCCTCAATCCATCCTAAAACATTACCCCCAATACCGTGAGCTCCTATCTTGTGCAATGACCTTTTATGTGGCTCTTTATCGAATGCCTTCTGGAAATCCAAATACACTACATCTACTAATTCCCCTTTATCAACTCTGCTTGTTATAACCTCAAAGAACTCTAGCAAATTTGTCAAACATGATTTCCCTTTCACAAAACCATGTTGACTCTGTTTGATTGCGTTAAGCTTTTCTAAATGTCCTGCTATTTCTTCCTTAATAATGGACTCTAGCATTTTCCCAATGATAGATGTTAGGCTGACTGGCCTATAGTTTCCTGTTTGCCAGAGCACATGAAGCCATGAGCAGATAGATGAAAACACTTACTACCCAAGCAGCTAGCCTTCAGTTGAGTTAAAAGAAAATCAGCAGAGTTGATGCAGTGCAGCAGCAACAAAAGAAGGAGGTAGGCCAAACAGTGATAAGGATGTGCAGGAGCAATGGATGATCACATGAATTGACAGACAGATGGAAATGCCCTGCTTATGGATCAATTTGCAGAGCATGTGGAAAGGATAATCATTGGGAAACAATGTGCAGAACAAAAGGCAAATGTGGTAGACAAGGCACCGAGAGCCATTGGAACAGGGAGAATGGACAGGGAAATAAACAAAACATCCATGGAAGATGACAGTGAGTCTGAAAACAAGATAGGTTCTTGATTGGTAAGGGGATCAAAGGTTTTGGGGAGAAGGCGGGAGAATGGGGTTGAGAAACTTATCAGCCATGATTGAATGGCGGAGCCGACTCGATGGGCCTAATTTCTGCTCTTATGTCTTATGGTCTTATAGTCTTATAATATACATAGGAACCAGATTACTACATGAATGGCTGGATGTGACAGTTCCCAAATAAAACAAATTCAAACAATCATTCAGGTCAGAAAAGGGGTGAGCAAAAAATCCCACAAAATAAATCTGAAGGTGAAGATTGTTACTGGATTGCAGAGTAACATCATCCCACTCAGACTATACCAGAAAATGGTTATCCACAGAAAGGTGTTCTGAAACCAAAAAACGTAATGCTAATGATGCATGGGGGAACAGATTTGACAGGTAGGAACAACCCAAATCAAAGGGACACTCAAAAGTGAAGCTGTTAACTGTGGGCAGAATTTTTCACTGAGTTGGTGGGAGTGCGCCCAACCCGCTTGAGCGTAAAATAGTATGTGACGACGTCAGGTGAGCATCCCAACGTCATTGTGCACTCTTAAGATATTTCAGTCTGCAGGTGTGATCAAGCATTGGCACCACACCCGCCATCAATTTCGAGGCTGCTTAAAGCCATTAAAAAGGCAATTAAGCTGTATTTTATGTTGCGCATGTGATTTAGTGCTCATTGCACGGGTAGGCAGGCAACCGACAATTTGCTAAACCTTATCGAAGGGTGGAATAAAGAGGGTCAGCGGCATTGCCAGTGTGAGTAGCGAGGAGTTTAGGAGATAGTTTGCTGCTGGTTGCTTATTGGTACTTGGCAGCTTCATTTCTGTTCAGGGCTTCATTCTTAGCATTTCCAGGCTTCATTGCAAGACTCAGTGCTGTCTGCCAGGCCTCCAGAAGGTTTAGACCATGTGGACCCTTGCAGGCATCAGACAGCCTTCCATTATGCTGGTAATGGGGATTATGGTCTTCCTGGTGGCACCTCCTCTGAGGAGAAATGGAGGGGCAGAAGGGAGAGGAGGCCAGGAGTACCAATGCAGCTTCCAGGGGAGGGACCTGTGGGAGGAGAGATGCAGGCACAAGGGGCGCAGGGCCAGCAGGAAGTCCAAGGTGGAAGGGGCTGTAGAATATGCCACTATCCTACTGCAGTGATGCAGCTACCTCAATATGTCTGAGGTGCAATGCCAAATGAGGCTCCGCCTCTCAAGGGAGACCATGACCTCCATTTGTCAGATGATTGGGCCTGATCTCAGCTCTGAATGTGTGGGTGGATACCCTATGCCAGTGGAGCTGAAGGTCATGGGGCCTTCAATTTCTATGCCTCCAGCTCTTTCCAGGGCTCAGTGGGGAATCTGTGTGGAGTCTCCCAATCAGCTGTCCACATTTGCATCAAACTGGTGACAGAAGCTCTGTTCAGGTGAGCACTGACCTTTATTCTTGATAGTACAGACAAGGCCAGCCAGGCTGAGCAAGCCAGAAGCTTTGCAGCGATTACAGTGTTCCTCCATGTCCAGGGTGCCATTGACTGAACATGTGGCCATCAAGGCGCCAGCAGGTCAGCCTTTGTCAACAGGAAGGGCTTCCACTCCATGAACATGCAGATAGTGTGTGATCACAGGATGCAGATTCTGCAAGTCTGTGCAAGGTACCCAGGCAGCTTCCATGACACACACACCCTGAGACACAACCAGTTGCCGAGGCTCTTCAGTGCTCCAGCCTGACTGGATGGATGGCTGCTCGGTGACAAGGGATATCTGTTGGAAAGGTGGGCTCATGACACCTCTCCGCCACCCAAGAACAGAGGCAGACCAGTGTTATGAGGGCGGTGGTAGAGAGGATCATAGGTCTTCTCAAGATGCACTTCCGATGCATGGACCATTCAGGAGGTGCACTACAATACCTCCCAGAGCGTGTGTCACTGATCCTGGTTGCATGCTGTGCTCTCCACAATCTGGCTCCGGCAAGAGGGACCCACTGGAGGAAGAGGATCTTGGCACAGCTGCACCGGCCACAGATAATGAATCCAGTAACGAGTCCAAAGAGGAGGACGGTGAGGAGAACACTGAGGGCATGGAGATAGACCTCGGTAACCTCCAGGGAGGTAGGGACACTTTGATCCACTGCTCCTTCAGCCAGGCTGCCAAAGGCCTGCTTCCACCTCATGCCAGGGCTGCCGCCTCATCCCAGATGCCTGAAATGACACTTTCATTTGCACTCAAAGTCCACTCAGTGCCTGTGCAATAAAATACCGAGTCACTCACATCCAGCATTACATACTGGCGTACCCTGGCACCAGAAAGGAAAAAGGTGAAGCATGCTCAGGCCATTAGAACCAAAGCAAATTTAATGTTATTGTCACATTGAAAGCATAATGACATTACCATTACTGCTATTGATGTCCAAACTAGTAGACATATAAATCAAACATAAATGAACAGAAAATGACCCATGAACTGTTCCTTTTGTACTCATGGTGTCCTTAACTTATGTATGCCATGAACACCCAGCCTCGCTGGCACCAGCATTGGGGACAGCCTGCTGACTCTGCTGTCTTGTTGGCCTTGCTGTCCTTGGTGGTCATCCTCTGGACAGTGGAGTCTGTGATGGCCCCACCTGTGAGGGTGCAGCCAGTGCCACGGCTGGCATCTCCCCAGGCATCGCAGCCTCATCAAATGTCACGGTCTCTGGCAGAGGGGTGGAGGAGCTGCTGCCATCATCCAGAGCGCCATGAGAGGAGCCCGCAGAGATGACAGGCAGTTTGTATGCCAACGTGAGGTCACTCTGTATCTCCCTGCTCACCATTGATGGATGGGCACCTAGCTGGGATACTGAGTGCCTCATCCATCTCCCTCACTGCACTGACCATCTCAGGTGATTGCCTTTGTGAGGGTTTTGCAGGTCTGAGCGCAACCCCAGGAAACCCTGATTCTGTCCCTGGAGTTGCTTCTCCATGAGAGTCACCACTCTTTCAGTGGAGGAGGCAGTGCGGTCAGCCATGATGGTCAACGCAGTGCTGATGCTCCTCATGGACTCCTCCATAAAGGGGACCATGGCACGCAGACCCTCATGGATCTCTGCACATCCCACTGGACATCCAGCATCTGCTGCCTAATGGACAACTCCAGCGGCTCATCATCTGTTTTTGACTCAGCATCGCCCTGGCCCCCAGCAGCCCTCTGAATGCCAGTGCCCTGGGCACTCTCTGCCTCCACCTGCACCTCAAGTGAGTGTGAAGTGCCCTCACCAATGTGCATTGATATTCTAGCCGCCAATCTAATCACCACTAATGTGCTGGTATCTGGGCTGGTGTCTGCTTCAGAATGTGGGTGTGAAGCAGGTGCAAATGAAATCCGGTGGTCCCCCAGGGTCGGGGGTGGCCCTGTGGGGCCCAGAGAATGCGTGCTGGCAAATCTAAAAGGGAGATCAAGGACATGTCATTAGTTAAAGTCATCACACTGTCAATGTGCTTGCCAGGCACCCCGGTGAGACAATAGAGATCTTCATCATGGTGCTATCGTCTATCAAAGATCAATGAGGGCTCCAGGTTTGAGAGTCCCATCAATGAGGAGCCTGCACTAAATAGGTTGCAGAATCCGAAACTCTCACCTCTGTGCACTGCGCTCTTACCTTCATCTGGCACCCCTGCCTCTCCACGTTCAGTTGCACGTGGACCATGCCGGCTCTCCAGCTCAAAGACATCCTGTTCTAACCTGGTGAGCAGCAGAAGGTTGGGTGGGCCTCCACCTATACATAACTTCTCTGCTTGGTAATGGCTTGCTTTCTCCTGAAAGGATAGAGGAACATTGGTTAGTCCACTCTTTACCTGCAGTGCCATTGCAACCTGGCCAACCCCAGCTGAGGAACACCTCACAGGCACGTCTGAATCATGGCCCTCGAGCTGAGCTGACTGATCTCCAACAACCACAACCACCTTTCTTTGTGCTAGGCGTGAATTCAACCAGTGGAGAGTTTTCCCCCTGATTCCCATTGACTGTAGATTTGCAAGGGCTCCTTGATGCCAAACTCTGTCGATTGCTGCATTGATGTCAAAGACAGTCACCCTCATCTCATCTCTGGAGTTTAACTCTTTTTTCTATATTTGAACCAAGGCTGTAATCAGGTCAAAAGCTGAGTGACCCTGGCCGAACCCAAACTGAGCATCAGTGAGCAGGTTTTGCTAAGGAAGTGCTAATGAAATGCACTGTTGATGACCCCTTCAATCACCTTACTGATGATCGAGAGTAGACTGATAGAACGGTAATTGGCTGGGTTGGATTTTCCCTGCTTTTGTGTACAGGACATACCTGCTACCTGTCAATTTTCCACGTTCCCGGGTAGATCCCAGTATTGTAGTTGTACTGGAACAGCTTGGCTAGGGGCGCAGCAAGGTCTGGAGCACAAGTTTTCAATACCATTGCCGGAATATTGTCAGGGCCCATAGCCTTAGTAGTATCCATTGCCTTCAGCTGCTTCTTGATATCACATGGAGTGAATCAAATTGACTGAAGGGCAGCAACTGTGATGCTGGGGACCTCCGGAGGAGGCAGATATGGATCATTCACTTGGCACTTCTGGCTGAAGATTTTTGCAAATGCTTCAACCTTATCTTTTGCACTGACGTTCTCGGCTCCCCCATCATTGAGGATGGGGATATTTGTGGAGCCTCCTCCACAAATTAGTTGTTGAATTGTCCACCATCATTGATGACTGGAGGTGGCAGGACTGCAGATCTTAGATTTGATCTACTGGATGTAGAATCACTTAACTCTGTCTATCATTTGCTGCTTATGCTGTTTGGCATGCAAGTAGTCCTGTGTTGTAGCTTCACAAGATTGACAGCTCATTTTTAGGTGTGCCTGGTGCTGCTCCTGGCATGTCCTCCTGCACTCTTCGTTGAACCCGGATTGATCTCCTAGCTTCGTGGTAATGGTAGAGTGGGGGATATGCCAGGCCATGAGGTTGTTCGAGTACAATTTGCTGCTGCTGAAGGCCCACAGCGCCTCATGGATGCCCAGTCTTGAGCTGCGAGATCTGTTTGAAATCTATCCCATTTAGCATGGTGGGAGTGCCACACAACATGCTGGAGGATATCCTCATTGTGAAGATGGGACTTCGTCTCCACAACGACTGTGCGGTGGTCATTCCTACCGATACTGTCATGGACAGATGCATCTGCGGCAGACAGGTTGGTGAGGATGAGGTCAGGTATGTTTTTCCCTCACCCCCTGCACAAGACCCCCGTCTAGCAACTATGTTTTTTAGGGCTCAGCCAGGGTGCTGCTGTTGAGCTACTCTTGGTGATGGACATTGAAGTCCCCCACCCAGAGAACCTTCTGTGCCCTTGCCACCCTCAGTGCTTCCTCCAACTGGTGTTCAGCATGCAGGATTACTGAGTCATCAGCTGGGTGGTGTGGTGCAGTTAAGCAGCAAGAGGTTTCCTTGCCCATGTTTGATCTGATGCCATGAGACTTCATGGGGTTGCGAGTCAATATTGAGGACTCCCAGGGCAACTCTCTGACAACCGTATACCACTGTGCTGCCACCTCTGCTGGGTCTGTCCTGCCGGTGGGACAGGTCATAACCAAGGATGGTGATGGTTATCTGTAAGGTATGGTTCTGTGATTATGACCATGTCAGGCTGTTGCTTGACTAGTCTGTGACACAAATCTCCAGGGTTGACACAGATGGATTTGTCATTGTTGTTTCCGGTGCCTAGGTCAATGATGGGTGGTTTATTGACTTTCTACTGATTTCAGACAACTGAGTGGCTTGCTAGGGCATTTCAGAGGGCATTTAAAAGTCAACCACATTACTGCGGTTCTGAAGTCGTGTGTAAGGACTCCAAGTAAGGGCACAGATTTCCTTCCTGAAAGGGCATGAATGAACCAGATGGGTTTTTACCATGAAACCATCGTCAAAATTTTAATTCCAGATTTTTACTGAATTCAAATTCCACCATCTGGGGTCTGGGTTGGGATTCGAACCCCATTGCAAATGTACCCAGATTGTTTTGATGAGACAGTTGGATGCTTTGAAGATTTTTAATATCACATCACTCTATTGACCCAGCAATGAAATCAGTGATTCATCTCCCACATAGTTTACCAAAGATCTAAAAGGAAAGCTTGAAAGAGAACTCCAAAAGATGGAAGAAAGTAAGGTGACTGCCAGAGTTACAGAGCCTACAGATTGGGTAAATTCCATTGTAGTGAGAGAGAAGCCAAATAGATGGTAAGAATTTGTCTGGATCTCAAAGATTTTAATCAAGTTATTAGGAGGGATCACTACCCCATTCCAACACTGGAAGAGATTACGCAAGCACTGGGAGGGGCAAAAGTTTTCAGTAAGCTCGATGCCAGAACTGGCTACTGGAAAGTGAAACTAGGTGTGGAATCTTCACTGTTGACAACATTCACTACCCTCTTTGGACAGTACAAAGTCCTTAATCTGCCTTTTGGCCTTAAAGCAAGCCACAATGTGTTCCAGCAGAAAGTAGATAAGGCAGACAGTGTATGCAAAGAAACGGTTGGCATAGCAGAATATATGCAGATATACGATGTAGATGAAAAAGATCACGACTACCATCCAAATGAAGCCATGAAAAGGACCAGGAAAGCTGGCATCAAATTAATTGCAGACAAATGCATTGTGAAAGTAACAGAATGTCAATTGCCTGAAATGGCGTGCACACCTGACGAAATCAAGTCGATCCCTGGAGGTATCATGGCTATTTCTGGGATGGAAGCCTCAGTAGATAAGAGAGGGTTGAGGAGTTTCCTTGGCTTGATCCAATACATGAACTCCTTCACACCACAAATGTCAGAGCACACAGCAAACCTGCAGGAGCTGATGATAGAAGATGTAAAGTACCAGTGGTTAGTCACACAAGAGGAGTTTCAACAAACTCAAAAAGGTAATATGCCAGCAGACAAGTCTGTCATATTATGACAGAAAGAAACCTGCCTCTCTGCAAGTAGATGCTTCTATAAAAGGACCGGGAGCAGCCCTGGTATAACAGAGAAAGCCAATATCATTTGCTTCCGAAGCTCTAACCTCAGCTAAATAGGTATGCCAACCTAGAAAGAGCGCTTTTGGCAGTCTTGTATGGATACGAGAAGTTCCATACATATCTCTATGGGCGAAAGTTCATAGTGAACAGTGATCATCATCCACTGGAGCAGATCTAGAAGAAAAATCTACGTAAAGCACCAGCAAGATTGCAGAGGTTAGTCTTGAGACTTCAGAGTTACAATTTCACTCTGAAATACAAGCCAGGAAGAGAAATGGTGCTGGCTGATAAACTATCTTGGTTGTCACCACAGGAGAAACATCAGATAGAAGATCTAGCTGTAAAGATCCATCTGAAACACCACCAAAACTGTGTTAAATTAGAAATGAGACCAGCAAAAAGATGAAGAGTTACATGTGCTCTCTCAGCAAGTGATCCAGGGATGGCCTGATAAGATACAGCAAACAGAGCCAGCAATAGGGCAATACTAGCCTATCAGAGATGATACCTCACTGGAGGATGATGTTCTGCTATTTGGATCCTGAATACACGTAATCAAAACAAAGCAGGAAGAAGTTGTCCAAAAGATACATGAAGGCCACATGGGAATGGTGAAATGTAAGCTTAGAGCCAGATACAAGAACATTGAAAATATGGTGTCTACATGCAATGTAGGCTAGAAGTATAGAAACACACAGCAGAAAGAAGCGATGGTAGCTACTGAAGTATCACCCAGACCATGGCTTACTGTGGGAGCTGTTTAATTCACACAGTCAAAAATAGTATCTCATAGTTACAGGCTACTACTCAAAGTTTCCTTTTATCCAGAAGATGAAAGACTTGAGAGCCGCAGCAATCATCTCCATGGTATGAGTTCTGTATGCTGAGCAAGGGATGTGACAATGGCACCCAGTTCACATCCAGGGAAGTTAAGGAATAAGAACAGTGTGGGTTCAACATCATCATCTCATCCCCACACTATCCTTGAGGACACGGATTTATAGAAAGATAAATCCAGATGGTCAAAAGAATCCTTGTGGAATGCTTAAAGACACAGGATGACCCAAAGCTTCCTTCACTGCCACCCTGATCCATACCTCTCAAGGCTGACATGAGATCACCTGCAGAGTTGCTGACTGGAAGAAAATATAAGACTACTCTGCTGAGCAAAATACATCTTCCCAGTGACCAGGAGGAAGTAAGACAACAACTCATTGAAGCACAGGAAAGAGGAGGTTAGCACTCAACAAACATGAGAAATCCTTACCTAAGCTATTGAACGGACAAGCTGTAAATGTATAGGATCAAATCATAAAAGCCTGAGGCCCAGCAAAAGTTGTTGCTGAAGGTGAGACATCAAGATCATACATAATTGAGACCCAATCCAGTAAGCAAATGAGAAAACAACAGAGTCCATATTTTACCTACATTAGAGCTTGAAAAACAGAAAAGACCAGCAACAACACCAGAAATATCAATATCCAGGGAAGCAACATTAACAACAGCACCAGAAAATGAGACAACATTAAAACAACAAGCACGACTCCTGAAACACAAGGGACAACATACACAACACTGCCTGTGTAGCATACCAACTCACAACTAGGAGCAACAAATGCCAAATCTACAAGATGGAGGTATAGCATCTTACCACCTAAGCAATACCATGATTAATATTTTAGAAAAGAATGCATGCTATAAAAGACTCTAAGAAGGGGTTCCGTTTATTTCCAAAAGTCGATTGATAATCATCAGTTTATAAAATTAATAATTGGAACAGTTCCGTGGAAAGAGGTATTACATTTTAGAGAAATTGTATTGTATTTTCTATAAATGTCTGTAAATAGCCAGGAACTAATGTGTTATGTATAAGTGTTCCAGGAGGCCACATTTCACATCTGCACTAGAGACTGTACCAGGAAGCATAACAAAATTAAATATAAAGAGTTTCTGATCTTTATAAACTTAGTGATTATTAACAATATCTGGGAAACAAAGGACAACAAGAACACATAGCACTTAGTATCTCTAATGCTTTGCATACTTGCATATAATCACTGCAACCTTGATATATTCTTTTCTGCTTTTTTCTTTTCTTTCCTTTACTATCCTTCTTAACTTCCCTCCTGTCATATTCATCTTGATTTTCCTATTTTATACCCCTTTTCCTCTTCAACAATTTATTCTTAACTACATCACCGTCTAATCTGAAGGCTCCCTCTTTCCCACCTTGTTAATTTAAATATTTCTCAACTGCTTTACTTAGTTTTTCAATAAGGACGTCGGTACTGGTGCAGCTCATGTTAAGTACGTCCCACCTGTAGATCTTTCTCCTGCCCCAGGACTTGTTCCTATGCCCTTGAAATCCCAATGTTTCTTTTTGACAGCACCAGTATTGACATATTTCTTTCTAACGTTGCCAAGATCATGGATAATTCTGTCATTATTACCATGCCAGGATCCTTTCCACATCTTCTTGAGAAGCAAATAACTATCCAACACTCAGGGTCATGGCTGCAGTCGAGACAATTTAAACTATGAATGATGGAGCTACCTGTAACTATGTTATAATTATGGTCTTATTTAGTTTGTAATGTACCTTTAAGAATAATACTTGTTAAGCAAGATCACATGATCTGTAGTAGCCAATAGGAGAATAGCGCAGGCGACCTCAGCAGTCAGTGTAGAGTTAGAGCTGGACTTGAAAGCACACGTGTAGTTGCTGCTCAGTATGTTGTAAATAAACTTAATGCTTCCACCCAAGAAATGTCTGCAGATCAACTCTATCATCAATAGTACAACTCGGCTGCCCTACAACAAACTGGCGATGAGGATAGAACAGGATTGAGCAGAAGAAAGCAAAGTTAAGAAGAAATCGGCACTGTACCTCGCTCAGTGATTGTAAGTAGCAAGCTCCATTAGAATTGAAGAAGTTACCCCCTCTTAAAATGCCACAATTTGGGAGAATTGAACTTTTTGAATCAGTCACAGATGATTCATCTCAATACACAGAACGCCTCAAGTTCTTTGTTCAAGTGAATGAGATTACAGAGGAAGAGGAGAGGCGAGTGATCCTCTTGAGTACTTGTTACAGCAAAACCTACAATTTGATTTGAAGTTTGACAGCACCTAGTACTCCAGATTCGAAGAATTTTGATGAATTGGTGTATCTCATGAAGTCCTCAGTCATGATGCAGAAGTTCAGGTTTAATTCACAAAATAGAGCCCTGGGTGAGACAGCTGCATGCTACATGGCAAATTTGAAGCAGCTCATGGAACATTGTGAGTTCGGTATGATTCTGAACAATGTGCTCAGAGATCATTTAGTGTTTAGTGTGAAGGAGGACTCTATTCAGAAAAGATTATTATCCGAAGTGAATCTGGATTTCAGGTAGGTGCTAGAGCGCTGGAGATAGTGCTGATCATGGAAAGCACAGTAAGAGATTCAAAAGCAATAAAGGGCGTACAAAATGGCGCTGTCCTCTACATTGGGCAGGAAACCTCAGCCAAATGTGTCGCGAAAAAGCAAGGCTCTGCCGAGAAGCGGGAAACAGCACCAGCTAGCCAAAGAAAAAAGAAACATAACTAAGCAGTAAAATCAAAGAATAATTTTAATAGCTTTGGAAACAATCAGTCTTTTAGCGATTGGCAGTTTTAAAAAAATCGAATGCTACTATTGTCAAGGGGATGGACATATGATGAGGCAATGCAAGGAAAGATTCAAGCAGGCTTCAAAACAAAAGAAGAAGCCCAATGAAATCTACAACGTAGAAGAGCCTGAAACAACAAATTCAGACATTTACTCATTTAATCTGAAAGTTGGAAAGACGGAACTAATATTTGTCACAGTGAAAGTAAATGGCAAACCTGCTAGAATGGAAATGGATATGGGAGTTTCCACTCCAGTAATTGGGGACTTACCTTCATATATTTGAATAATGGTGAAAATCAATTAAGTTTAGAAGAAACAGATGCCAAGCTAAAAAAAGGGTGAAGACATTCGAGTAAAAGACATAAACAGAGTAACTGTCCATTATGGAAGCCAATTAGCGAAGATGTAAGTTGTGTTAGCGTTGAGACAGAGGACCAAGCCTTCTTAGGTAAAATTGGCTAAGGGAAATCAACCTTGATTGACCACTGAGATTCCCAAAGGAAGCTGAAAGCATTCTTGTTTTGAAAAAGGAGTGTGTAAGGACTCAACAACCTGAAGAAATGCAGACTGTCTTAAGCCAACCCCTGGAAGATCAGCAAGAGCAACTAGAAGAGACCCTACTTGATGACAGAGTTCGAGAAAAGATAAGTAACCTTCAAAGGGAAAAAGAAAAGCTGTTAAAAGACCTTCAGAAATGACAAGATTACCTCAAGTCATAGTTTGTATCTCTGGAAAAGTATGAAGAGAAACCGAAAGAATTCGGCACTTCTCTGAACAAACTGAAAAATGAGTTGGCAGAGAAGACACAACAATGCTCAATTTTCCAGAGCTGAAGAGTCAGCTAAATGAAGCCAAGGAGGCTTGGGAAGCAAAAATCACAGAATTTTCCAAGAAGCAGACAGATAATGAAATTTTGGGAGATTCACCCACTGAGCTCAGAAAAGTTGAGCTTGCACCTGAGAGAAATCTGGCCAACAGTGAAGTCAAAAAGAAGGCCAAGATTAAAGACTGGAAAGAAAAGTGCACGTTCCAAGCGAGGGACATAATCCTTTTGGGTCACCAGATAGATTCACATGGCCCCCACCCGGTCGAGGAGAAAGTGAGAGCCAAAAGAGAGGCAGCTGCTCCAAAGAACACCTCAGAGCTCAAATCATTACTGTAAATAGTCAACTATTATGAATGGTTCTTACCTAATTTGTCTACAGTGCTGGCAACCCGGCACTCTTCTACTCAAAAAGAACCAATGTTGATCTTAGAAGGTACCCCAGAAAGAAGCTTTCATAAAGGTGAAATAAACGTTGCACTTGTCCTTTCTATTAGTGCATTATGACCAGACAAAAAAGTTGGTGCTGACATGTGACGCATCTTCCTACGGAGTGGGAGCAGTGCTCCCTGATCGAATAGACGACGGCATGGTATGGCTAGTGGTTATACATCAAGAATGCTCACCACAGCGGAAAAGGGATACTCACAGGTAGAAAAAGATGGCCTGTCCATCATCTTTGGTGACAAGAAATTTCACCAGTATTTACACGGCCACTATTTTATAATCATTTCAGACCACAAACCATTGCTAGGATTGTTTAATGAGGACATGGCTATACCACCCATAGCCCCAGCAAGAATATAATGATAGGCTTTAATTTTGGCAGCATACAAATACACTTTCATACGTAGGCCTGGCAATCAAATCACATACACCAATGTCCTTAGTCATTTGCCTTTACAAGAAAATAATGAGCACGTCTCAATTCCACAGGAACTTGTTTTACTGTAAAATTTCTTAGATTCCTCGCTGGTATGTGCTTGACAGATCAGAGATTGGACAAGTCAGGACCCAGTCTTATCTCAGGTACGAGAACAAGTGCTACATGGCTGATCACAGGAGCTCGTATCAGACAAAAGAAAATCGTACTTCAACAGAAGACATGAAATAACCAGCCAGGATGGCATCTTATTGTGGGGACCATGAGCGATAGTTCCTCCAAAGGGAAGGGAGCCACTTTTAGTTGAACTACACAGAACCCATCCAGGAATTTCCTAAATGAAGACCATAGCATGCGGCTATTTATGGTGGCCTGGGATGGATGACGAAATAGAGAGTTTAGTAAAGCACTGTGTACAATGTTAGCAACTGCAAAATGTGCCAGTGACAGCTCCATGCCCCCATGGGAGTGGCCAGGCAGACCCTGGGTGCGCCTACACATTGACTACGTTGAACCTTTCCTGGGAACAATGTTCATTGTCGATGCCCATTCAAAATGGCTGGACGTATGTGAGGTGAAGTCACCGACTTCAGCCACTACAATTGAGGAACAGCATCAGAGTTTTGCTGTTCACGGACTACTAGAAGTAGTCATTTCTGATAAAAGCACGGCATTTATGAGTGCTGAGTTTCAACCATTTATCAACCTCAACGGTATCACTTGTGAAAACTACACCGTACCACCTTTCCTCAAATGGACTGGCTGAAAGGGCGGGTCAAGTGTTCAAGTCAGGCATGAAAAAGCTATCTAGGGAGTCCTTGGCAACCAAATGAGCACGTTTTCCTTTTCATTACAGGACTACCTCTCACACAACATGTCACACCTGTGGAGTTACTGTTGAAACACCGTCTCAGGATGAGATTGAGCTTAATAATGCTGAATTTTGAGGGAGAGGTGGAAAGGAGTCAAGAAAGCCAGAAAACTAGACACAACTGGCACAGTCGTGAGAGGAAATTTACCAAGGGAAACCGAAGAACTGCAGGAAAGACAAAAGTGGTTACTGGGTAAAATGAGTGCAGTGACTGGACCTCTATCTTATCATGTGTAGGTGGAAGGCCAGATCATCCATAGACATGTGGACCATTTAAGGAAGAGAGAGACAAGTCACCAAGATTTGGTTCCACCAGTCATCACGGCCGGGTCTGCGTTTCCTCTTGAGAATACTCAACCCAGGACTGACATGTCTGATGTTCCTGTAAGAGTTGAGGATATAGGACTGCAAGTGCCCAAGGAAGCCCCTGAAAAGCAACTCTGGAAAAGGAGATTCCTGACAAAGAATCTGAAGTTATGGAGCTGCAGCATTCCACATGTACCAGGAAACAACCTGAAAGGCTGAATTTGTAAATTCCTTACCCAGTGTGAATATTATGTTGTCTTGAAAAATATGTGCCTGTAAATATAATATGTATAGCCGAGTTAAAGGGGAGCAATGTAGCAATTATGGTTTTATTTAGTGTGTAATGTATCTTTAAGAATAATACTTTTTAGGCAAGATCACATGATCTGTTGTAACCAATAGGAGAGTAGTGTGGGCTATTTCAGCAGTGAAGAGATAGAGTTGGAGTTGAAAACACACATGTATTTATTGCTGAATACATTGTAAATAAACTTAATGGGCAGCATTTTATGGCAGCGGGATTTTATGTTCCCGCTGAAGTCAATGGGATTTATAATGGTTGGCCCCATTTTACGCTTCATCCCCGCCGAAAGAGGGCCGTGAAATTCTGCTCAATGTTTTCACTCAAGAAGTGTCTGCACATCAACCCCATCATTAATAGTGCAACTTGCCCACCCTGCAGCAAGCTACCACTTGTTTTTTCCCTTGAGATCATCGCTTCTTTCCAATGGGTTAACTATTTGCTCTTACATCATAGCAGTGACTATACTTCAGTGAGAACTGAATTGATTGTAAAGCATTTGGGCATCCTGAGGTCATGAAAGACACTGGTGTCGGGCGTGTTCGGTGGCGTGAGTGGACAATATGGCAAGAAGATCAAAAATCGCTTTCACAACATTGTCAAACCAGTTTGCAATCGTCCGCTCCACCCACCGACGGTGGGCTGCATTTCCTGCCATCGGATGTCAGGAACCTCATGTAATACATCTACATATTATTATAAATCCAGCCTGCATATTCGTCCCCCACCGCTGGATCATCTGTCCAGCAAACGTGTTTCACAACATCATGTGTGCACTTGACGGATTGCACTTTGAGGGGAAATTGGAGGTGAGTACACAATAACATTGCAGAGCGCTGACCCAGGTCGCCTGTTGGACTTCAAGGTTGAGGTGCATTGGCTGGGAGGGGCGGGGACGCAAGGGCTGCCCTGCAGTTGAGCTGATTTGGGGGAGTAGTGGTGGAGGGCAAGGGATGGCCTGCACTGAGGCTTGTTGAGCAGGCAGCAAGGGCTGCCACGCGGTTGAAGGTAGCGCACGAGGGCATGCGGGGTGTGGGGTTGGTGGGCGAGGGAAGCACTCATGCATTAGTATAAAGTGATCATTCCTCTGCAGCTGAGACAGTTTAGGTGCACCAATTTGAAATGATTGGAGTCGGGCCTCTAGCTCCTCTGCCCACTCAAGGAATGCAGAGGCATCAAAGTGCCACCAAGTGCTCCAGAGCTTTTCACCCCTCGGGCACCATCCTCAAAGTAATGAGTGTTTTAGTGGATGGCAGAACAGTTGGATGACTGTGCATGTTATACAATCTCCTTGCTAAAGCTGGCTGTGCAGCAGTCACTGGTGGAGGAGCTCATAGCCCCTTGCAATGTCAGCATCCTAGTTTGTATCAGTCTCCCCCATGGTTCAAGCTAACAGTGCAGCCTTGCAGCGTGGGTTAGGAGAATACCAGCACCTGAGCTGAGAGCACAGCATTCAGCCCAATAGACAAAGTTGCCACCAATCGGTCAGGTGGAGTAGGGCGGAGGTGGTTGGGGTTTCAGGCAGCCATGCAGCGCACTAATCTCTGGCCATCCAAGCGGTGGCCAGCACTCTCTGGGATGCGATAAGCGGCCTTCAGACTTAACCAAGACAGGTTCTTAGTACACCCATGCTAACACATGCATCTTTCTCTTTCATCCTGAAGGAAGAGTACATCAGGATCATGGAACCTGATGAACTAGCTGAATGCCGCATTGCCTACAGAGAGTGAAGACAACTAAGAAGAGAGTGACTGAGCCACCTGGCTGCACAGAGGGAGGAGCAGCACCCTCTGGAAGAAGGGGCGGCTGGGGCTCCCGCATACGCCGCTGAAGAGCCAAGCGAACAATCAAATGCATCCATGAGGTCATGGATGCCATTTTCACGAGGGTACACAACTTTGTGCATTTTGCCCAGGACCAGGACAGCCAGGATGCAAGAGTGATTAGGTTTGTCCAGATCTCAGGTTTCCCACAGGTGCAGGGTGCCATCAACTGCACTCACATGGTGCTCAGATCTCCATCGCAACACACAGTCAACTATGTCAACCACAAGGGATTCCATTTCCTGAATGTGCAGCTGGTGTGCAACCACCACAAATGCATCCTGCAGGTGTGTGCACATTTCCAGGGACCGTGCTTGGCTCCTACATCCTCAGTTGGTCACAGATCCTTGAAATCTTCCAGGGCCCACAGAAGCTGCAGGGATGGCTCCTCAGGGACAAGGGCTACCCGCAGAGGCTGTGGCTGATGACACCCGTGCGGTGGCCTCAGACTGCAGCAGAGCGAAGATATAATAAGGGCCATGCAGCAGCTCACAACTTGATGGAGCAGACCTTCGGGATGCTGAAAATGGGGTTCCGGTGACTGGACCATCTGGTGGAGACCTGCAATGCAGTCCACAGAGGGTATCATGCATTGTTGTAATCTGCTGCGCCCTTTACAACCTGGCGCAGCAATGGGAAGATTTGCTGACTGAGGAGGAGATGGAGGAGCTGGAGGTCTCCTCCAATGACTGATTCTGCCAATGGGAATGAGGGTGAGGAGGCGATGATGATGGGAATGAGGCCCTCACTCTGGCCAGATGAGGCATGAATGCTGGGGAGACCCTCATATCTGCTGGATTTGTGGAGGATGATGACCACATGCAGTGAGGAGACACCATAGATCCTCACATTGCATCTATGAACATTTGACTCCAGTCTGGCTAATGGCAACGCACATACCCTCTGTGATAATGCTCCTGCCATGTAGACGCAGTGGAGGCCCTAATGGTCGCTCGATTACAGGAGCATGATGATGACATGCTGTGAGGACATTCCATAAATCTTCACATAGCCTCTGAGAATGTTTGAATCCTGTCTGGCTGAGGGCAGCTCGCTTGCACTCTGTGATTGGGTCATTTCATAGAGACGCAGCCATGAAACTTTAAAAGCATCTGATCCTTTGTCCGCCTTAATCAACTGAGCCCTTCATGAACACAGCATCACTGGTCACAGATGCTGAAGAGATGGGAGCCAGCCCCATATTAAACGTGCTGAGAGCACACAGAGAGAATGATGGAATTCTGTGATGCCTGCCCACAACATTCTGGCAGCAATGACAAACACCGTTGAGTTGCAGGCATCAGTAATGTTTCCAGGGAGTGTGAGGTCGGACCAACAGTTTGGTCTGAAGGCTGAACAAAGCACTAGGAAGAGGCCCTGGACTGAGACTCCTGCCTTTATCTTGTGAGTGATACGAACACTGCTCATCAGAAGAAGGAGCCATAAACCTTAAGACATTCTTGGAATTTTACTGTCAATAGTGAACAGTATGTGCAAGTGATTAACACCTATGTCCAGCCTGTGCAACTTCATCTTCTTAACTTTCCTAATCCTGCTGCCACATTTTGGTGCTCCCTGGGCATCCACAACAGAGGCAGCCTACTGACTGCTATGCCCTGATTGTGATGACCTTGGCAGATGTCCTCTGGAGGGCTGAGACCTGGAGAGTCCTGGCCTGCTTTTAGGGTGCTGCTGTGTGGCAGTGGCACCCTCCTCGGCCTGTGGAGCTGCAGCTGCTTAGGTTGAGCAGATTAGGATAGGCCAGACACACCCTGTGTCACCTGAATGGATGGCCTGAGGCCTGCTAATCCTCCTCCCTATGGGTGTTCAAGGGCTCCAGGCTGACTCATTGAGGAGCAGGGGTAGCCTGAGTGAGATCGAGCTGCCCCACATTCTTCTCGCATACACACTGTTGAAGGCCAACTATGGTGTCTGTGATGTAATTGAGCCCACTCAGCAGTGCAGGAACGACGTCCTAGACCAAGGTCTCCATGGTGCTGCCATCGTACCAATGTTGACCTTGGTGCACTGGCATGACAGCGCTCTCAACTCAGCCTGAAGGTGGACAGTCTCCTCCATAATGCCTTGCGATCTGAAGAGTGCAGTGGACATCCCTTCCTGATGTTCCCAAGCTTGCTTTTGCAGTTCCAGCAACTGTGACATGACCGAGTCCAAAGGCTCGTCATCTGACTCGGACTCAGAAGATTTCTGGTCTCCAGCGATCCTCCGAGTGCCGGAAATCTAGGAAGTCCCTCCTGCCACCTGCTGTGGATCAGACAGTGCAAGGTGCTCACCAGATTGTGATCCCGAGGATACTCTAAAGCCAGGTCACACCAGTGTATGTCTCTACACTGGTGGAGGGTTTTAATGAGTGCAATGACGGGCCTTCGGGGAAGGTGCCCCCAGATTCCTTTCCACAGGTTTCTTCGGGACTTGATTGGAGGCTTTGGGTCATAGAATCCATATCCCAGATGTCCCTGCAGAATTAAGAGAGATAATTAGTGCATTGCAGTGGCCTGTGAAACACTCGCAGCATGGTTATCTGATGGATCTTGCATTGCTGGATCCTCATTTGGTAGAGCACGGCCGACCATGTCGTCAGCACAGGAATGGTCCAGATCATCACCGGCTAGCTGGATGACTCTATTTTCAAATTCCTCGAGGATCATGATTTCAGGTCTGTGACCTCTCCTTCTTGCTGTGTGCCAGCTTTTCCTGCATGAATAGAGATGGAGAGAGCGCAAGCAGGACGCCTGCCAAGCCAGATGATAAGTATGCCTGGCGTGCATGGGTGATGAGTGGTCCCATGGATGGGATGAGGACAATGAAGGTGTGTGTGAGAAAGCAAATGGTGGTGTCCCTTGAACCGGCAGTGAGTGAGGGCCCTGTGAATGTGTGCTGGGTTTGTGAGTGTGTCAGTTGAGAGTGGTGAGAATAGTGACTTACCCTGGAGGAATGGAGGAGGTCATTCGTCCTCTTGCGGCACTGGGTGGTTGTCCTCTTTTGCAGGGCATTGGCACTAACCACCACTGGCACTGCCTCTCATGCTGGATTAGTAAGGTTGCTGCCCATCTTGCGGCTGGAGCGGGGGGAAGGGAACATCACGGCTCCTCCATTACGTCCAAAAGTTCCTTAAGGGACGTGTCATTGAACCTAGGGGCTGCAGTCTTTTTTACTTTCTGGGCCACGTCTTCTTTGCAGTAGTAGCGGCTGGCAGCACTGAGATGTGTGCGTGTGGCTGGTGCCCGGCATGCTGAAGTAGTGAGGTGATGGTGTGGCAGGCAAATGAGATCCCGCCCGCCTTGGAAATGGCATGCTTCTCAGGAATGCATTATTAAAATGGCAGGTTTGGGAGCGGGTTTAGTAATGGAAACGACATTTTACCTGCTGGTCGCAATGGCGGCTTTTCATGCCATATTGTTCCAAACCTGCCGCATTAATTATGCATTCCTGGGAAACTGAGTGCTCTCTCTCCTGCTTTTGACTCTGCTGCCATGCACTAATTACCTCTACTTTGGTTCACAGGGAGCTACCACATGGATACCCATCTGCAGCAAGATGAGACAGGTTTAGCCGAACTCCCTGCCACTTGGAGGACTGCTGGGGAAGAGGCATCTGTGAAGTTCGAGTCAGATAACAAACCTCTGGATTAGGCCTTACAATTCACCCTGGGAAGTCATTAGAAGGCAGGGGAGTATCACGTAGAGCTGTTGAAAGCCCTCAATGGAGTGGCTTGCGAGTCAGAGGAATGCGTCCACCTCCTTTCTGATGAAGTGGTGCCCACATGTGCATGTGGAGGTCTCATGGGGAGGATGGTGGATGCCATGTCCAGCAGAATGTGGAGATGCAAGCAGGCCTGCACTCTTTCACGGGAGCCATGGATGCATTCCAGCAGTGGCGACGCAAGAGAGAAACGGGGCACCTTGATGTCCCTCCAGGCACTCCTTCCCCTCAACGAGTCAGGCCGAGGCTTTCGGGCACCTCAAGGAAGGTGGACGCCCCTGAGTCATCCACTCAGGAATCCCAGAGGCTGTCCACTCCTTACAAGTACCCTCTGCGTATGAGCCCCTCAACCTCATCCTCTATCAGTGAAGAGGGAGCAGCTGGCCCATGAATAATTCTGTAAGGAGAAGTGTGTGTGTGTGGCAGGGCCTTTCAGAGCCTCATGCAAGCATTCTCCCACACACGGATCCTTCCCGTATCACACTTATTTTAATGTCCTGAGCATTTTTAATGCTGCCTGCTGGCGTTTACATTCAGTTGTCCATCTGAGCTGACCTTCATCTCCACCCCCACTGATCACACTCCCATGTAGCACCTGATCCAGCCCACCGTCACTCTCATTTCGCTTTCGATTTGGACAGCTTGGTGCTAATTCGGTTTTACATTCTCTTCCCCGTCCATTACCTTCCCCGTCACCCATTTCTTTCCGCCATCAAAGTTGACACCCCTGACATCACTTTCCACCTCCCCTCCATGACCTACCAGCCACAACCCTTTTCCTTCCAGAATGTGGTGGTGAACATGCACATTCTCTTCATTCCCGAAAATCCCACCCCAATCAATATTAACTTCACGACCACCTCCTTCCCACCCCCAGGGTCCATGCCTGCCTCTGAGTCCCCACCAACTACCCTTCCCATCCCCTCTACTGCCACCATTGAACCCTCACCCTCCCATCCTACTGCCTCACTTGACCTTGGTCATTCTCACCATTCCCTCATATCAAACCCACCCTCAGTTTGCTGCCCAGGAAGTAGTCATGGGCCCATCAGACCCCTCCCTTGCAAGTTCACCTGGACATTCCCCCTCCCAAAACCCCTTCTCCCCTCCGGACTACCTTCCCCCTCTGCTGGAATCCCCTCCACCCCTGCGAAACCCCTTCCCCATCCCTTAGTCTTCCCACTGCCCCCCAGACTCCCCAGCCAGTTAGTTCCTCCCACTTCCTAATTACCTCAGACACGCTTTGTTCTTCTGCCAACCTTAGTCCTCCTCCGCCACTGACTCCTTCCTCCAGCTTAACCTCTTCCTTTAGCCTCACTTTTTCCTCCAGCCTTACCCCTTCCCCCTTCCTGACACCTTCCTCCATCTTTACTTCTTCCTCCACATTTACTCCCTCCCCTTTCCGCACTCCTTCCCCCCTCCGAACCCCTTCCTTTACACCTTGCAACCCCCATACACCTAACTCCCCAGTTACCCCCTGTTATCTCCTCCTTCCCCATACTCCTTACCCTCCCCACCCACCCCCCATGACACCTTCATTCTCCCCTCCCAACCTCACCCCCAACACCTTCATTCCACCCTCCCAACCTCAAACTCCCAATACCTCTTCCTCTTCCCGTAGATCCTAGACCTTCTTCTCCTACCCCCTCAACCATCATCTGTTGTGAGCATCAACAGCGACTTTCCAACTTCTGTGCACTGTTTCACAGCAGAGCCATGTCCATGAGAATCTGCCCAGCATGCCATAGACGTTAGTCCAGTGTGCCATTGCTGTTGGGCTCCAGCATCTTCTGCTCCTCCGATGTCCACATTATGAGCAAGGCTCTGGCGGTAAGTCCCAACATCTGAATATCAAACTTGTCAAGACGTGTTCTGCGTCGGCATGTTTTCCCACTGATGTGGGCAGATGATCCAGCAGAGGGGATGAGTCCGGTGGGCTAGACTTATGATGATATGCTGATGTATTGCAATAAGGTTCCAGATGTCAGATGGTGGGGAATGCAGCCTGTCATCGGCGAGCTGAGCGGACGATTGCAAACTGGTTTCAAGCCATGGTGAAACTGATTTTAGGCCTTCTCGCCATATTGTCCACTCACTCCAGTGAACACGCACGATGCCAGCAAACACATAAAATTCCACTCACTATATACATTTTGAGCTACTTGGTAGGCGCACCTCTCCTGGGCATAACTGTTCTACAGAGTCTCCAGCACATGACAGCTGATGTTACTGTTACATCACCAGCTCATTACCATCACTATTAACCCATTTCTCTACAGCCTGGGCCTGACTTAAGTCTTCATTTGAACCCACAGCCTTCTGATTCAAAGGTTACATTGCTACAAACTGAATCAAGCTGACATATGTTAGTAAGTGCAGCCTTTAAGGGGTGTTCTCTTCACCAGACAGTGCTTAATAAATTTTAGCTTGTTAAGGCAGGATCAGTACAAAATCATTCTGCAAACTCATTTGTGCTAGTTCCGGAGCAGCCTTTAAGGACGGCATTTTAGGCTGCTCTACACCTCATACCAATAGTGCAATCTCTGCTCATTAGTGCCAGAAAATAGCTTTGGAGTCCTATATACATCATTAAACCCTGATTTTTATGCCTTAGTAAGTCACCCATTTCCAGGACTGGAAACGGCAGCAAGCAGATTGGGAATGGGAATGTGGTTGTAAGTTGAGCCTCATATTTTTTGAAAGGGCCCACTCTTTTACCTTTCCACTGGTCTCGCTGTGCTCTCACCCTTGGGCCTGCTCTTTTATCCTCTCACTGGACTCGCTATGCTCTTTCTCTCAGGCCTACTGTTTTATCCTCTCTCCAGTCTCACAGTGATCTCACTCTCAGTCTTGCTCTATAAAAGAGGGCAGCCTAAAGGTGGGATACCTATGTGATGGTGCACCAGGCTCTCCGTATCTCTTAGTTTCTTGAGAGACCAAAATTCTGTCTATCTCAGCTTTCAATGTATTCAATCATGGAGCATCCACAGCCCTCTGAGGTAAAGAATCCCAAAGATTCACAACCCTTTGAGTGAAGTAATTTCTCTACACCTCATTCTCAAAGATCAACCTCTTATCCTAAGACTATGCCCCTGCATTTTAGATCCCCTGACCAATGGAAACAATCTCTCAGCATCTATCCTATCAACCCCCCTCAGTCTTTTGTAGGTGTCAATGAAATTGCTCAGCTGAATCCTGTGCGGCACTGACTCCTGTGTAGCTTCTGTGGTCTAGTAGATATTTGATTGAAACTTTATTGTTTAATTGTACAAAGGAAGTCTGCTGAAAAAGGTTTAACTCTGAGTATTGTTGAGCTTGCTTCTAGTATGTTGTATTATGCTGTCTTCCAGCTTGATTGATAACCTGCTTCTCTGTGTCTCAATAAACTATTTTTGTTTTATCCAGCTGTGTCCAGCATACACTCTGTCCGAGCTTACTAATTAAAAGGCCTGCTCATTCTTGTCATGTGGGTGTCATTGGCAAGGCCAACATTTATTGCACTTCTCTAGCTGCTCTGAAAGGATAATGGTGGACAACGTATTGAACTGTTATATTGCTTTGTAAAGCTTTGCTACAACTGAGTAGCTGGCTAGGCTACTTTAGAGAGCAGTTAAAAGTCAATCACAATGGTCTGGTACTGGAATCACATATAGCCCAAATTAAGGAAGGATTGCCTAAGAAGACATCAGTGAACCGCTTTGATTTTTAGCTTTGCTACGATCCCTTAGAGGACTATACATTTTTAAAAGAGATTTGAACTTACAGTTGATAGCTGAAAAAAAGACATGGCAAGATTTCATATTTTGAAACTTTCATGTAACAAATAACTAAAAGCACTATTGAATAAACACAACTTTCCTTTTGTCGGCCACTCATACTTTAAACTACAGGAAGTGACCTTCCCCTTTTATACTTATCACATATTGCACTCTCCATTGAATTGCAGTTCCTTTAGCAAACAGTCCACAGTTGCTCCCAGCTTCCAATGGATTCTCAGATCACCATTTTGCCAAGTAGTAACTTGCAGTGACTGTCTCCAGGTGCTTTCCTCAGTTTTCAGAGTTTCTTAAATCCACCAGTAGTGAAGCCTGTTCCAATCATTCTCCTTCCCCTGGCTATTCTGAATCTCCCAGAATTATTAGATGGCTGCAGGATGTGTTTCTTTGACAAGCAACCCTCTCCCTCCCACATCTGACTATGGTAGCTCACAAAAGCCAAACAGCCTCTTCACTCTGCTGACCACACAGAACTCCTGTCTTTCTGTGAAAGCAAAATACTGTGGATGCTGGAAATCTGAAATAAAAACAGAAAATGCTGGGAAAACATAGCAGGTCTGACAGCATCGTGGAGAGAGAAACAGAGTTAATATTTTGAGTCCATTTGACTCTTCAGAGCTCTGAAAGAGAGTTATATCGACTCAAAACGTTAACTCAATTTCTCTCTCCATAGATGCTGCCAGGCCTGCTGAGTTTTATAAGCATTTACTGTTCTTATTCCTGTCTTTCTGTGATATTCATTGGTTTATAGGAAAGCCTACAACCTGATCTCAAAAATGGTCTCCTCTGCTATCTTCCCTATAGCAATGCGGAACACAGTAGATTAGTATCCAGGTAGAAATGCTGATTAGCTATTCTTGATCTGTGATAAAATTGAAAATGTTTACCTTAATCTGAAGTTGGAAGTCAGAAACTCCAGTTCCCAGAACGCCTCGGGTCTCCTGCGCATGTGTCAGCCAGGAAGTGGCCACATATGCATAGTCTTTTACCATCTTTAAGCCATGAGCCATCCTGCGCATAAAAAAGAAAAAGAAGTGAAATGGCTTGAAACTGCACATCAGGTGACCTGAACCGGAGCACCATTCGAGAGAAGGTGTCCCAGGGAGCAGGACATGGGAAGGGGATAGGGAGAAGGTCCAAAACCAGGGACAGATCCCAGAAAAAAGTTCCAGGTAAGGAACAGAGACAAGGATCAGAAATAGCTACCAAGAAGTCAAGTTAAAAGAAAGGAGCAGAGAAATATGCTTCAAATTAAAGACAGAGGTGCCAGGAGCAGACTTGAAACAAAGTGTGTTCAAGGGAAGCCCTGAAAATCCGAGGAGGCAGCCGAAAGTTGGTGACTCCTTACTGTAAGATCTTTGGACCAATGGTGTTCTACTTGGCATGGCCGAAGTTCTGAAATTGTGCTTGAAAGGTGAAGCTTGAGTGTACTTGGAAATCTAGGGGAAAGGAATCTCAGAAGGTGAGATTGAAACCCGGTGAGGTGGGCCATTGTTGTTGCTGTCCAAGTGGGAGTGACATTTGGAGCAAATTCCAAGGTGACTTCTTCAAATGAGGAGATGAGAAACCTTCAAGAGTTTTCATGAGACTGGCTTGCTCACAAAGTGACAAACATCTGGGCGGGTGGTTAAAAAATCCATGGAATCAGTTTTGGTTGCTTCTGTCATTTACTTTGGAATGTTGTCTGACCATAGTTTGCCTGTTATTTTCACATGTACCTCATAATTAACCTGAAAGTGAGAGCATAAGATAGTTGTTGTAAATTGTTTATCTGTCTAAATTTATTTGTGTTTGTACAGCTATTGTTGGGGTAAAGGTATATTGAGAAATTGAATAATCTTCTTGTGTTGGTATTGAGATCTTTGCAACCTTTTTGTCTGGTGCAATATAGCTTTTTTTGAAAAAACAAAATACTAATGTTGGGAGAACCAACATATTTATACTGTTTGATGTTATTTTCTTGCCCTGATGAGTGCAAGACAAAAGGTTTTGACAAAAAAGTCTCTTTTCTCAGCAATAGTCAAGTTCTGTACTACCAAACAACTATTTATATGCCTGAGACAGAGGTACAACAAAGACCAAATTCAGGATATCAACAACATAGCTTGACTTACAGATCAGTTAAGAACAGGTAAGCTATTTATTAAGTTTCTCCAAGTGTTGGTTGCCAGCTTTCATTTCTAAATGCATCAATAATGCTAAAATGAGACACAGTCCCACGATCAAGCGAGCGCTTATTCAAGATGAGATTGAGCAGATTGGTAAACACGGTTACTAATTTATGCACTAAGATAAAAGCAAAATACTGCGGATGCTAGAAATCTGAAACAAAAACAGAAAATGCTGGAAAAACTCAGCAGATCTAGCAGCATCTGTGGACCGAGAAACAGAGTTAAAGTTTCAAGTCCATATGACCCTTTTTCAGAGCTGATTAACGGCCAGCCAGTGTGAAATATGTGCTGTAGCGCTGCCAGGGTCGGGGGTGGGGGGTGCGGCAGCAGTGTGAGTGCAGAAGTGTGTGCATGCATGGGCGTGGGGGCACAGAACTGCCTCAGGGCACTGAAGATTTTCAACAATAAAAATAAAGGTATTAAAATAATAAAAACATATGTTAAATACAAGTGTTAAAAGTTTTTATTTTTTTTTAAATCACTGATCAAAACCTCATGCCGCCCGTAAGATTCTGCCCAATGTAGTGCTATGCTACATACTCAGGATGAAAAACAACCAATCAGCTCTTCTAAACCAGCTCTTACTGGATTCATCTCAATCTCCCCAACCTCTTCCTGAGAAAGGCAAAATAAAACAGGGCCAATATATTAAAAAAAAATCTTCAAAATAATTCCTCTCTGAGCCCTCCAAGGTGATGAGACAGGTCTCGGGCAGAGACAAAACAGGGTCATCATGACATTTCTCTAATAATGCATCTTTAAGGCTCCTCAAACAGCTAACAAGCTACCTACAGTACAAGTATCTGGAGGTTTATTCATCTGGCTGTGCTCTGTGCAAAATTTTCTCAGACACATTTCAACGAAAAATTTATAAAACCTCTTTCTCTGACCTTGTCATGGAAAACCGTGGTGACTGCATAACAGAGAAAGTTTTTGATCATGCTGGAAAAACTACTAGCATGCTCTGAGGCAGTCTGCGTGACAGTACATCAAAGATCACATGACCTTGGGTCAGAGCACTGTGAGGAACTTCACTGAGATCCTGAAAGTGTCTGAAGAATTCAAAGAGGTTTAGGCAAGAAGATTACTGTAAAGTAGCATTATGACAGATGTGGACCTGAAGCTAATTATTGCAGATAGAAACAGAAGAAATGTTAATATGAAGGTGCCCAGAAATAAGAATTTGCATTTATGTAGCTCCTAATCACATGTTCAGGACATTCCAGTGTTTCACAGCCATTGAATGAGGTTTGAAGTGCAGTTGCTTTAGGCAGAATCCTACTGGCTTCCAGCTGGGAGGAGGGGTGGGGGATTAGTGTGAGGTAAAATAGCGGAGAGTCATTTTGGGACAGCTCCCTCGCGTGGTCCCACCACCGGGGCATTTTCTCAGTGGCAGGGTGTAATGCAATGCTCCAAGAAGGTCAGCAGCCGACTTGCATAATTAAATGCCCTATTAAGAGCCATTTTATGGAGCCACCAGTATTTGCCGCCAGCAAGGCAGCATCTCCCCACTCTCCCACAGAGCTGGTTGGTCGCCAGCTTAATGGATATGGTCTCTATGTGGCAACCTACGGGGTGGGCCATCTGTGCCAGAGGTTCCCAAGGCACAAAGGAGTCACAGGCAGAGAAGGCACTGGCTCCAATGATCCCCCTGGAGGGGTTTCCTCTCCGGCCCTCGGCCCACTGAGTTTTTCATTTAGTTTTTAACTTTGTTGTCGTGCTCACAAGGGTTTCTGACTTGCCTCAGCACCCACTTCTCCCAGCCATGCTGCTGAGGCGTCAGAGCTGCTGGCCCTTTGAATGGACCAGCAGCAGGCACCTGCCTGTTATCCTTCATTAGACATCAGGCCCAGGGGCGACTAGTGAGCAGGTAGGTTGCAGTAACATTGCTGAGCTGGTCCTACTGCCAGCAAATGCAAGTTTGTGACCTGCTTTTTTCCCGACATAAGGATCCTGAAGCCTACGGCAAAATTCAGACCTATGGTTTTGTAGATAAATGAGGGAGCTGATTGCACAGCTGATCACACAAGCAGGAAATGAATAGAGATCTAGATAACTTGGTTTTGGTGCTGTTGATTGAGAGAAGGACAAGACCAGGCCTCTGGGAAAGTTCCCTGCTCTGCTTTGAATAATGCTTTGGGAGTGTTCAGTCCTCCTGCTCTGGCCTCGGTTTTACATTTCAACTAAAGCTCAGCGGCCGAGAAATTCGATTGTACAGCACCCGCCTCAGTGTGAGAGACAAGCATTTAAGGTTCCAATATCAGAGAATCAGAGAATTATACTGAAGGAGGTCATTGGGCCCATTGAGACTGTGTCAGCTATTTGAAAGTGCTACGTTATTAGTTCAAATCCCCTATCCTTTCCCCAAAACCCTGCCAAATTCTCCCCTTCAAGCATTTATTTAATTCCCTTCTAGAATCAATAGATACAGCATCTGTGCCAAATATGCATTGCACATCATATTGGTGAGGGTGTGCTGTAGTGATCTAGGGAGCCTGTCTGTAGCAGGCATTAGGCCAATTGAAAATTGGAGACTTCTTTGCCAAATTGAGTTGCGAATGAGTTTGGCTTGCATGCTGCTGGTAGTTTTCTCTGAAACATAGCATAGGACCAGAGGATGGACTCTTGGTTCCAGGTTTAAAATAGTGGTCATCTGCTCAAGGCAAATCCCACTCAAGGTTAAAATGGACCACCATATCTCTGTGAAGCCAGCTAATTGCCCTTCATGGGACATCAAAATTCCCCTTTACTTTTTTTTATTCGTTCATGGGATGTGGGTGTCTCTGACTAGGCCAGCATTTATTGTCCATCCCTAAATGTCCTTGAGAAGGTGGTGGTGAGCTGCCTTCTTGGATCGCCGCAGTCCACAGTGTTTTTAGGGATGGAGTTCCAGGATTTTGGCCAAGTGACAGTGAAGGAACAGCAATATAGTTCCAAGTCAGGATGGTGGTGGTGTAGAGGGGAACTTAGAAGTGGTGGCATTCCCATGTGGCTGCTGCTCTTATCCTTCTAGATGGTAGGAGTCATGGGATTGGAAGGTGATGCATTGGTGAGTTCATGCAGTGCATTTTCTAGTTGGTACACACTCCTCCACTGTGCATCGGTGGTGGGGGGGGGGGGTTAGTGAATGTTTGTGGAAGAGGTGCCAATCAATGGGCTGATTTGTCCTGGATGGTGTTGAGCTTCTTGAGTGTTGTTGGAGCAGCACTCAGCCAGGCAAGTGGAAAATATTCCATCAAATTCCTGACTTGTGCCTTGCAGATGGTGGACAGGCTTTGGAGAGTCAGGAGGTGAGTTATCAGCCACAAGATTCCTAGCCTCTGACCTGCTCTTGTAGCCATAGTATTTATATGCTAGTCAAGATTGGTTTCTGGTCAATGGTAACCCACAAGACGTTGATAGTGGGGAATTCAGCGATCATAGTGCCATTTAATGTCGAGGGAAAATGATTAGATTCTCTCTTGTTGGAGGTGGTCATTTACTGGCGCTTGTGTTGCCCAAATGTTACTTGCCACTTGTCAGCCCAAGCTGTGGATATTGTCCAGATCTTGCACCATTTGGACATGGACTGCTTCAGTACCTGAGGAATCACAAATGGTGCTGAACCTTGTGCAATCATTAATAAGCTTCTCCACTTCTGACCTTATGATGGAAGGAAGGTCATTGAGGATGTAGTTGAAAATGGTTGGGCCGAGGACACTACCCTGAGGAACTCCTGCAATGATGTCCTGGAACTGTGATGACTGACCTCCAACAACCACAACCATCTTCCTTTGTGCTAGATATGACTCCAACCAGTGGAGATTTTTCCCCCTGATTCCCATTATCTCCAGTTTTGCTAGGGCTCCTTGATGCCACACTCAATCAAATGCGGCCTTGATGTCAAGGGCAGTCACTCTCACCCCACCTCGGGAGTTCAGCTCTTTTGTCCATGTTTGAACCAAGGCTTGGGAGCTGAGTGACCCTGGTGGAACCCAAACTGTGAGTCAGTGAGCAAGTTATTACTAAGCAAGTGCTGCTTGATAGCACTGTTGATGACTCCTTCCATCACGTTACTGATGATGGAGAGTAGACTGATGGGGCGGTAATTGGTCAGGTTGGATTTGTGCCCTTTACTGTTCAATTCTGTAGGTCATGCTGAAGTTCAGGTTTTCTTTATATTCCTCACCCACTGCCCCAATGCCACCCTCTCATCATTCCTCCCCCACCACCCCAGAATAATTCTCCTCTGGCCTTTGACAGTCAAAATGTTCTTTTTTCTGTCAAATTGCAGTGAGCATCTTTTATACTGGATTTATAGTGCTAAAATTTGAAAAAATTCTGGTTACTGTCAACTGCTCTTGCACCCTCGTTTACCCAAGATTTATCTTTTCTGTCTTAAAATGAATGCAGTAAGAAAAATATATGGACCGTAAACCTTTTTCCGGATATGCTTTCACAACTCTCCCTGTCCTGTGTCATTAATAGGGACCTCCAAGTCCTTTCACAAATTCCTGGAATATCCAAAAACAATCAGCTCTGAAGACTCCTGCTTAAAACCTGTGCTTGCCCTCAGGGACAACCCTGAGCTGTAGCAGATGCTATAGCTGCTGCACCATGAACTTTTCAAAGCTGTCTTCCTTTTATTTAACAGTATGTAGTAGCAGACCTGACAGACAGCGTGCTAATGTTATTTTGTCACCCAGCCTGGCAAAGCATCTTGTAAGTGAGGCAAGATGGTAGGTCACTCTTGTATATCATTACCGAGCTGCTTAAGCAGTGGTTTGGAAGCAGGTTGCTTGTGTGGCCTCTCAGTTGGGTAATGCTGCATGGCATGGTAACACTGAATGCAAGGGGAAAATGGTTTTAAATGGTACACATATTTTAAAAGTGTTGATTTTGAGAGGTGAAGCCCAGATACCCAAGTACTCCATTGATGTCAACAAGGATGCATATTTACACAAGAGTTAATGGATGGAGCTCTCATGTCTTGATTTAATATTTTAAATTATCCAGGTTGCTCAGAGATGAGACTGCAACAAAGTCAACTTGACTGCTGTGCAGAGCAGCATATGTGCATATATGGAAATTAAATATTAAGACTGAATATTATAGTTAGCACCTCTTATTCTAAACTAAATAGTCCAAAAGCTCTAACTATAACATTTTTTTGTTTTACTTTTACCTTTTTTTCTCCTGCAATTTGTTTCTGGACCTTGACTAAGTCAAGGATATTGTACTCACATTAGAAGCCATTTTGCACTTTGTTGAAGTGGTTGCTTTTATGTATTATGCTTAGATTTTTGCCCTTTCCCCATGGTTGAATAGCAGGGTTATTCTTTTATCGGGATGGGGTGAAAATCTGTCCTTATCTAATGCATGTACACACAGACTAACCCACTCATGCACCCATCCATATGCTTTTACTTCTAATAGAGAAAGAAAGGCTTGCATTTATATAACACCTTCCACAACCTCAGGCCAATGTAATCATTATTGTCATGTAGGAGATGTGAGCAGCTCCTACAAATGGCAATGTAATGATGACCAGATAATTTGATTTTGTGCTGTTGATTGATGGATAAATATTGGCCAAGACATCAGGGATCCCTTCTTCAAATAATGTTATAAGACCTTTTACCTCCACAAGAGAGGACAGATGGGTTGTCACATTGTGAATGCGTCACCATAGACTGAACTCCTTAATACTGTTGGATCCTTGGTCATTAGTTTAGTTGGATTAATGGATCCGGGTTGCACACTTGTTTCGGGATGACTGATTTGGTTGCATAGACATAGCAGATCAGTAGACAGTTCTTATGTAGAACACATTCTATTTATATACAAAGGAATTCAGCAGCTACACTTGTGTACTTACAACTAAAACCCTGTCTCTACATTACGACTCTTATTCTAGGCTACTAACTATTGACTACAGGCTACAAACTACTGAGGTAGCCCGCGCTAGTCTGTCATTGGATAATAATATCATGTGATCTCCTATTATGACATTCTTCTTAAAGGTATATTACACATCAGATTACCACATGCCATAAAACCCATAAAATTAATCAAGGTAAAACAGAAAATTGTGAAGCTAGAAATGCACAGCCCCAACAAAACCTCAGATATCTATTTTATGGCAACACTGAGGAAATTTTAAGTATGTTTCTCAGGCAGCATTGAGGAATATTTAGGACAATGGTTAGCAACAAACTGAACATAATCTGTCGTCATCCAAACATTAATTTCTGTGGTCTTTGTTGTGTACTGCACTGAGAAAAGACTCATCATGTGGAATCACTGCAAGCAGCAAAGTTGAAGACTTTATTTAAGCTTCCCCAACAGAGAGGCCAGTATAATGAAATGCTTGGCTCATACTATATAACACACTCCCTCCCACTTATTAAAAAAAACAACTTATACCTTAAACTGTGCAATGGTACATGTATGTTACTCCCCAGAATATATGACTAAAGCAATATCAACAGTACCTGAAAATTTAACTGGTTGCATATTTGTTTTTACTGTAATCACAACCAAAACATATATGACCAATATTACCAGAGACATTTACATATTTTAAAATGTTTTTCCATAACAGTAATACAGATATAACAAAAATATCATTTTATAAGATATAATGAAAAGGACAACTTTTTTCTTCTTCCTTCCCACATAGTTTCAATTCATTTCTCTGGCTTCTTTCTCTTTCATTCTGGTTATCTTCTTTGATTCCCATTTCCACTAGCTTGACTCTACTCTCTCAACATCTCTGACTGTGTCAACCCTGAACTTTGACTTTGAGTATCAACTCCAGTTAATAATTGAGGCTGTGACATTGATTGATTAGTATTAATCAAAGACCCTGGCTCACTTTGCTCTACCAGTAGATTCTGTGATACCAGCTAACTTTTAGTTTCTTTGTGACTTTCAATTTCCTTCTGACTTTCACTTTGGATTGTAGGAGGAATTTGGATGATAGAAGGGTTATCATGCTCTCCTTTTGTCAAGTTTCATCTTTCAAGCAAATTATCTACATGACCACTGATCATGCTCTCTCCAATATGCACTGGATATGTGAATGCACCTAATCTCTTCACAACAACTCCAATCATATACCACTCCTTGTCACCTCAGTGGTTTTTCACCATGTCATTCTGACTAACACTGAATTCTCTAAGTTTCATGTCTGGTGTATCATGACTCATTTTCATGTAGTCTTGCTTTTCTCTTACTTTGCTATTGATGTCAGGCTTAAGCAAATTAAACCTTGTCCGAGGAGTGTGGTCACTAACTTGTAAGGTGAGCCACTTGTTGTAAACTGTGCGATTATTCTTTAAGAGAAAAAAAAATTGGTCTAGCTTGTGTCTAAGGGAAACATTGGAATTACTGCCCAGTAAAACTTCTGCAAAGACCTCTTCACAATCTGCACACCTCTTTCTGCAGTGCCATTTGAAGCTGGATGATATGGTGGTACAAAAGTGTACCACCATTCGTACTCAGGAATATTTTGAATTCTTCTGAAGCAAACTGCGGACTGTTGTCTGATGCCAACATCTCAAGTGTGCCATCAATTACAAAACAACTTCTGAAAACCTCAGTAGTTTTGGCACTTGTGTTACGGGGCATAAACTCAACATTTATTAACTTGCTATAGCTGTCGACCAAAACAGGGTACTATTTCCATTCCACTTCAAAGAAATTGACCTGTACTCATTCTCATGTTTCTCTTGTGTTTGACCATGGAATAAAAGGAATTTTGAGTGGATCATTTTTCATTCTGAGACATACCTCATAACTTTTCACCAATTCTTCAATATCTCTGCCAATCCATGGGTATTCTTGCCACTGCTTTCATACAGACTATCCCTGTGTGCTCTTAATGAAGTTCCTTTCACAATCTACCTCTAAACCTTGGTAGAATATTGACTCTTAAACCCTAGGGGAGACAGTCTTCATCTACACCCCATTCATTTCTACATGTGAAATACCGATGTAGTTAAGAACAAATCAATCTTCATGGGAAATCTTGAAAGAACATTTGCATTAGCCTGATCTGCTGACTTACAATATGTAATATCACCCAGATGGGCCATCAAAATTAATGTCCATCTCTGAAGCCATACTGCCACTGGGGGCGTTACACCCATCTTTGAATAAAATATGATCTTAAGGATCTGGTGGCCAGTGAGCAAACTGAATTTCCTACTGTACAGGTATTTGTGGAACATTGTAACACTATATATAATCATGAACACCTTTATCTTTAATTATTGGGTGACTCCCTTCACTATTTGGTGATCCAGGTATGTTACACTTGACGTTATAAAACAATGCTATGCTTTTTCGCTTTGTTGCCATACTCTTGAAGTTGACCTCAAGCTTCTGCCAACTTAACAATGTGCCCTTTCTCTATCTTACTGCTAATTAGAACATCATCTAAGCAGCAGTGCACTCCCCTCATTCCACTTAATTCCTGATCCATAATGCTTTGGAACATTGTGACGCCACAAATGGTAACTTTTTGCACTGTTACAACACTTTGAGTGTATGAATGGCAAGAAATTCCTTGCTCTTGTCTAAGTGCAAATGACAGATCTATGTACAAACATATGAATTAGGAGCAGGAGTAGGCCATTCGGCCCCTCAAGCCTGCTCCTCCATTCAATAAAATCATGATGATCTGAATGTAACCTCAAACCGACATTCCTGCCTACCCCGATAACATTTCACCTCCACTGTTAATCAAGAATCTATCTAGCTCTGCCTTAACAATATTCAAAGACTCTGCTTCCAACCTTTTGAGGAAGAGTGTTCCAAAGACTCACAACCCTCTGAGAAAAAAAAAATCTCCTCATCTCTGTCTTAAATGAGCAGACCCTTATTTTTAAACAGTGACCCCCAGTTCTAGATTCTCCCACAAGAGGAAACATCCTCTCCACATCTACCATTTCGAGACCGTTCAAGATCTTAAGGTTTCAATTAAGTTGCCTCTTACTCTTCTAAACTCCAGTAGATACAAGCCTCACCTGTCCAGCCTTTCCTCATAAGACAATCATTCCAGGAATTAGTCTAGTAAGCCTTCTTTGAACTGCTTCTAATGTATTTACATCTATCTTTAAATAAAGAGTACTGAATTTCCTACTGTACAGGTATTTGTGGAACATTGTAACACTATATATAATCATGAACTCCTTTATCTTTAATTATTGGGTGACTCCCTTCACTATTTGGTGATCCAGGTATGTTACGCTTGATGTTATAAAACAATGCTATGCTTTTTCGCTTTGTTGCCATACTCTTGAAGTTGACCTCAAGCTTCTGCCAACTTTACAATGTGCCCAGTACCGTACACAACACTGCAGATGTGGGCTCACCAATGCCTTATACAACTGAAGCTTAACCTCCCTACTTTTGTAATCAATTACCCTGACAATAAATAATAACATTCTATTAGCTTCTCTAATTACCTGCTGTACCTGCACACTAACCTTTTGTGATTCATGCACCAGGACACCCAGATCCCTCTGAGTCTCAGACATCTGCAAACTCTCTTCATTTAGATAATAAGTTTATTTTTCTATTCTTCCTGCCAAAATGAACAATTTTGCATTTGCCCACACTATACTTCATTTACCAGATCTTTGCCCACACACTTAACCTATTTATTTCACTTTGTTGCATCCTTACGTCCTCTTCACAATTTGCTTTTCTACCTATCTTTGTGTCATGAGCAAATTTAGCCACCATTCCTTCGGTCCCTTCATCCAAATCATTTATATAAATTGTAAAAACTTGAGGTCCCAACACCAGTCCCTGTGGCACACCACTCGTCACATCCTGCTAACTGGAAAGAGACCAATTTATGCCAACTCTCTGCTTCCTGTTAGTTAGCCAATCTTCTATCCATGCCAATATATTACTACCTACTCCATAAGCTTTTATTTCCTGCAATAACCTTTGATGTGGCACTTTATCAAATGCCACCTGAAAATCTAAGTATAGCACATCCGCCGGTTCCCCTTTATCCACAGCACATTAGACTCCTTCAAAGAACTCCAATATATAGGTTAAACAAGATTTCCTTTGCAGAAAACCATGTTGACACTGCCTGATTGCCTTGAAGTTTTCTGAGTGCCCTACTATAACATCTTTAATAATAGCTTCTAACATTTTCCCTGCGGCAGGTGTTAGGCCAACTGGCCTGTGGTTTCCTGCTTTCTGTCTCCCTCCCTTTTTGAATAAAAGAGTTATGTTTGCTATTTTCCAATCTAATGTAACCTTCCCCAAATCTAGGGAAATTTGGAAAATTAAAACCAGTGTATCATCTATCTCACTAGCCACTTTTTTCAAGACCTTAGGGTGAAGTTCATCTGACCTGGGGATTTGTCAGCCCTCAGCCCCAACAATTTGCTCAATACCACTTCCATTGTGATTGTAATTTTCCCTGAGTTCCTCCTTCCCTTCCATTTATTGATTTGCAGCTATTTCTGAGACATTACTTGAGTGTCTATAGTGAGGATCGAAGCAAAATACTTCTTTAATTCATCCGGCATCTCCCTGCTTTCCATTATCAATTCCCCAGGTGCACTCTCTATGGGACCAATGCTCACTTTGTTAGCTCTTTTCTTGTTTAAATATCTATAGAAACTCTTACTATCCATCTTAATATTATTAGCTAGCTTTCTCTCATATTCAAGATTTTCCCTCCTTGTTAATCTTTTTGTCATTCTTTGCTTTTCTTTGTATTCTTTCCAATCGTCTGACCTGCCACCTGTCTTTGCCCAATTATATGCTTTTTCTTTAAGTTTGATACTGTCTTTAACTTTTTTAGTTAACCATGGATGCTGGGCCCTCCCCTTGGAACTTTTCTTTCTCAATCGAATGTATCTAATTCTGAAATACCCCTTTAAATTTCTGCCACTGAGCTTCTATTGACCTATCCCTTAACCTCATTTGACAATTCACTTTAGCTAGCACTGCTCTCATGCTTTCATAATTGTCCTCATTTAAATTTAAAATACTAGTCTTGGACGCGCTCATTTCTCCCTCAAAATGAATATAAAATTCAATCATATTATGCTACCTGAGGGTGCCTTCACCAGGAGGTTATCAATTAATCCTATCTTGTTGCACAATACCAGGTCTAGTATAGCCTGCTCTCTGGATGGCTCCAGAACGTGCTGTTCTAAGAAAATATCCCAAAAACGTTCTATGAACTCCTCACCTATGTTGCCTTTTCCCATCTGATTTTTCTAGTTTATACATAGATTAAAAGCCCCCGTGATTATTGCTGTACCTTTCTTGCAAGCTACCATTATCTCTTCTTTTATACTCTGTTCTACTGTGTAGTTACAATCAGGAGGCCTGTACACCACTCCCACAGTGACTTCTTGCTTTTATCATTCCTCGCCTCAATTGAAACCACTTTTACATCCTGGTTTCCTGAACTTAGGTCATCCCTCTCTAATGTGCTGATACCATCCTGAATTAGTAGAGCCACCCTCCACCTTTTCCTAACTTCCTGTCCTTCCTAAATGTTATGTATCCTTCAATATTCAGGTCTCAACTTATATTATCATGTAGCCATGGGGGGAGGTGATGGCTTCGTAGTATTGTTGCTGGCCTAGTAATCCAGAGACCCAGCACGGCGCTCTGGGCACTGGGGTTCAAATCCTACCACATCCCACAGATGATGGAATTTGAATTCAATAAAAATCTGGAATTAAAAATCTAATGGTGACAATGAAACCATTGTTGTAAAAAACCCATGCTGACCTACATGTGACTTCAGGCCCACAGCAATGCTTAAATGCCCTTTGAAATGAAAGCCACTCAGTTGTATCAAACTGCTACAGTCTCACAGACTAATCATCCTCACAGAATCAAATCTTAAAGATAATGTCCCAGACATCACCATCCTGACCCACTGGCAGGATGGGCCCAGTAGAGATGGTGGCAGTGGTATACAGTGGGGAGAGAGTTGCCCTGGGAGACCTTAACATTGACTCCAGACCCCATTAAGTGTCATGGCGGGTCAAACATGGAAGCAGGGAAACCTCCTGCTGATTACCATGTACCAGCTGATGAATTAGTGCTCCTCCATGTTGAAAACCACTCTGAGGAAGCACTGAATGTACTCTGGGTAGGGGGCTTCAATACCTATCACCAAGAGTGGCTTGGTAGCACCACTACTGACTGAGTCCTAAAGGACATGACTGGGCCTGTGACCAGTGGTGAGGGAGCCAACAAGATGGAAAAACATACTTGATCTTATCCTCACCAACCTGTCTACCACAGATGCATTTGTCCCTGACAGTATTGGTAATAGTGACAATCACACAGTCATTGTGGAGACGACATTGAGGATACCCTCCATCATGTTGTGTGGCACTGTCATCATGCTAAATGGGATAGATTTTGAACCGATCTAGCATCTCAAGTCTGAGCATCCATGAGGAGCTGTGGGCCATCAGCAGCAGAATTGTAGTCAAACACAATCTGCATATCCCCCACTCTACCATTACCATCAAGCCAGGGGGTCAGCCCTGGTTCAGTGAAGAGTGGAGGAGGGCATGCCAGGAGCAGCACTAGGTATACCTAAAAATGTGGCATCAACCTGGTGAAGCTATAACACAAGACTGCTTGCGTGCCAAACAGCATAAGCAGCAAGTGATAGACAGAGCTAAGGGATCCCACAGCCAACGGATCAGATCTAAGCTCTGCAGTCCTGCCACATCCAGGTGTGAATGGTGGTGGACAACTAAACAACTCATAGGAGGAGGAGGGTCTACCAATATCCCTATCCTCAATGATGGAAAAGCCCAACATATCAGTGCAAAAGATAAGGCTGAATCAATCTTCAGCCAGAAGTGCCAAAATCCATCTTGGTTTCTCCAGAAGTCCTCAGTTTTCAGCTAATTTGGTTCACTCCACATGATATCAAGAACTGGCTGATGGCACCGGACAGTGCAAAGGTTATGGGCCCTGACAATATTCTAGCAATAGTACTGAAGACTTATGTTCGAGAACTTGCTGTTCCCCTAGCCAAGCTGTCCTAATACAGCTACAACACTGGCATCTACCCGACTGTGTGGAAAATTGCCCAGGCATGTCCTGTACACAAAAAGTAGGACGAATTCCAACCCAGACAATTACCTTCCATCAGTCTACTCTCGATCACCAGTAAAATGATGGAAGGGGTCATCCATAGTGCTGTCAAGGGGCACTTGCTTCGCAATAACCTGCTCACTGATGCTCAGTTTAGGTTCTGCCAGGGCCACTCAGCTCCTGACCTCTTTACACCTTTTTTCAACCATGAATAAAAGAGCTGAATTCCAGAGGTGAGGTGAGAGTGACTGCCCTTGACATCAAGGCGGCATTTGACCGAGTGTGGCATCAAGGAGCTGTAGCAAAACTGGAGTCAATGGGAATCAGGGGGAAAACTCTCCGCTGGTTGGAGTCATACCTAGCATAAGGGAAGATGGTTGTGGTTGTTGGAGGTCAGTCATCTCAGTGCCAGGACATCACGGCAGGAGTTCCTCAAGGTAGTGTTCTAGGCCCAACCATCTTCAGCTGTTTCATCAATGACTTTCCTTCCATCATAAGGTCAGAAGTGAGGATGTTCGCTGATGATTGCACAATGTTCAGCACCATTCACGAGTCCTCAGATACTGAAGCAGTCCATGTGCAAAAATGCAGCAAGACCTGGGCAATATCCAGGACTGTGCTAACAAGTGGCAAGTAACATTTGTGCCACACAAGTTCCAGGCAATGACCATCTCCTACAAGAGAAAATCTAACCATCACCCCTTGACATTCAATGGCATTACACACACTGAACCCCCCACTATCAACATCCTGAGGGGTACCATTGACCAGAAGCTGAACTGGACTAGCCACATAAATACTGTGGCTACAAGAGCAGGTCAGAGTGTAGGAATCCTGTGGTGAGTAACTCACTTCCTGACTCTCCAAAGCCTGTCCACCGTCTGCAAGGCATATGTTAGGAGAATGATGGAATACTCTCCATTTGCTTGGATATGTGAAACTCCAACAACAGTCAAGGGGCTTGACACCATCCAGGACAAAGCAGCCAGCTTGATTGGCACCCCATCCACAAACATTCATACCCTCCATCACCAAAGCACACTGGCAGAAGTTCGTAACATCTACAAGATGCACTGCAGGAACTTACAAAGGCTCCTTAGGTGGCACCTTCCAAACTTACGACTGCTACAACCTGGAAGGACAAGGGCAGCAGACACATGGGAACACCACTACCTGGAAGTTCCCTTCCAAGTCACTCACCATCCTGTCTTGGAAATATATCACGGTTCTTTCACTATCACTGGGTCAAAATCCTGAAACTCCCTCCCTAATAGCACCCTAACAGTGTGTACCTATACCACGTGGACTGCAGCAGTTCAAGAAGGCAGCTAACCACTCATGGGCAGTTAGGGATGGGCAATTAAATGCTGGCCTAGCTAGCAACACCCACATCCCATGAATGAATAAAAGAGAATCGCTGGATCGGCCTCAACTGGAGTATTGTGTCCAGTTCTGGGTGCCATACTTTGATAAAGGTGTGAAGGCATCGGAAGGAGTCACAAGAATGGTTCTATGGATGACAAATTTTAGTTTTGTAGATAATTTGGAGAAGTTGGGACTGTTTACCTTGGAGAAGAGAATGTTGAGAGGAGATTTGATAGAGGTATTCAAAATCATGAGAGGTCTGACAGTGTAGAGAGAAAGAAATTGTTCCCATTGGCGGAAGGATCAAGAACAAGGGGGCACACACTTAAGATAATTGTCAATAAAAGCAATGGAGACATGAGAAGAAATTTTTTCACAAGCATGTGTGGTTAGAATGCGGAATGCATTGCTTGAGGTAGTGGTGGAGGCAGGTTCATCTGATGAATTCAAGAGGGAATTAGATTATTATCTGAAAAGGAAGAATGTGTAGGGCTATGGTGAGAAGGGGGGAATGTGGCGCTAGGCAAATTGCTCCTTTGGGGAGCCGGTGCAAACACGATGTGCTGAATTGCCTCCTTCTGTGCAATAACAATTCCGTGATTCCATTCACTCACAATCTGCACAAATCCGAATGGATCTCTCTGCTTTTTGAACTACCACAATGGTTACAGTCCTTCCCTTGCTTCACATTCTTAATTGCTCCTGTTCTTTTTAATCCATCCAACAGTTTACCTACTGCTTCTACCTGTGCACTAGCCTAGCCTTGCAAAATGTCAGCCGTATGTTATCCTTTAACTTGACTTCAGCTTTACGATGTCTAATTTTATCATTTAGTCCTCCTTGCTCAAGGACCACTTCGTGCTCTCTTAGCATTTTCTTAATGTCAGACGTATTTTTACTGAACCCCACTGTAAATAATTCAGCCCAGTTTAACTGTATCTACTTAAGCTAATTCCTTCCCTAAAGAGAGACTTTATTCCCTTTTACTACCATCGAGGGAAGTAATAGGATATACTATCATATTCTACCCTATCACTAACTTCACCTGACACTAGAATAGTTATTGAAATAACTAGTCAGTTTCAGACCAGTTTTTTGTGAAGGGAATGTGACTTAGGGATATCTTATACTCTCCTTCCGAGATAACAGACACTGCTGTAACTGTATCAATGATGAATGTACGTTGTGAATCTCCGACTTTCATTTCTACTGTCTCTGTTGGAAGTATAGCTTTAGCTCTATTACTCTCATTGCCACGTGCTGTTTTTCTTGCTCTCTGACTTAGTGCAACTCTTGATCTCCCTGTATGATAATATCATCTTCTGTTTCGATATCAATCATATGTGCACTTGAGGACTTCCAGCCTCCTGAACTAGCTTTAGATCTAACATGGCCTCAAGCTGGTGCTTGACCATGACCTGACACTTTGCTGTTTCCTTTTCTCCTGCATGTTGTCTGGATATGACTGACTTTCCCACTGACATAGTAAGTTGACTGGAAGTGAGGATGTTTAGATGGTTGGTGGATAGCATGGCAGTGTTGACATCTCAATTTCTGATTCAGACGCTGAACTTGGCAGCCGTGGCCTGGATCCTGTTGAAATCTGGCAGACCTTCCTTGCCAGCTCAGAGTAAAAAAACACCCTTGTGATCTGCAAATATCTCTTTCTAACATGTCCATCGCTGTGGCCTCATTGTAGGCCTTCTTCTACATCAGCCTATTTCATTTACTCAAAAGCTTGGCCTGGATTTTATTGTTCTTTAGGGCTCCTATGAAAGTGTCACCAAGGTTTATTCTAAATTTGTGCCATAGCAACAGTTTTGAGAGAGTTTCTTTAATTCAAGAACCTAATCTGCTCCAGTCTCACTTAGCAACTATTTCTTTTAATGGAATGCAACTCCCAATGCAATTTCATTCTTAGCTATGTCATAATAGTCATTTAGAATCTCATTAATTTCAGCATGTTCTGCCACATTAAGGTCTCTTGGACAACACAGGTTAGACACTACATCAAAAGCATCATGTTGAGGAAAAGATTTACTTTATCATCATCTCCAATTTTATTTGCTTTCAGCATAATGCATAGCCTTTGTTCATAATTGCATCAGTCCTCTTATGTTTAGGGTTAAATTCACCCAAATATGCTTTTAGTGCCTTCTTTTTCAGAACATTACATGCCATGCTGACTCACAGAGCTGTATCTGAACACAATGCCACATGGAATAATATTTCAAACCACTCAAACTTCCTCAAAACCAACTTCAGGAGCTCCTAAAAGTGTGTCACATTGTTCTTCTATCATAATTTCTCAATGGAACATGTAAAAAAAATTCTATCCGAGCCTTGTCCTCATCTTTTTGTTGTGTGCTGTCCTGAAAAAAGACTCACAGAGGAACAGAAGGACATAAGAGCAGGAGGAGGCCATTCAACCCTTTCATCCTGCTGATCTTCTATTTTAATATTTTCTCCATACTCTCGGCATAACCTTTGATATTTTAGATATCCAGAAATCTAACAATCTCTGTCTCGAACATACTCAATGACTGAGCCTCCACAGCCCACTGGGGTAAAAATTCCAAAGATTCACCACCCTCCAACTAAAGAAATTCCTCCTTATCTCAGTCCTAAATGCTTACTTTTATTCTGGGACTATGCCCCTGGTTCTAAACCCCTCCAGCCAGGGGAAACATCCTTTCTGCATCTACCTTGTCAAGCCCTATAAGAATTTTGTACACTTCTGCTAAGCTCTAGATAATACAGATCCGGTCTCCTCAATCTCTCTGCATAGGGCAGTCCCGCCATCTCTTTATGTCAAATGTATCCTTCCTTAGATAAGGAGACCACAAAACTGTACACAATACTCCAGATGTGGTCTCATCAAGGCTCTATAAAACTGCAACAAGACTTCCTTACACCTGTGCTCAAATCCTTTTGCAATAAAGTATAATGTTACATTTGCTTTCTTAATAGTTTGGTGTGCCTGCATGTTCACTTTCAGTGGACATCCAGGTTCCTTTTGACATCAATACTTTTTAGTATCTCACCATTTAAGAAATACTCTGCACTTCCGTTTTTCCTATCAAAGTGGATAACTTCACATTTTTCCCCATTATATTCCATCTGCCATGTTCTTGCCTATCCACTCAGCCACACCATGTGGACTCGCTGCAAGCAGCCATGTTGAAGACTTTATTGTACCTATCCAACAAAGAAATCAGCCAAGTGAGTAGAAAGCAAAGTACTCAGCTCTTACAATATACCACAGTTTTTAAGGTGATAATCTGATTTTCTTTGCAGTTGTACTCCTAAACTTTCTCACTCCAGTTTGTTTCAAGTTGTGTATACTGGAAAACTGTGGCAAAAACAAAATGGAAACAGATGCATATATAGTTAAAGGGGTTACAGACTTACTGATTGGTTGATGTCACTAGTCATGTGTATGTCAAATGAAATTGTGGGTATATAAGAAGGTTCAAAAAGGCCGCTCACCACCATGTTCTTAAGGGCAATTAGGGATGGTAAATAAATGCTGGCCTAGCCAGCGATGCCCACATCCCTTGAATGAATAAAAAATGAAGATCTATCTTAAAGGCAAAGCTAAAAACATGAGTAAAGGGGCAGAAGAGAGGTGTACATGGGGCAGAAGAGAGGTGTGCAGGTGCTAAAAATACAGCCGCAGTGCAGGTTTCCCATTGCCAATCCTGCTGCTGCTGATTTAGCTCAGGATTGGGAGGGTTAGGCCCAGCAACACACCTCATTTTGAATTGAGGTCAATTGATGTTGTTAACAGGCTCAGCTCATTGAGGGCCAAATGGGATTTTTGATGGGGACACATGGGTTCCATAATGGGCCAGGTGCAGATCAAGTATACAGAGGCAGCAACACAGTGCAGAGCCAGTCACGGCCACTCCGTCCACTTTGCTGGGCTCAGAAAAGGGAAGAAGGGTGAGAAGGACACTGAACCATAGGCACAGTTACTACTGGTGTGCAAAAGCTGTGCAGAGAGTGATCTGTACGTGCTCAGGCAGGGCAGGGAGTCATCACCCTTCTGGTATTGCTTAGCCATAAGAGGAACAAGTTAAAGTTTCAGATATTATCCAGCTAAGCCCAAGGCAGGCAGCAGCTGGGAGCACAACTCTCCGATCTTGGATCTAGTGGCGATGAAGATCAACATCCTCAGCAGTGGGGGCAGAGGCCCTGCATGAGGATGGTAGAGAAGAGAGCCAGGAAGGCAAAAGAGGCCATATAACCAGCGGGCAGTCTAATAGAAAAGATGGAGCTCCCTGGACATGTCAGTGAACCAATGCCACAAGGCACTATGCCTATCCAGGCAGATGGTCACAGAGATTTATGCCATCATATCAGAAGACCTCACATCTTGCAGCAATGATCACCAAGCCCTGCTAGTATTTTTCAAGGTCAATGTGGCCTTAAGCAACTTCATCGCTGGCTCATTCCAAGGATCAGAAGTAGATCTTGGTAGCATCTCACAAATGGCCGCACATCACCGCATCTCACAGGTCACTGATGTACTATTTGTCAGAGATGGATAGTACGTTCCATTCCAGACAAACATGGCTTCTGGGATTCCCCCAGGTGCAGGGCATCATCAACAGTACTCATGTGGCCATCAAGGCACTGACTGATCAGTCACTGAGATTTATCAACTGGAAGTGCTTCCACACCCTCAATGTTCAGCTGCTCCTAAATGATTGGTCCCTTATCCTAAGACTGTGCCCTCTGATTTAGACTGTCTTCATTGGTTGGACAACTCTCAGCATATACCCCATTAAGCCCTTTCAGAATATTGTAGTTTCAATGAGATTGTCTCTCACTCTTCTAAACTCCAAAAAATATAAGCCCAATTTACTTCAGCCTCTGATCTTAGTACAGCCCTCTTATCCTAGGGACCAATCCAGTGAACCTTTGCTGTGCCACCTCCAATGCAAGTATATCCTTTGTTAACTGTGGAGACCAAAACTGCACACAGTATTCCAGATGTGGTCTCACCAAAAACCCTGTACCACATTAGCAAGACATCTTTATTCTTGTACTCCAATCCCCTTCCAACATGCCATTTGCCTTCCTAATTGTTTGGTGTACCTGCTTACTAACTTTCTGCATTCCTTGTACAAGCACACCCATGTTTCTTTGAACATCAAGGTTTACAAGTTTCACACTTTTAAAAAATAGTTTTCTTTTTTATGTTTACAACCAAAATGAATAACTTCACACTTCCCTATAGTTTACTCCACCTAGCATCATGTTGCCCATTCACTTAATCTGTCCATACGTCTATGTCTCTTTGCAGCCTCTCTGTGTCCTCCCCACTGCTTACCTTCCTACCTAGCTTGGTATCATCAGCAAACCTCCATTTAAGTCATTAATGTAGACTGTAAATAGCTGAGGCCCCAGCACTGATCCTTGTGGCACTCCACCATTCACTGCCTGCCACCGTCCATGGCCACTACCATCTAGAAGGACAAGGGCATCACATACATGGGAACACCACTACCTGGGAGTTCCCCTCCAACCCACTCACCACCCTGACTTGGAAATATATCGCCGTTCCTTCACTGTCACTGGGTCAAAATCCTGGAACTCCCACAGGGACTGGAGTGGTTCCAACATTTACTATCTTTCATTAGAATCTTTTTCCATTCTTCTTGCTTGTGTTCTTTCTCATGCACATGCATAAAGGAAGAAAGATTAGACAAATTGCAACCATTTGGAAAACACAGTGCAAAATAGATAACAAATGTGAAATTTCAAAACATAACAGCTGCACTTAAAATCTGGGCATTTAAGTGAGGACATGTGACAAGCTCAGAGATTTTGACTTCCAGGACTCAGTTAAATGTTGGAGGTGAATCTTCTGCCCAAACGTCGTGGGGACATTACCTCACTGATGAATAGAAGCAACAGGAATCACCAGTGGGGGCCTGTAGGAACAGTCTCAGCACAAAGTAAGTAGTGGGATGTTGGGCTGAAGAGAGAAAGGGGAGGTTCAGGGTTTCCTTTGTGGGCCACTCTTACTTCAATTGACCCATAAGGAAATCGTAAATAATAATTTAGAAAGTGACATTCCTGAATCTCTTCTGACCCTGACCCTGTTTGTTGTCTGCTTTCACTGACTGGTCTGGCATTGCTCAAAACCTGTGCAGCTGCGAGTTGGGAATTGCATTTTGACCTTATTTGAATCAATGGTGGATAATTTTTGCCTGTTTATGAGGCCCTCATGCGCTTTCTATGAAAGCCTCTGATGCCTCCTGAAACTTGGGAGTTAAATTGGTGGTGGGTGGGCAGGCGAATGGGCTGGTAAGTTTTCTACACCTAAATTAACTCACCATATGTTCTCATAGGGAATGGAGGGAACTGGGGAAGGGGATTAAGATTGAGGCTGACATTTCTCCTGTCATTTGAACATCAAACTGCATATTGAACAATTGCATAAAAAGGTTATACTGCCTGGCTTGGCAAATTATTCCAATTCACCCTTCGAAAATATAAGTTCTTCCTAATATCTATTTTAAACTTTTTTAAGCTCATTTGGATGTCTTCAGACCCCTTGTAGGCTGTGTAATAGATGCTGGGGCAAACGAGGCTATTGCCTTGGCTGGAAACATACCATCACAACAATTGTTAATGTGAGTAATCTCAAGTCAAACCTTTTTCTGATTTGTATGGCAATAGTTTGACATTCCTTCCCTTGGCTGATACTGAACTCCTTGTAAAAGCCCTGGAGACTGAGGAGTAGTTAGGAGTGATGGCCTAGACACTGATTCCCATCTGTTTGCAGCTACTTCCTAACTTAAGCTCAGATGTGGAAACAAATAAGGAAAATGCAGTGATTACAGCAAACTCCTGTAGTAGCAAATTACAATGGAGCCAAGGCTAAGGTAGTAAAGTGCCCTGATACACTTACATTAGAGCAGAACAACCTTAAATATCAGCCATCCATTGTTATAATGGCTGAAACACAACAAACAAGGCTTGGGATTTTCTGGTCCAATCCGCCAAGGGACCGGAAATTCCTGCCCGAAGTCAAAGGATCTTTGGCTGGTCCGACAAATCTTCCGTCCCGTCCACAACGATTCCCACCACAGGTGGGACCAGAAAATCTCTGCCATGGATTCATTTCAATTCGTACTAACAAAATTAATAACTGACTATCAAGTGTGCATGTGTGTGTGGGTAATGTCCCTGCCTCTGAGCCAGAAGCTCCAGGTTCAAGACTCACTCCACATTTTGATGGCCAAGGAAGGTGCATTGATAACGTGGCCAAAGAGATTGAGTGTCAACTTGTAAATACTTCCAACATATGCCACTAGCAAGTGGTAAGAACAGGAGAGGTGCCTGGTTAGCCATGTGATGGGAAGAAATTAGAGCCTCTACAATTATTATCCACAGCTCTGGACTACAACATGCATGTAAAAGTGTATGTTGCCACAGCAACTCAGGCTCCTTGTGTGGGTGTTGGGTGCCAGTTGACTCAGTTGGCTGGACAGCTGGTGTGGTTCAGATTGGTACCAACAGCATGAGGTTTAATCCCTGTTCCTGGGATGCTTTCGGGACCTGCCTCCTTGCCTTACCCATTGTCATGGTGCTGTGGGTCGAACCTGGCTTCCGGCAGAGTACTCAATTGATCAGCAAAACAGGGATGGAGGTATACAACTTTAAGTTAACAAGCACAAAACATTGAAAAATTTGGAAGATAATTCTTAGCACGGAAAGTGGGATTGTCTGGCCAGCACCATTGAAAATCTGCAAATTAAACTATGAATTAAAATGGTGCGCAATATGCCTAAGGAGATAGATGTGGAAAGGATAACGTTTTTCAAATAAGGACTAACAATGCTTCATGAGATATAAAATTAAAATTCAGCAAATGTCAGGGACTCTTTAGTGGGTTGTTTATATGAACAATAAGATCAATAATGTGAGCAGAGTTTGTAGGAGATTACGTTTTGGCTTTAATCAGCAAAACACAAGCACCATATAAATATCCTAACCTTAAAAATATCCTAAATTGATATTGAGTGAAATGAAAATCAAATAAGGGAATATAGCCTAATTAGATGTGATTAGTAGAGTAACCAAATTGGCCAGTGGAAATGAGAATAAGAATAAAAATGCTCAGCACAAGCTTGAGGTACATTTCACTTTTCTACATGTTACTCTAAAGTCTCCTGGACTCAAAATTGAGTTCAACAATTTCAGATCATAATCTTTACCTCCATCTTGTTCTATGTGTTTTTGTTTCCCAGATCGAAACTTGTCTCATTTATTTCTTTACCCCTTCAGATTGCATTGCTGCTACATCTGGGCTCATCTGGATGCATTCTCTTTACAATACCCATTACTACCCTCATTGGCTTTTGCACCATGAAATCTTTTGTCATTTAATCTCTCCTGCCCTCCACCCTATCACAGATCTTCCATTTTGTTCTTCCAGCCCTCTGCACCCTTCCACTGGCTCAAAACCTATTGTATTTCTATCTTTGCAGAGAGAAACAGCGTTAACATTTCGAGTTCAATATGACTCTTCTTCGGAACTGATGTTCCATATTGAACTCAAAACATTAATTCTGCTTCTCTTTCCACAGATGCTGCCAGACTGGCTGAGTTTTTCTGCACTTTCTGCTTTTATTTCAGATATTCAGCATCCACAGTATTTTGCTTTTTAATAATAAGATAAAAATAGTAGTTTGATGATTGACACAATTGAAGGATCATGATTACTACTGAAAACTGAGACCAAATAAATCATTACTTTGTTGAGTTATGTTGAACAGCTGAATCTTAGGAGATCAGTAATCTTGCTAATAACAAAGAATGATTATAACAGCACTTTCCTGGAGTGTTTGAATAAAGATGCCAGCTGTCCACTTAAAACAGAATGTCAAAGTGAAAGGCCAGTATTCTAACCAGGTTTTATTAGAAGGATATAGGTAGTAACTAAAAGGTATCAAAAAATACTACAATTTTAATTAGCTATTACTTAAGATAAGTTTACAGTCATGCAGCGGGCCTGACTTTAGATCTTCAATTTGTAATTCTAAAGGGATAAGTTAATGCTACCTTATATTGTGGAATCTCACACTACAATACATCATGTGCCAATCTGTCAGAGGTCAGCCTAAAATAGCAGAAGGCAACTGTAAAACAAAATTAAGTACATAAGGTTGGGGTGGGGGGGCATGCTCTCTCGGCATGATATCTTGGAAGAACAATCAACCAAGCGGGTTTACGTTGTTTAGATTGTAGAGAGCATTTTGATCCAACAAAATCAAAATCTTTTGAGGACAAGAGCCGGAAGTGTTCTGATAGATGTTGTACCACAGAAGACTTAACAGATTTATTAAAGGTAGCCCACAATATCTTACTCCACAACATCATTGGGTAGTAAAAAGTTACAGGTTCACCAAGTGTATCTTTACATCATGGTGGATAGGTGCAGCAAGGTGGATTACGTCCTTGAGACACCCAATTAATCAAATCTACCATGTAAATACACTAAAAAGCTGTCTCATCCATGAGGAATTGGAACTGAATATCATCAATGCCTTGAAAGGTGGAGACTAATGCAAGAACATAGATTTTTGTCAACTAAGTGCATTAAGGGACAAAAACAGGTACATAGAGTTAGGCCATAGGTCAGCCATGGTCTCAATTAAAGACAGAACAGGCTTGAGGGGTTAAATTATTTAGTTTTATTCCTTTGATTCAATTTCCTGTCTGACAGTTCCCCAGTAGATAAAATTGCTATCAGCTTAGTTATCAAAACATAAATAAAAGGAAATTGTTCAACACTTTTATCAGCCTAGTATCTCCAAGGAATGTTGGAAGGATATGTGACTATACGTCAATACATGGGTAAATTGGATAAACTGGAGATTGCAACAAAGTTCCATTACAACTTCAGCCTGCCATTAATGAATCTTTTGAAGAGGGTGGGAAGAGATATAATAGGTGTTTTACCCCTCAGGCATCAGTTTGCTGAACAGTGGGTAAGAAATTTGTTCACAGCAGCACAATGCACACTTACCTCAAATCTCCAGGACCTCTGCCTGCACAATCCAGGCAATGTTCTACAATGATATCACTACACTAACAAATTTCTCCGCAGTACATATTAGTCATGGTAAATCATGTATTTAAATATCTAGATATGGCATCTCTCACATCCAGAAATAATTCCATCGTCAATGCATTGTTAGAAATGTTACCTCCAGTCAGGCGCTAATGATAGATTCTGTAAAATTGGGGTTTAGTTAATGTCTCAGCTCATCATTCTATTCTGCCAAATAGAATAACTTTAATCCACCCTACTCTTAGCATTAGACCTGGTAAGGAGACTTACTAATGCTGTGGTCTGCATGCAGTAAAAATGTGCAGAACAGTACCCCAATTATTGGGACAAAACATACCACAGCTATAAAAGCAAAATACTGGGGATATTTCCAGTGAAGCTCAACACCAACTGAAGGAGCAGCATCTCATCTTCTGATTAGGCACGTGTTCTCATGTTTTGCTTTTAGGAAGTGCTGAGCCTTGTTCTGCTATTAACACATTCTACTATCTGACCTTTATGCCATTATTAACACCTGCCTTAGTCTTTAACATTATCATTACCACTCACTTTGTCCATGTCCATGACATCATTGTCATTTAATCTCTCCTGAGCTCCAAGCTATCCCTGACCTTCTATTTTGCACCACCTGCTCCACCCCCTCTCTTCAACAGAAGAAATCCATCATATTTCTCTGCAGCCCTGAAGAAGAGTCATATGGACTGGAAACGCTAACTCTGTCTCTCTCTCCACACCTGCTGCCAAATCTGCTGAGCTTTTCCAGCATTTCCTGTTTTGATTACCAGAGTTATAGTTTGCTTACAGGGTGGTAACTGAAGAAGCTACAAGGCTTTCAACACTTGAATTAATTACAATTGCACTCTATAGGAACATATGAGGAGTAGGCCATTCAGCTCCTCAAGTCTATTCTGCTATTCAACTGCTGATTTTTACCTTAGGCCAGGATTTTGACATCAGCATGCGGGGGCGGGCCCAACATGCCAACTCGTAAAATTACGCGTGATGACATCGGATGTACGTACCAATGTCATAGCACGTTACTTAGATCTTTCATTTGGCAGGTGCACTCCGGAGGTGGCTGGATGCCCGCCAAACTGTAAAAGGTCTGTTAAGGCCATTAGGGAAGTAATTAAGATAATTAATAGCGCTGCCCATCCAACCTTAAGTTTGGCGGCCAGGCCAAGAGCCAAAGCAGCCTTTGTGTTTTTCAGGAAACCTCATTCACGGGCAGGATGAGGTTTCCTGAAGGTTTATTAAAGTCAATAAATAAATTCTGCTAAATTGACAAACATGTCACTGTCACATGAAGGGACATCTGTAAATAATTTTTATCCTTCTTTATTAAAAAAATTCAATATGTACTTAATCCCCTGAGGCAACTCTGTGCCTCAGGGAGATTTCTGCACTCTTTCTTGCGCATGCACGAAAGAGCGGAGGCTCTGTCTCACCCTTTTCCCCCTACCCACACAGGTAGTGCTGAGCGCCACCAGCCACGTGTCATTTTGAGTGGGCCTTAACTAGCTTGCCTGGGTAAAATGGCAGCACGGAGCCGATCACGGACAGCAATGGCCTCCGTGCCCACCCATGCCCACTCCCGACCAGCCTGCCTGACATGGAGAAAATTCTCCCCTTAATGTCATTTTTCCCCATTATCCCCGTAATCCCTAGAAATCTATTGATCTCAGTCTTATATGCACAGTCTGTGAAAGCTAATCAGGGGGGCATGGTCAGGGAAGAACATTGGCAAGGTTGAAAAGGTAATGCTGCATGCAACCATATTGAAGGATGACCTAAATCAGTGGTTATCAAACTGGTGCCCACAAATCCCTGGGAATCCATTGAGACTTTTCAAGGAATCTATGAACTAAAGCACCTCCATCACAAGTTTCAAATTAACATATTGAAATAAAAAGGGTTCCAACCAGGGACCGCTTCAATAATGGGACATTAAGTATTATTGACACTAAAAATAACCTTGTACAATTCCAGCACCAATCTTGATAAGTACCAGCTCTCTGTGTAATGATTGGTTGCAAAACTGCAGGCAAGAACAAAGATTCACTATTCATTGGTTCTTTGACACATTATTAATTATACAAGACACACAAATGCCTGGTTTGTGGCGAGAAAGAGATAAGGCACTTCAAAAACCATGCTTAGGTTATAACCCATAGAAATAACTCTGGAGTGTATCCATCTACTAATTTTTAATTATTGCAATATACAAACTTTCACACACCATAAATTATCAACATATGTTGCTCAAAAATCCATAAAATGACTCTGCCTATTTTTGGATTGGAGAGTGACCACCTATTCAAGGGCATTGATAGGGTAAGGTAGCTAACAATCAGTGACAAGAGTTATTACCAATCATCACACCAAGGATAGACAACCTCTGCATTGAGAAGCAGGCACACCCATCTCTCTGTTGTCTAATTCCCATTTGCTTGAAAACATTAATAAAACACGCTTTACATGTAATAAGTGTTATACTGTTTTGTAATTTAGATGGTGTGGCCCATGATTAGTAATCGTTTCGAAAAGGGGTCCTTCAACCAAATACGTTTGAGAACTGCTGACCTAGATAGCCCAACTGAATTTATACAAACATCCAAAATTCGTAGAGAGCTAACAGTTAAGTTATTTCAACTGCAATCTTAGACAGCAGGAGTGTCTGGTAGGTCAGAATATGTTGTTTCTGTGGCTGGCGAAACATAACAAGCCTCACATTCAGCCAGTGTGTCCTTACACTACAGTGGATAGGTGCTGCGAGGTAGATTACATCATCAAGATAATCAATCGAATGTGCACTGCCAGATCTGCCAAGCGAATGTGCCAAAATCCTGTCTCATCTGTAAGGAATTGGAACTGAATATAATCAGTGTTTCAGGTGGTGGAGACTAAATCGAGATCATAGATCTCTTGTCTGACAGTTGGAACTCTGAGTAGATGAAATCATTATCAGCTCAGTAACCTCCCACATAAAACCAGCAAGCTAGGAAATTATTGCCAGATTTTTGCTGGCTTTTGTCAGGTAAACCATGCTACAGCAAGCAGTTTGTACATGAGGTTAAGGATGGGCAATTCAAATCCAACGCACCACCCTCGATGTTCCTTACCGTACAATGCAAGGAAACACATAGCTAGGGAACCACCGCAAATGCTGGATCTGGGTGTAATATAAGGCCATCCTAGGATGTGGGAGCATGGTTGCTGGTATTTTCCTGTAAGAAAGACAAGACCACACAGTTCATTGGGGATTATCAAGAACAAAATTACCTGAGAGTGGAATGTGCTTGCCCTGTGTCTCACATGGTAGAAACCTTTGAAAAACTAGTTGTAATCAGCATTTGTCACATTGTCAAATTTGTATTCAGATGACTGTATTCCATTCTGAGAGGATCTCAAGTGAAATCAATGGAACTGAATATCCGGTTGGAGCAATCTCAGGGGGCTGATGTGTTACCATCAGATTTGCATCCCCGCACAAATCGAATTTACACTTGATCAGTCCTAAAGCAGAAACACTAATTCACTGCCTTGTCATCAATAACAAAAAAGAAGAAAAACATCCAAAAATATGACTACAACAATGAAAGAGTGGTTGAGCTCCAGCATCAATAATGTAACAAATAAGGAGGTGGCAATAAGCTAAGCTCCCCATTGTTACCTTTAATTAATATTGATGACATGATATGTAATGCTGATACAATCTAACAGTACCTACATCACATGGACTGCAGCGGTTCAAGAAGTGAGCTCACCACCACCTTCTCAAGGGCAATTAGGGATGGGCAATAGATGCTGGCCAGCCAGCAAAGGCCCCATCCCATGAATGAATAAGACCTTTTTTGAAAAAAACAACTCACATAGAATCTCAAAAGATAGTATGCAGGTGCAGCAAGTAACGAAGAAGGCAAATTGAATCTTCTCCTATATTGCTAGGGGATTGGAGTTTAAAAATAGGAAAGTCCTGTTACAACTGTACAGGGCATTGGCGAGGCCACACCTGGAGTACTGTGTACAGCTTTAGCCCCCATAATTAAGAAAGGATATATTGGCACTGGAGGCAGTTCAAGAGTTTCACTAGGCTGATTCCCGGGATGAAGGGGTTGGCCTATCAAGAACAGCAAATCAGGTTAGGCCTTTAATCATTAGACTTTAGAAGAATAAGGGGTGACCTTATTGAAACATACAAGATTCTGAGGGGGCTTGACAGGGTAGACATTGAGAAGATGTTTCCACGAGTAGGGGAATCTTGAACTGGGGACATAGAGAATAAGGGGGCACTCATTTAAAACTGAGATGCAAAGGGATTTCTTCTCTTGGGGGTAGTGAATGTCTGGAATTCTCTACCCCAGAGAGTTGTGGGGGCTAGATCACTGAAAGTATTTAAGGAGGAGGTAGATAGATTTTTGAAAGATCAGGAGTTGAGGGCTGTGTGGAGCTGGCACGAAAGAGAGTTGAGGCCTGGGACAGATCAGCCATGATTTTATTGAATGGCATGGCAGACTTGAGGGGCTGAATGGCCTACCCCTGCTCCTATTTCTTATGTTCTTACATGGAGTATACAGAACTGAATTGGGCCACTCGGTCCATCTCGCCTGTGCTGGTATTTATACTCTACAAGTCTTGTTCCATTCCATCTTCCTCATCTCAAATTTTCAGCATATCTTTTTAATTCCTTTTTTCTCATGTATTAATCTAGTTTCCTTTCAAAAGTATCTAAGCTTCTTGCCTCAACTACTTCCTGTGTAGCACCTTCCACATTCTAATCCTTAAAGTCATTTCTCCTTAATTCCCTATTGGATTCATTGTACTACCTTGTGTGAAGGGCCATTGGGTTGGAACCTCACACAGTGGAACCATTCTCTCCACTTATATCCTGTCTAACCCCATTCATAATTTTAAGGATCTCTATTAGGTTACCTCTAAATCTTTTCAGTGACACATTTCATTCATTCTCCAATGAGTAAAAATGTGGAAAGTCCCTTACTGCAGAGGAAAGAACCAAGACAGGCAAATTATCATTAAGGTAAGGTTTATTCAGCAACACACACACATGCACACATATATGCACACACACACACACGCACACAGACAAAATCTGCATCCAAAGAAGACCTTAACCAGGAAAACAGCCCTTTGGGGCTTGTCGTCATGTATGACTCTTCCTCTCCAATGTCCTAGCATTATTAAAATTTAAACATTAATCTACTGATGCATCATTCTGCAATGTGCACCAAACTATTCCATAGTGATTGAAATATCTATTAGTATCAGCAATTGTATCAATGTCCAACATCTTCTAATGACTAATATCCATCTTCCTAGTTTCATGGAAGACAAACAAGGTAACTTTCAACTGGATGAGTGCTATAATTGTTGTCCTTTTAACAAAAGTGTGATAGCGGACCATATGGTAATTACCAATGTATTAGTACACAATACCCTGTTACTTTATATTCTACAGCTTCTAAACTATTTTTCTAAGAGTATTTGTTTAACACCTTTGTGGCAAAACTTACACATTGCTGTTTTATAGCCAATAAGGGGCCTGGTAATTTTTTTTCAGATTTCCTTCAGAAAGCATCTGATAACCATCTACCGGGCAAATAAAATTGGCTAAAATAACGTCAACTCTAGGATTCCTTGCACTACGTTTTTTTTGGTAATAGGATTCTTCAGGAGACATATGCTTCAGTCTGCCACCATGGTTTGTGCTGCCACCTTAGTTTGGGCTGCCACCATGGTTTCCATCCCAGAGTACTTAAGGAAGTGGCCCTAGAAATAGTGGATGCATTGGTGGTCATCTTCCAAGATTCTATAGACCCTGGAACAGTTCCTACAGATTGAAGGGTAGCTAATGTAACTCTGCTATTTAAAAAGGGAGGTAAGAGAGAAAACAGGGAATTATAGATCAGTCAGCCTGACGTTGGTAGTGGGGAAAATTCTACTGTCCATTATAAAAGAATTACTAGCTGAGCATTTGGAAAAGAGTGGCAGAATCAGACAGAGTCAGCATGGATTTACAAAAAGGAAATCGCGCTTGAAATATCTACTAGAATTTTTTGAGGATGTAACTAATAGAGTTGATGAGTGGGAGCCAGTGGACGTGGTTTATTTGAACTTTCAAAAGGCTTTCGACAAAGTCCCACATAAGAGATTAGCATGTCAAATTAAAATGCATGGGATTGGGGGTAGTGTATTGAGATGGATAGAAAACTGGTTGGCAGGCAGTGACTAGTGGGGTACCACAAGAATCAGTGCTGGGACCCCAGCTATTCACAATATATATTAATGATTTAGATGAGGGAACTAAATGTAATATCTCCAAATTTGTAGATGACACAAAGCTGGGTGGGAGGGTGAACTGTGAGGAGGATGCAGAGATGCTTCAGTGTGATTTGGACAAGCTGAGTGAGTGGGCAAATGCATGGCAGATGCGGTATAATGTGGATAAATGTGAGGTTATCCATTGTGATAACAATAACAGGAAGGCAGATTATTATCTGAATGGCTATAAATTGAGAGGGGTGAATGTGCAATGAGACCTGGGTGTCCTGGTATACCAGTCGCCTGCATGCAGGCGCAGCAGGCGGTAAAGAAGGCAAATGGTATGTTGGCATTCATAGTGAGAGGATTCGAATACAGGAGTAGGGATGTCTTGCTGCAATTATACAGGGCCTTGGTAAGACCACACCTGGAATATTGTGTGCAGTTTTGGTCTCCTTATCTGAGGAAGGGTGTTCTTGCTATAGAGGGAGTGCAGAGAAGTTTTACCAGACTGATTCCTGGGATGGCAGGACTGACATATGAGAAGGGACTGAGTCGGTTAGGATTATATTTGCTGGAACAAAAACAGAATTACCTGGAAAAACTCAGCAGGTCTGGCAGCATCGGCGGAGAAGAAAGGAGTTGACGTTTCGAGTCCTCATGACCCTTCGACAGAACTTGAGTTCGAGTCCAGGAAAGAACTGAAATATAAGCTGGTTTAAGGTGTGTGTGTGGGGGGCGGAGAGATAGAGAGACAGAGAGGTGGAGGGGGTTGGTGTGGTTGTAGGGACAACCAAGCAGTGATAGAAGCAGATCATCAAAAGATGTCAACGACAATAGTACAATAGAACACATAGGTGTTAAAGTTAAAGTTGGTGATATTATCTAAACGAATGTGCTAATTAAGAATGGATGGTAGGGCACTCAAGGTATAGCTCTAGTGGGTTTTTTTAAATAATGGAAATAGGTGGGAAAAGGAAAATCTTTATAATTTATTGGGAAAAAAAAAAGGGGGAAACAGAAAGGGGGTGGGGATGGGGGAGGGAGCTCATGACCTAAAGTTGTTGAATTCAATATTCAGTCCGGAAGGCTGTAAAGTCCCTAGTCGGAAGATGAGGTGTTGTTCCTCCAGTTTGCGTTGGGCTTCACTGGAACAATGCAGCAAGCCAAGGACAGACATGTGGACAAGAGAGCAGGGTGGAGTGTTAAAATGGCAAGCGACAGGGAGGTTTGGGTCATTCTTGCGGACAGACCGCAGGTGTTCTGCAAAGCGGTCGCCCAGCTTACGTTTGGTCTCTCCAATGTAGAGGAGACCACATTGGGAGCAACGAATGCAATAGACTAAGTTGGGGGAAATGCAAGTGAAATGCTGCTTCACTTGAAAGGAGTGTTTGGGTCCTTGGACGGTGAGGAGAGAGGAAGTGAAGGGGCAGGTGTTGCATCTTTTGCGTGGGCATGGGGTTGTGCCCATATTTGCTGGAGTTCAGAAGAATGAGGGGGGAATCCCATAGAAACCTATTAAATTCTAACAGCACTAGACAGGGTAGATGCAGGAAGGATGTTCCCGATGGTGTGGGAGTCCAGAACCATGGGTCACAGTCTGAGGATACAGGGTAGACCATTTAGGACTGAGATGAGGAGAAATGTCTTCACCCAGAGAGTGGTGAGCCTGTGGAATTCACTGCCACAGAAAGTAGTTGAGGCCAAAACATTGTGGGCTGAATTTTTCCGTCGGCGAGAAGGGGGCAGGTCCTGCTCATCGACGCGAAAATGATGCAGGATAACATTGGGGGGAGCTCCTGATGTCATCCTGCCCCATTTAAATCTTCAGAAAGGCAGGGGCACAGCGTGATCAGCTGTCTGCCCACCAACCTGTCAATGGCCAATTGAGGCCATTGACAGGATAATTAAAACAATTAAAAGACCTCCACGTTCAGCCTTAAGGTTGGCGGGCATGCCAGGAGCCCCGGCGGGCTTCTGAAAAAACAGGAAACTTCATCCACCGGCATGTCAGTTTTTAAAAAGTTTAATAAAAGTTTTTGTGCACTTTATTAACATGTCCCATCTCTTGTGACATTGTCACATGAGGGGAACATGTTAATGATTTTTTTTATTTTTCTGTTTTTAAACTTTGAAAACCTTTCAGCATTCACCCTGAGGCAGCACTAGCCTCAGGGAGATATGTGCTCTTTCGTGCGCATGCGCGAAAGAGCGCACTCGCATTTGGGGAATCCCCCGCCCTCCCGCACAGGAAGCGCATCCTGTTGGGCATCACGCTGGGTGGGCTTTAATTGGCCTGCCCACTTAAAATGGCAAGAGCAAAATTCAGCCCTGTATGTTTTCAAGAAGAAGTTAGATATAGCTCTTGGGGTGAAAGGGATCAAAGTATATGGGGAGAAAACAGGAGCAGGCCATTGAGTTGGATGATCAGCCACGATCAAAATGAATGGCAGAGCAGGCTCGAAGGGCTGAATGGCCTACTCCTGCTCCTATTTTCTATGTTTCTATGTTTGTGCTGCCACCACGGTTTGGGCTGCCGCCATGATTTGGCTTGTTGCCCATTGCTTGTTTGGATTTTGGGCTCGATGAGGTTTCACTTGAGGCACAACTTGGGGAGAGTATTTCGTTTTTCTTGAAACTATTTATTGAGAAATATTCACATGCAAGAACTCATGGTAAGTACTTTGTTCTTTGGACACAGAGTGTTCTGCATCTTGCTCCCTTGGAGCCTCTTGGTCATCTGACCCTGATGTCATGCTCACATCATCATTGTCTAATTAACATAACCATTAACTCTTTAGTCTACAGCATATGGAAGCTTGGCCTAAATAGCCAAGTGGTTATGGTACTGGGTTTGTAATCCCAAGATCAAGAGTTCAAATCTCACAATAGCAAACTATGAAACAAGGTAACTTCATCTGAAACAGATGGAAACAAGTTTGTACTCGAAAGAGTTACATCTGCCTTTATGGCACGGCAAAGAGGGGCTTTTTGTACGGACTGCTGCTGCACACCTTCCATTTTCACGCCCTTGTCCGTCGACCGGACACACCCTGGCGTGCCTTGTTGCCGTCCGGCAGCGGAGGCCCCCGATGGGAGGCCCTCTACGGAGGTGTCCTCCCCCTTTCTATCGGGGACCTGGGTTGGAGGGTGTTGCATGCAGCAGTCCCCTATAATAAGAGGATGCATAGGTTCACAGACTCTCAGGACACGTGCCCTTTTTGCGGTCTTGTGGAGTCCGTGGACCATGTATACATAGGGTGTTGTAGGCTGCACTCCCTTTATAGTTATTTGAAAAACCTTTTATTGATGTTTTGTTTGCACTTCAGCCCCACGCTCCTGATCTATGGGCACCCGGTGCGGAAGGGGGTCGGGAAGGAGGAGGACCTCCTCATGAACCTGCTCCTGGGCCTGTCCAAGTTGGCCATTAACAGGTCCAGGCAGCGGGCGATCGACGGGGGAGTCCCGCCCGATTGTTTGTCCCTCTTCCGCGGCTACGTTCGCTGCCGGATGTCCCTAGAGAGGGAGCACGCGGTGTCTGCTGGCACTCTCGAGGCCTTCCGTGCTCGGTGGGCACCACGGGGACTGGGGTGTTTTGTTGACCCCTTTAATCACATTTTGATTTAAAGTTTGTAAGGTTCCTTTAAATTTTTGTCCTTGGTTTTACAGCTGACCTGAATTAGGGGCTGTGCCTGATTTATCCCAATTTTGTTGATTTGGTTTTCATTTAAAAAGATTATCAAGAGTTCAAATCTCACAATGGCAAACTATGAAACAATGTAACTTCATCTGAAACAGATGGAAAGGGTTTGTACTTGAAAGAGTTACAGCATATGGAAGCAAGTCATATGGAGTAGTTGCTATGAGCTATCACTATTGTTGCAATGACATTCTTTGTGGCTACTAATAATAGCAACAAGGATACAAATGATAAATTGTTACTCAAACATTTATGTTTGAACACATCGGCTCTCAACTCATGAGACTAAGCCAGATAGTCCACTGATAAAACTAGATCATTTTCTTTCTATCACCTCTTATTAAGGAAGATTTTCTCTCTGATCTGCATGATAAAATCATAACTCCAAGCTTTATAAACAGATTTGTGATTTAATACATATTACTCAATGGGTTTAATTTAGTCTTAGTGTTTCTTTTTCTTTTTTATAGCTAACTCAAGGAACATATAAATAGCAATTTATTCAAGCTTGGGTGTATTAGGATGTGTAACTCATGTAAAACTGAGCAGCCAACCAGGAAAACCTTTTTTATAGTGGTGCTTAAGTCACTGGTGAGCCCTCTTAAAGACGTAAGAAAATGTTACATTTAATGATCAGTGAGCCAATCCAGCTGTGGGCTGTGCAAATTGGAGAACTGAGGGAACAAGATGTTGAAAGTCCTTCTTTACTGATGAAGGTCTTCTGCCAATTTGCTCCAGATCACTCCACAACCAGAGCAATGCAGACTTCAGAGGCAGTGTTTAAGGAGGTCAAAGATTTATACCACTTTTCTACCTTGTGTGACATTGTTGTCCTTTTCTTCTGGAACCCGAACATTTTGCAAAACAGTGCTCAGTCATTTGTAGAGAGAGTAACCCACATCTCCACAGAGTCAACATTGCGAAGTGTCTTCCATAGAATAAATGTGGAACTCTTAATTCTCTCAAGATATGTGAACTGCAAGCATTCTCAGAAGAGGGAAAATCAATTTGCTGATTTTTTGCTGATGGCCACATATTCTTCCAAACACTAAAGGGGTAATAGCCCTTTATGCTAGTAGAGGTGAGAGTGCATGAATTGCTAATGCAAGTGCGTCAATAGTGCCTTACATTCTGAAAGGTCACACAAATGTAAAAATGGGTTTGGGTCTGGTGTTGCAAGCTGACGTTGAATTTGACATATGATGGGGGAGCACATCTATAATTAAGATGTCATCCATTTAAAGTACATCTGTATAAACCATCCTGCTAACCAGGAAGATGACTTGTCAACAGCAATGATGCTGAATCTGATAGTAATGAGTCCTGTAAATCACCTCTGACTGAAAATTTCCTGGGTGCTGTTTGTCAACTGTTGCTGCTCCTCCTTCAAATTATAGAACAACAGTCATGTCCCAGGATGTTTTAGTAAACATCAGTGAAACACCTGTGCTTCATGTTATACCTCCTGTTCTGTTCATCCTTGGAACTATGGAACACCCTCCAGTATTTTACTAGTGGCTTAAGCATAAAGACACAATTTGTGCATTAATTTATGTCAGAAATATTTACTACTAGGGCTGGGTTAGCAACCTAGGAGAAATAAAATAGCCTTGATCCAGTCATGCTAATGCACAAATTTTACAATTTTGTGCATTTGTCACAAGAGTGCATAGAAAGAATTTGGGCATGGGAGGTCAGTGCACGATTCTTAGCCAGCGTAAGTGACAAATAATCATGTGAGCTTTCAATATAACAATCAAATATCTCATGCCAATTCCTACTGTGCATGCCTGTAGCCAGAAATGCTAATTAAGAAACTTGAGCCCTCAAATTATCACCGAACTTGCACTCTGAAAGTATCCTAGCTCTAAATCATAAAGTCAGCTGAATCTGCCAGCTCAGCAATGCACGATAAGTATAACTCCACTGGGCTTGAAGTTTTTGGATTTACCTACCAACATTAACATCCTATTTGTCTTAAATTGCTGCCAAGCAATGAATAAAGATGTATGCCTTTCAATTTAAATTACCTCCATAGGAATCCTACTGACATGTTCTGCTGTAAAAAATTATTGCAAACAGTTGAAGAAAAGTTCTGCATGAGAGTTGTGTAACAGCTGTGACAAGCTTTCTCCTACCTACAGCTCTTTGATCCTGAAGGACCTCTACTTGTTCTTTAATACCTTGATCAGTTATTTTAACTGCAGAGAAATGTGACCTTCTCACAATAATCTCCTGGTGCTGCTCTAAAACAGGAGATTTGGAGGTGTGCGACCATGATCTAATGCTTACTGCTCTCTGGTGTACACGTTTTCATTGCAGACCATACAATTTGGTGAGATAACTGACTCCACACCGCAACAATATAGCTGGGACAGTTAAATCAGAAAATCCAAAGGATTAACCTGCTTTCTATATCGCTATAACATTGCATGTTGCTGTCCCTAGACTGTACTACAATATTGAGGAGACTCAATCAAAACTCCCATGAAAATAGGCACAGGGATTGCAATGCAACATTAACCCATGCCCATTGATTGAAATGCCACCTGTTGATTAGAATGAATGCTGCGTGCAGCCTGCCCTAACCACATTGCTTATTGGCTGCATGTGTCAGCAGGGAGCCAATATCATAACTTGCTAGCACTGCTTAAAGCTAACTTGCAACTCTTAAAGATGAGGTGCATTGTGGCTGGAGCAGGTGCTGGCATTAATACCAGAAGAGGCTCTGATCAGGGAATCAGTGAAAAATCGCACAACACGGAAAAGCATGGGCTCCAAGGATTTTGGGGACTGCAGTCGAGGCCTTGGTGAAGGAAATGGAAAGTCAGAGAAAAACTTTGTATCTGCAGGGAGCAAAGAGGGCCTTTAGCATTCTGAAGGGACCATTTCCTCTGTGGTAACCTGGTCTATACCACAAGAACCCCAAACAACCCTCCCATTCCAACAGCCCAATCCCAGGAGATGCAACACCTTTCCCTTCCTCCCTTCCTACCATCCAGAGACCTAAACACTCCTTCTAGTTGAAACAATGATTTGCTTCTAATTCTTTCAATTTAATGCACTGTATTTACTGCTCACAATGTAATGAAATGCAAATTGGACAATCGCTTTGCAGAGCACCTTCATTCAGTTCACAAGCATGATCCTGAGCCTCTGGTCATCTGTCATTTTAATTCTCTGCCCAACTTCCAGTCTGACCACAGTGTCTGTGGCCTCCTACACTGCTCCAACGAAGCTCTTTTTAAGCTCAAACAACAGCAGCTCATTTTTTGATTAGGCACTTATAGCCTTCTGAGCTCATCATTTGAGTTCAACAATTTCAGATCATAAACTCTGCCCCCATTTTTACAATAGTAACTGTTGATGATGACTCTTCAATTGCCATTCACACCTCCTTTCAAGAGCCCCCTTTTGCTTCTTGACTTGTTCCATTATTACATCATCCCTTTTGTCATTTAATCTCTCTTACTTTCCACCCTACTGCAAACCTTCCTTTCTGTTCTTCCTGCAAAGTGTCTTGGGACATATTTTTATATTAAAAGTGCCACATAAATGCAAATTGTTGTTGTTCTCTCCATCTCCCCTTTCTATTCCACTTTATTTCCTTAAAACCTGTTATATCTCTAACGTTTTCCAGTTCTGTAAAAGGTCTTTGACCTGAAGCATTGGGTTGGATTTTTGTCTCCACTATTAAATTCTGTATTATAATACAGATGTGTTTTTAAGTCAGTGTTTCCTCATAGGGATCTGTCCTCCAAATGTAAGTTGATCTAGTGAATGAATCACAAAAGGTTAGTATGCAGGTACAGCAGGTAATTAGGGAAGCTAATAGAATATTGTCATTTACTGTGAGTGGAATTGATTACAAAAGTAGGGAGGTTATGCTTCAGTTATATAGGGCATCGGTGACACCACAGGCAGCGATTTCCCAGATTGCATTAAGTGCGGTAGCAGGTGAGTAAATTGGAGTCCTACCCACTGATGAAAAAGGCAGCTTTTCACGTTGTATCATCCCGAGTCCACCTCATTATTTATTTATTCCCAGACAAACCCAGTTTCCATGCGGATGGGCGGGCTCTCATTTGCCTGCTCGCCATCACCACGCTGTTGCATCACACTGGCCGTCATCTTTAAAGGGGAGCCGCCAGCAAAGTGTTCATTGCCTCCAGCTCACAACTGCTGCACAGGAGACATGGCCAATAGAGGAAAAACGACTGCAGCCCCCCGCTTCAACAACGGGTCCCTCGAGTGACTGCTGCGGGGCCCGCTGGGAAATGTTCTGCCCCCGCTCTGGCCGCCGGATTAGTGGCAAAGACACCAACCCGCCTTGGGGGGCAGTAGCAGTGGTGGTCAGCGCAAATGTCCTGCAGAAGAGGACAGCCACCTGGTGTCACAAAAGGATGAATGATCTCTTCCATTCCACCAGGGTAAGTCGCTCTTTTCATCACTCCCAACTCACAAATCCATCACACATCCACAGGGTCCTCACTCACTGCCAGTGCAAGGGACATCACCATTCACTCTTTCACACACACCGCCATTGTCCTCATCCTGTCCACTCACCTCCCCAGAAAGGCCAGGCATACTTATCACCTGGGCCAGCAGGCATCCTGATACACTCTCCCTACCTCTATCCATGCAAGACAAACTGGCTCAAAACAGGACGGAAAGGTCACAGACAGGTGGGGTGATGCCAGAAATCAAAGTTATGACAGGATTCGAAAACAGAGCCATCCAGCTGACCAGCGATGATCGGGACCGGTCCTGTGCTGATGGTGAGGTCAGCGCTGCTCTACCAAGTGAGGATCAGGCAGTGTAACATCTATCAGACAGCCATGCTGTGAGTGATGTATCCTTTTCCACAGGCCACTATGTACTAATTATCTCCCCTTGCTTTCGCAGGCACATCTGCCAAACAGCTGACATGAACCAGAGCCTCCAGTCAATCCCTGAAAAAACCTCTGAAGAGGAATCTGAAGGCATCTCCCTGAAGACCTGTCGCAGCTTTCACCCACACCCTCCACCAGCGCAGAGACAGCTCACTGGGACCTAGCTTTAAATAGTGTTATGACTGACGCAGTTGGTAAAGCGGAGTTATTTAAAAATTCCAGTTGGAAACTTTAAACAACTGTCATAACCTATAATTTGAAGTGTTATGTTTGCTATGTGATTCTACATACAGGGATCAGACCACCAGTTCTCGAGGCTTTACATTAAACTAAAGGAAACATTTTATTAATTTACGCAGGTTAAAATATATATACACATGGTTACAAATTACTACTATCAGAACTTTTAACAAATTCCCAAACTAATCTCCATTAAGGCAACAGCAACCCGTACACTTGACCAGACACCAGGCAAAGCATTTTCACCTTACAAATTCAAAATGAGGTTCTCTCACTTGGTTCAAGCCAGTTGGAGGCTTGCAGCTACCTTTTGATCTCAGATTGCCTCTGCTCTGCACACCCAAAAACTACCGAAGTTATACCTACCAGCCCCATTGGATGTTCATTCTCATTGTATCAACAGCATCTGAACTAAACCTCTCTAAAAATAAAACCCCTTTCATAGTACAAACTTTATGAGTAATATAAACATATTGCTTGATAGCTGCTAGAAAGGCATCAGTTTTCATCACACTTCTTGAATGCTCTATTCAAAAAAATGCAAATATGCTCTATTTCCCTTACATATCAAAGCACCTAGATTAGCTGGCTTTAATCCACTTAAGGCACAGACTAAATCTCTATGTTAAAAGAAAAATATTTTCCAAAATATTATATACATTAATCACTTCATGACAAGTAGACTCAGGATCACATTCTGGTGAGCACATTGCACTTTCTGATCCACAGCAAACGGGGGTAGAGACTTCCCAGATCCCCAGCACATGGAGGGCTGCTGGAGGCCAGGACATTGCTGAGTCCGAGTCAGATAACAAGCCTCTGGACTCAGTCATGTCACAGTCGCTGGAGCTGAAAAGGTAAGCTCGAGAACAACAGGAAGGGATGTCCACAACACTCTTCAGATTGCAAGGTATGGTGGATGATTCCGTCCGTTCTCAGGCTGAGATGATCGCACCAGCATTGCAATGCACTAAGGTCAATGCTGGCAGGGTGATGTCTGACACAAAGACCTTGTTCTAGGACGTCACTTCTGCACTGCTGCACGGGCTTAACTCCATCACTGATGCCATAGTTGGCCTCCAACAGTGTGTACACGAGAGGGGTGCTGGGCAGCTTGATCTCACTCCAGCTACTCCTTCCACTCGCTGAGTTAGCCAGGGGCCCATAGGGAGGTGGATTAGCAGGTGCACACTGCAGGGCCATCCACCTAGGTGGGTCTGGGAGTGACCGGCCCATCCAAATCATATCTTCCTGTGACCTCCCCAGGTCCAGTTTCACAGGCCGAGGGGGGTTTCACTGCCACACAGCATGAAAGCAGGCCAAATCTTGGCCCTCCAGAGGATGCCTGCCAAAGTCTTCACAGACAGGGCATCGCAGACAGCAGGCTGCCTCCACCTCTACTATGCATGTCTGGAGAGCATCAATCATAGCGGCAGGATTAGGAAAATTAGGTAAAAGTAGTTGCACAGCTTGGGCATGGATGTGGATCACGTGTACATAATGTTCACTATTGTCATTAAACTCCCAAAAATGTCTCCCTGCCTGTGGCTCTGTTCTGTTCTGATGAGCAGTGTTCTTGTCATTCAGATGTGAAACCTTTGTGCACAAGATAAAAGGCAGGTGTCTCAGTCCAGGGCTTCTTCCCTGTGCTCTGTACAGGCTTCAGACCACAGTGATGGTCCAGTCTCACACTCCCTGGAAAAATTACTGATGTCTGATTCTTGGCGGTGCTGGTCATTGCTGCCAGAATGTAGTGGGCAGGCGTCACAGAGTTCTCTCATACTCTGTGTTCTCAGCACCTTTAAGGTGGGACTGGCCCCCATTACACCAGCAAATGTGACCAGTGATGCTGTGCACCAGCTCCTGAAGGGCTGAGGTGTTGAAGTGAGGCACAGCATCAGATGTGTCTTAAGTTTCAGGGCTGCATCTCTGAGATGGCCCCGATCATGGAGCGAAAGCAAGCTGCCCTCGGCCAGACAGGAGTCAGACATTCTCAGAGGCTATGGAGTGCCCTCATTGCATGTTGTCATCATCCACCTGCGATCGAGTGACTATTAGGTCCTCCACTGTGTCTCCATAACAAGAGCATTCTCATAGATGATACTGGTGCTGCATTAGCCAGACTGGAGTCAAACATTCACAGATGCAATGTGAGGGTCAATGGGGCCACCTCACTGCATGTCGTCAACATCCTCCACAAATCTGGCAGCTCTGAGGGCCTCCCGAGCATGCCTGCCTCACCTAGCCAGTGAGACAGCTTCATCCCTGTCATCGTACCACCGAGGACCCCCTCACCCTCATCCCCGTCAGCGTCCTCATCATCGGAGGAGACGTACAGCTCCTCCATCTCCTCCTCAGCCAGGCCCTCACCCCGTTGCAGTGCCAGGTTGTAAAGGGTGCAGCAGATAACGACACACTCTGCAGACTATATTTCAGGGCTCTACCAGGCCTGTCCATGAACCAGAACTGTATCTTCAACATCCCGATGGTCTGCTCCACCATGTTGTGAGCTGCTCCATGAACCTCATTATAGTGTCGCTCTGCTTCAGTCTGAGGCCACCGCTGGAGTGTCATCAGCCACAGCCTCTGTGGCTAGTCCTTGCCCCCAAGGAGCCAACCCTGTTGGCCAGCCTCAGAGGCAACTGCTTCGGGGGTGACTGTTGTCAGGTAGTGGGGGGATGGGGTTACCCTCTGTGGACCCTGGAAGACTGCAGGGATCTGTGAGCGACTCAGGATGTAGGCATCATGCACACTCCCTGGAAACCGTGCGCACACCTGCAGGATGCGTTTCTGGTGGTCGCACACCAGCTGCACGTTCAGTGAGTGGGAGCCCTTGCAGTTGATGAAGTCCACCAAGTGTTGCGACAGAGACCTGAGTGCCACATGAGTACAGCCTATCGCACCCTGTACCTGTGGAAATACCGAGATCAGGGCAAATCCAATGGCCCTTGCATCCTGGCTGTCCCGGTCCCGGTACAAAGTTGTGTGCCATGGGGAAGATGGCATCTGTGACGTCATGGATGCATTTGTGGGTGTTGGATTGTGAAATCCCACAGAGGTCACCTGTGGAGCCCTGAAAGGAGCCACTGGCAGAGAAATTGAGCACCAAGGTCACTTTCACAGCCACTGGCAGTGGATGCCCTCCATGTCCCCTTAGCGCCAAGTCCTGCAGCACTTGGCAGATGCGAGCCATCAGGTCCCTAGACATGCGCAGTCATCGGCAACACTAGTTCTCAGTCATCTTCAGGAATGGCAGGCGGCATCTATAGATCCTGGGTGTCTCTAGGCACCGACCAGCCACAGCTCGCTGTCGCTCCTGGGCAGCGTGTGTGAGAGCCCCTGCAGTCCCTTCTTGATGAGGTTGCTGCTCCTGCCTTTGCGCAGCCAGGAGCATCAGTCGTCCCCTTCCCCAGTCTTTTACAGTCTCTATAGGCATCAGGCATACAGTTAGGTCACCAGGATCCATGATCCTGACATGGTCCTCCTGCAGCATGAAAGAGAGAGAGAGATGTGGTTATCATGGTTGCACTTAACATCTTTTCTGAGTCTGTGTGACCGCCCCTTAATGCTTCCTGGAGAGTTCTGGTCACTCCTTGGATGGTCAGAGATGAGTGCGCTGCACGGCTGCCCTGTCCAACCTGCAACATGGGGGACACTGGTCCAAACCGGGATGCTGAGATTGCAAGGAGCTGTGAGCAACTCCAGCAGTGACTGCTACATGGGCAGCGTTGGTGAGGAGATTGTACAACATGTGTAGTCCAACTGTTCCATGGACCAATAAAGTGGTGGCGGACTCAAAGTCTATGTCGGGGGTTGGTGGGGTGTGGGGGTGCGGGTGGGGTGGGTGGGGGGAAGGTATGGAGTGCTTGGTGGCCCTTGGTGCCTCCGCGATGCTTGCATGGGCAGGCAGGCTAGGAGCCTGATCCCAATCATATCACTGTTGTTGCGCCTGATCTGCCTTAGTTGCAGAGGCATGGTCAGGCTATACAGGAATCCCTAAGGCCTAGCCACCTCTCTCGCTTACCCTGCCCCCCACCTCAATTGCCTGTGCATGGGATGCAGCGCCAGGGCAGCACTTGACACCTCCCCCCCCCCACCGCCTGACAACGGTCACCTCCGAGGCTGGCCAGCACTGCCATCGGACACACCCACACCTTGGCAGTTGCCTGCAGGGCCAGGCATCAGTTGCCCCTGCCCACAGGCAAACCCTGAGGCCTGTAAACAATGGTCGAGCTGTGGAGAACGCTGCTGCTCACTCGCCACAGTTCCTCCAAAGTGAAGACCGCCAAGTGCATGTCGCCTGCGTGCTATTATGAAACATGACAGCGTGCTTTCCCACCAGCATGGACGCACGATCCGGTGCGGGTCCAGAGCCTGGTGGGATGGCCTTTAAGTTATATGATGATGTATTACAATTAGTTCCCCGCTGACCGATGGCGCGAAATGCGGCCTGCCGTTGGCAGGCTGAGCAGACGATCGTGGCCAGCCTCCATGAAACAGGTCATGCCGTATTTTCTGCACATGCCACCTATCACGCCCACCACCAGCAGGCTCGGAAAATTCCGCCCCACATCTGGAGTATTGTGTACAGCACTGGTCTCCTTATTTAAAGAAAGATGTAAATACATCAGAAACGGTTCAGAGAAAGCTTACTAGACTGATACTAGGAATGGGAGAGTTGTCTTATGAGGAAAGACTGGAAAGGTTGGGCTTGTACCTACTGGACTTTAGAAGAATAAGTGACAACTTAATTGAAACCTTTAAGATCCTGAGGGGTCTTGACAGGGTGGATGTGGAGAGGATGTTTCCTCTTGTAGGAGAATCTAGAACTAGGATTGCTCTTTAAAAATAAGGTGTTGCTCATTTAAGACAGGGATGAGGAGAATTTTTTTATCTCAAAATGTTGTGAGCCTTTGGAACTCTTCCTCAAAAGGCAGTGGAAACAAAATCTTTGAATATTTTTAAGGTAGTTCTAGATAGATTCTTGATTAACAAGGGGGTGAAAGGTTATCAGGGTAGGCAGGAATGTGGGGATGAAGTTGCACTCAGATCAGCCATGGTCTTATTGAATGGTCAAGCAGGCTTGAGGTGCTGAGTGGCCTACTCCTGCTCCTAATTTGTATGTTCAAATGACCCTTACATTGACCAGCATTGTGCAATAATTGCTATGCATTATAACACAGTACTTTTTCCAATTGTCAAAAATGCCATAATGTATTACAGATGTAGAAAAAGACCTCTCAGCCCCTGTTGTCATGTTCTCATTAAAGATTGCTAATCCTTTAATAGCCTCTTTGACCTGTTAATCAAACTCTACTTAGATAATGATAGGTCATGGAAAGCAGCCAACCATCAATAATATTATAATGATAGCCCTTGGGTAATATCAACAAACAGCTATTGTTGTTGTTAGAAAAGATTTTTCAACTGACACAGGCAGGCTGTTTAATTTTTCAAATTTTTAAAGGGTTGGGGATTTAAATAACTTCACAGCGTGAGTTGTTTTTCTCTCTCACTGACCCAGGCAGGCTTTAATTAATTTCTAAAGGGTTAGGGACTAAATGAACTGACAGCTTGATAGTTCTACAGGCCTTATCTGCCCTTCATGAGCTTTTATGACTGATCTAGAAGTTTGTAACTCTCACACCATGCATTAAGGTCCTTGCTAGGTTGGAAATAGGGTCTATTTGAACTCAGCACTGAGTTCGGGTTTCCTTCAGACCTGAGTCGCGCCCTGCCCCCTTTCCCCTACCAGTGAAAGTGTGATCTGTTGGAAATGGCGGCAAAACTTCTGAATTTGGGTCCAGCCCACCATTTTGAAAGGCCCCCAGAGCTCGAGTCTGTGAGAATCCAGGCCAATGGCCCAGATTTTTATGTGGGCTGAGGACAACGCAACCTGTGCACTTTCGCACCTTCTGAAATGAAGTCCTGATCCATGTGTGGCCCGGCCAGGAGATTCCCTGACTCGCACTACCCGACTTGGGCACGGAAATCCAGGTCATTACCACTGTTTCCTTTTGAATATTTCCAGCATTTTCTGTTCCTATGAAAGATTTCCAACCTGCCCAGCATTTTGTTTTTATACGCCTGAAATTTTTCACTGTCCATTCGTTGCATTATTGCTTTCTGCAGCCCATAGCCTAGGCCAAATGTAATTATTTTGTGATTACTGATAATGAAGTGCTCCCTAATCCTTAGATTTTTCTTCTTTCTAAGTGTTATGTAAAATTGCCCTTTTATCCATTTCAGTGTTATAGGAGACTTCACTCAACTACTAAAATGAAACACTGGCAAAGTAAGTGTTCTGCTGGGTCAAGAACACAATTATTCCTCTTTTAAAGGTGTTATGCCTTCTAATTCCCTTGAATTAGAAGTAAACACACTTTAGACTCAAAATGCTGGAGCTTCATTAAGTGTATTTCTCACAGTTCTCCATGTGGCTGGTGGAAAGACAGGCTGATACATTGGTAAGAATTTTCCCCTCATCGCAGGAGGAAGCTCAGGAGCGGGCACGCCTCTGATCAGCACCCCCAATTGGGGGTGCGCCGCCATTTTACTTGGGCGGGCCTATTAAGCCTGCTCAGCATGATGTCCGCCAAGGAGTACATAGTGCTCCCTGTGTGGGCGGGGAGGGGTGGGGGTGGGATTCCCTAAGCCAGGAGTGTGCTCTTTTGTGCATACGCGCAAAAAAGCGCACTCATCTCCCTGAGGCTAAGTGCTGCCTCAGGGAGATCAGTGCCAAATTTACAAACGGTACATGTAGAGAAATTAAATTTCCATGACATGTCCCTTCATGTGACACTGTCACATGAGTTGGAACATGTCCATCACTTAATTAAACCTTTATTACATTTTTAAAAACCTACATGAAGCCTCATCCCGCCCATGGATGAGGTTTCATGCTTTTTATGAAGCCTGCCAGGGCTCCCAGCCTGCCCGACGACCTTATGGTTGGACGGGCAGGTTTATTAACTATTCTAATTAATTTTTAAATGGCCTCAATTGGTCGTTGACAGGTCGGCGGGTGCACAGCTGATTCAGCTACGCTCCCGCTGACCTGAAAATTGAAATGACACGGGGTGACGTCAGGAGTTGTGCCCAATGTCACCCTATGTCATTTTACATGTTGGCGAATGGGCCCCTTCCCTGCATCCCCCCGCACCCCTGCTCGCCGACCTCAATATCCTGCCCATTGTTACTGCAACGTCACAGTGAATGTGACAGCCCTAGATATATGTTCATATAACAATTAATTCCTAGTTCTTTACGAATAATAGCCCCAATCTTCTGGTTCCTGGATCATCTGAGACCGGACGTGCCCCCCAAATGTGCAATGGGTTGGCACGGAAGTCCCAATCTTGCTGACCACCATGGGAATTGTCCAGGGAGTTTGAATTTCTGATGGGCAATTCCCCTGCTCCCCAGTACCCACCAGGAAGTCTCCCAATCTGACTCAGATTCGGAGACTTCAGACAGCTCCATCGGACTTACCTGAATAGTCACTCAGGAAATGTTAAGCAGAAAAATCCTAATCTGACTCCTGGGTAATTAAACACCTGACCACACAATCACTCACGCTGACCCCCCCACCGATCAACCTAATGATGCAACCCGTCTACCCATCACGATTACGCTAACTCCCAACCACCTGATTACCCCTCTTAACTACTGGACTGTTCCCCACCCCCGCCTCCACCAGCAACACCCTGATCCAAACCAACTACCCCTTCTGATCACGTTAACCCTGACCACCCAATTACCCCTCCCAACATGACCCGACTATCCTGACCCACCTATCAATCACCCACTTGCCACCCTACTCATCTGCCACCTTATCCACTTACCACCCTACCCACTTACCACCCACCTAACTGCCACCAACCAACCTACCACTAACCCATCTGCCACCTCATGCACCTGTCACCCTATCCACCCACCACCTTAGTTACTTACCCACTTACCTCACCCACCCTACCCACATACCCACCCGCCTCATCCATCCTGCTCATTCACTCATTTACCCATTCACTAACATTCACACTGGACCTTTAAACTTACCTTACAGCATGTGGGGCTGTATGCTCCACACTTTTGAAGAAGCTGGTCTCGGAAGACCTGGCCCATAACATGAAGCAGAGTCGAGGCACAGAAAACTACGAGTGGAGCACCAATCCAACAATGATTGCCGCACGGTGGAAGATCTGGGCCAATATAATAAAATCATATCACTATCACCGCATTCAACTCCGAATAATTCAAGTAGCTCCTAATTACTAGACCTACCCTTGTTGATGCTTTTCTTATTTCTGGAAAATTTCACATCAGATTCTTTCATTTTTCTGGCAGTCTATTGGAACTCGTAATTATTAACATTTCCTTTAGTGTTACCGATTTTTACTCACAGTATCATTTTTTAATGATTAAATTATTTTGCTTGATTAATATCAGTTGCATTCTGAGTAATGGCCTACCCCTCTCTCTTTCTCATCCTCCCACTACATAAGCACTAATTGATGACCCACAAGTTGAACATGAGGAGCCAAGTGATTTTCAGGTTAGGCAGTGTGAAGTGACAGGGTGTTACTACAAACAGGAAAATTTCAGTCAGAAGTACAGCAGCTTGTCCATTAAATCTTGGTCATATTGCAGCTAGGCAGCCTGGCCCCCCAGTGATCCTCACCTTCCAGAAAAAACATTATCTCCTGGGAGAAGTAAAAATATCCCCGGACAAATTCAGGGAGAAAAGAATTCTGGAAAATTCATTTCTGATTTGCCCACCATCACAACCCCCCCCCACCCATCTGTAGGCAATCAAAAATGAGTTCCATGAGATAATAGTGACCAAGAACTTGCCAGCTCCCTTTTGGATGTGTGCAGTGTGCACACATTGCACAAGATGACAGCTTCTTCTAAAGGTCACTGACCCTCTGGTTAAAGAAAAAGCTCCTGAGAACTAACCTAGTTCTACGCTTATGTTATTTATAACCTGTCTCCTCTTTCTCCCTTACTTATCTCATTCAAATAATCTATACAGATGTACACAGTTAAAACATTTCAATCAGCCCTACTCAAAATGTATACTTTTCTAGGGTAAAAAGACTCCAATCTTGGAACCTATTATCATAACTAATGGTTTTAAGCCAGGTATTAATAAATGGCCCTCCCCTGAACCTTTTTTAAGGCTTCCAAAGCTCTTCTGTGTTAGGGAACCAGGGCTGGTACTGTAGTCTGGATGCAGCCTAACCATGCAAGGACAATATGGTGCTTTTGAACCAGGATGTACAAATGTAATTCAATCTCTATTTTAAAGCCATATATTCTTGTACTTGCTTTTATATAATAATTTGATTTAATACCATTATTTCAGTTAAATGACTAAACCTGTAGCAATTTGGGAAGCGGAGAGTTAAGTTGGAGGCAAGGAGTAAAGGCTGAGGAGCTTGAAAACACACAATTCAAGCCCCAAAGAGCGAGCACCTAAAGGAAATTGTAATTGCAGAGTGACAAGTGTACATCATCAGTTTCCATTATAAATATAGTTCATAGAATATTATAATGGAAAAGTTAACTCATAAGTGTGACAGAAGTGTGGGAGTGGGAATATAAGTTTTTAATATGTTGTATATTTGTTCTGTATTGACAAAACATGGGTGAAAGACCACTGCCCTTCTTGAGGACAAGAACAATATTGATAAAGATTAGAGGTCTGAGGATTGATGGAAATCAGGCACTGGTTTGTCTGCATATTGAAAATGAGCTGATAGCACTGATCACGTCTCCAACAGGCTGCTTCCCCATCGGGAATTCACAACTGAGACCTGCGTGCTTCACTGGCAGCAGTCCACAGGGAGTACCTTGGAGGAGGGTTACAGCGAGTTACGATCTGATTGCGATACCTGTAGGATTGGGGTGGGAAGGGGTGTATTTTTACTCACTCTGGCTCTACAGGAAGGATTTTTAAATGGAAAAGTGTTCTTGCAGCTTACCTTTCCTTGGTGGCCACAGTGGTGGCTGAAGAATCCTGAGGTGAGCAAGCCCAATGCCTTCCCCACTCATTGATAACTTGATTTGTAAATGGATTATTCAATAAATTTCTAACGAACATTGTCAAGGGGCCTAATACTCGTTTTAAGTGTCTACCCAGGATGCCTAAAAAATTGGGCCCTACAAATTTAGGTGTTGGACCATACCTGTGCAGGCTGACTCATGGCTAAATTGGTATACACTGCAAGTTTTACCACCAAACCTGGAAAGGAGCCACCTGGGAGGTGATCTGGTGGATGTAAGGGTCCTGGAATAGTTGAATCCAGAATATTACTTCTAATTAAATGATAAGAGTAACATAAGGGAACACAGGGTCAATTGACAAATATCAGGACATCAGGAAATTATTTTCCGCTCAAGAGGGATTAGTACATGAAATGTACTTCTGTGTAGATACTGGAGGCAAAATTGTTGAATTATTTAGGAAGCAGATGAATACTGCAATGCAAGGAATCTAGGGAGACCAGGATAATCAGGAACTAGTGATTATTTAACCTCAGGCTTGCGATTTAGAAAAATGTTTCTTTTTTAATTCTTTCATGGGGTGTTAGTATTGCTAGCTAGGCCAGCAGCTGTTACCCATCCCTAATTGCCCTTGAGAAGGTGGTGGTGAGCCATCTTTTTGAACTGTTGCAGTATATCTTGTGTAGGTACACCCATGTCTTGTTAGGAAAGGGGTTCTAGCATTTTGGCTCAGTGACAATGAAGGAACAATGATATAGTTCCAAGTTAGGATGTTGGGTGTTTGGACAGGAACTTGCCGGTGTTGGGGTTCCCATGCATTCCTGCAGTTGTTCTTCTGTGTGTGAAGAATCATGGGTTTGGAAGGTGCTGTTGATGGAGACTTGGTGAGTTGTCGAAGTACGTCTTGTAGATGGTGCACACTATGGCCGCTGTGCACCGGTACTAGAGGGTATGAATGTTTAAGGTTATAGATGGTGTCCTGGATGGCGTTGAGCTTTTTGAGTGTTGTTGGAGTTGCACTTATCCATTAAGTGGAGAGTATTCCATCACGCTCCTGATTTGTGCCTTGTAGATGGTGGCCAGGCTTTGGGAGTCGGGAGGTGAGTTACTGTCATGAAAATATAATCATTCTCATAACATTATTGTGATTTATTGTAAAAGTGGGTTAATAGAGTAGTTTGAGTTTTGAAGAGATGGTAGGATAATACACATAGCCAGAAGAATCTAAGCCAAACAGTGTGTTTATTTTTCCTAAAGATTACTGATGATATGAGCGCTATGAAAGATTTATATTATGAGAAAGGTAAAATTCCAAGGACATAACAGAACAATGGGATTTGTGTTAAAAAGGGAGAAATATGTGTAAAGGAGATGTGGCTGTGTGTCAGAGGGGAAGGCATTCTAAGATCTAACACAAATGTGAAAAGCCTCCAGCCTTGGTGCATCAAGGAACCAAAGCTGAGAAAACTCACTTTGAACTCTCCTATTGTATTTCTTTGCCTGGGTCTGTTTAGATCTATTTGTTTTTTGCTGTAGCCTTAACGAAGGCATAGCTGGATTAATTAAGGGCAAAATTTTGCCCTTGGCAGGGTTGCTTGGCAGGGGCGGGCAGGAATGGTCGGGAAGCCAACCACCACTCACGATCAGCTCTGCACCACAATTTCAAGCGGGTGGGCCAATTAAGGTCCGTCCAGCATGAAACGTGAGTGGCAGCATTCAATGCTGCATGTGCAGGCAAGGGGAGGAAGGAGAGCCGGCCTAGCATGCAGTTCACGCAAGCGTGAGAAAGAACGCTTCAGTCTCCCTGAGGCATGGAGCTGCCTCAGGGAGATGAAATGCTGTTTTAAAAAACTAAAGCACAAAATATAAATGTCATAAAACATTTCCCCTCATGTGACTCTGACACATGAGCAGGGGCATGTTTTTAATTCAAATGTTAATTTTTTAATTTCATTTTTATTTGCTTTAGGGAAGCTCATCTCACCCATGGATGAGGTTCCCTAAAAAAATGCAAAGGCCGCCTGGCCTTTTACCTGCCCATCAACTGTTGGTTGAACGGGCAGTGAAAGAAATCAGGACAAGTGTTAACTTAATGGTGTTAACAGGCCATTTAATTGTCAGTGGGCCCGCTGCCGGCTCCAGTGCGTGCCCACCGACCTAACAATCGCGAGAGTGCGGGACGCTCGTACGACGTCAATGCACTTCATTTCACAGACAGGCAAATGCCTGCACGCCAAGGGTAGAATTCTGCCCTAGGGATTTTAGGAATTAATATAGTAGTAATTTGTAGACCTATGTATGTGCTTGAAATCTTTTCTTTTGCTAATAAAAGTTTAATTTAGTTTTGCAAAAATCTGTACAGTCTTGGTGGACTTATTACTTCTGAATTCAAGGCTCATCTCAAAATAAAATACAAATTGCAAAATCGTTGTGACTGCATGATCAAGTTTCCCTCGTGAATTTGATCAGCCAGGAGATGCATGGGAACCCCAAAACCTGCAAGTTCCCGTCCAAACACCCAACATCCTAACTTGGAATTATATCATTGTTCCTTCATTGCCACTGAGTCAAAATGCTAGAACCCCTTTCCTAACAAGACATGGGTGTACCTATACAAGATGCACTGCAACAGTTCAACAAGGTGGCTCACCACCACCTTCTCAAGGGCAATTAGGGATGGATAACACATCATCTGCCGCGTCATAACAGTTACTCACTGCAGAATTCCCAGCATCTGAACTGCTCTTCCAGTAACAAATTTATTTGGCTAGCTCAGTTAAGTTTTTGGTCAATGGTAACCCCTAGAATGTTGATGGTGGGGGAATTTAACATTGAATGTCAAATGGAGATGGTTAAATTCTCTCCTGTTGAAGATGGTCAGTGCCTGGTATCACTGTGGTGTGACTGTACTTGCCATTTATCAGCCCAAGCCTGAATACTGTCTAAGTCTTGCTGCATATGGACAGAGGCTGCTTCTGAGGAGTCGTGAATCGTACTGAACACTATACAGTCATCAACAAACATCCCATGGGGGAGCAAAAATAATGCTAAAGGAGGGAGGGGATTCTACTTCCTGCAATTTGGGCACAGATTTGATTTTAAAATAGTAGAAAGAGGTCTGTGTGCTGAAGAGTTAATCAGCAGTTTAAGGGGATCATGAGAGGCAAGTTTAGAGGAGCATGTAACACTGTAGTATCATTGGAGACAAGAAAGATTGTAATGGAAAGAAGTTGGAGGCTAAAGGTTAGATTAGAATCACTTACCAGATGACAAGCATTCTCTGTATAAACATTTATTGTACTCACATGGTATGACCTTGCACCGTATGATTGAATTAAAAGATTTCTAGGGAAACTCCGATCCACAGTTACAATTAATCAGCTTTCAATATCTTCAAAGAAATTAACTCAAGGCTACATTTAACCAGAACATACATTATCAATTATCTGAAACAGTGAAAGATCATAAGGTAATTACAGATGAAGGGGGCCACTCAGCCTATTAAGATTCATCAACAGAAAAACACCCTACAAACCTTGTATTGTAGCATCCAGTCGGTTCTTAAATAATTCAAGGGTTTTTGTCTCTAGCTCCCCAGCTAGGGGTCTATTTCTTTTGGTGGGAAAAAATTTCTGGTGTCCTGATAAATTTTCACCTTAAAGCCTAAGTCTCCTTCTCCTACTCTTGTAATTTAAAGTAATGTTCAAGATTCATCTTTTTCATACCCTTAACTAGCTTGCTTACATATATCTACCAGATGACCTCTCAGGTGGCTCCTGTTCAGGTTGAGAGTGACTGCCCTTGAGATCATTGGACAGAGTGTGGCATCAAGGAGCACTAGCAAAACTGAAGAATCAGGGGGAAAACTCTCCTCTGGTTGTAGTCATACCTAGCACAAAGGAAGATGATTGTGGTTGTTGGAGGTCAATCACCTCAGCTCCAAGACACCACTACAGGAGTTCCTCAGGATAGTGTCCTAGACACAACCATCTTCAGCTGCTTCTTCAATGGCCTTCCTTCCATCATAAGGTCAGAAATGGGGATGTTTGCTGATGATTGCACAATGTTCAGTACCATTCACGACTCCTCAGATGCTGAAGCAGGTCATGCCCAAATGCAGCAAGACCTGGAGAACATCCAGGCTTGGGCTGACAAGTGGCAAGTAACATTCACACCACACAAGCACCAGGCAATGGGCCATCTCCAAGAAGAGAGAATCTAACCATTGCCCCTTGACATTTAATGGTATTTCCATAGCAGACTCCCCCACTACCAACACCCTGGGGTTACCATTGACCAGAAACTGAACAGGACTAGCCATATAAATACTGTGGCTACTAGAGCAGGTCAGAGGCTAGGAATCCTGTGGCATGTAAGTCACCTCCTGACTCCCCAAAACCTGTCCACTATCTACAAGGCAGAAGTCAGGAGTATGATGGAATACTCCCCACTTGCCTGGATGAGTGCAGCTCCAACAGCACTCAAGAAGCTTGACACCATCCAGGACGAAGCAGCCCACTTGATTGGTACCCCATCCACATACAATCACACCCTCCACCTCTGACATACAGTGGCAATGGGCTGCTTGTCAAGCTTCTTGAGTGTTATTAGAGCTGCACTCATCCAGACAAGAGAGAGCATTCCAGCATACAACTGACCTGTGCCTTGTAGATGGTGGACAGATTTTGGGAAGTCAGTAGGTGAATAAGATGCCACAGGATTCCTTGCTTCTGGTCTGCTCTTGTAGCCACAGTGTTTATATGGTCAGTCCAGTTCAGTTTGTACCATCTACAAGGTGCACTGCAGAAACTCACCAAGCCCTCTTAGACAGCACCTTCCAAACCCACGACCACTATCATCTAGTAGGACAAGGGCAGCAGGCAGATGGGAACACCACCACCTGGAAGTTCCCCTCCAAGTTACTCACCATCCTGACTTGGAAATATATTGCCGTTCCTTCACTGTCACAGGGTCAAAATCCTGGAACTCCCTCCCTAACAGTACTGTGGATGTACTTACACCACATGGACTGTAGCGGTTCAAGAAGGCAGTACACCACCACCTTCTCAAAGGCAATTAGAGATGGGCAATAAATGCTGGCCTAGCCAGTGAAGCCCACATCCCATGAATGAATAAAAAAGGTTAGAAGGCAGGAGAGAATATTTAGGACTCATCCTGTTTCAGTCACATAAAGTAACTGATAGTCTAGGGGAAGTGCTATGTGTTCATTATTTGGTATTATTATGCAATGACAAGTTGCGCTGATTCAAATAAGTGAATCTGATTATAATTGATCCTCTGCATTGTCACTTGTTTTGAAATAAAGTAGCTTAATGATCTATATCAAGCTTCCTTTCAGCAGCTAGTCCACCTTTGGAGAGATGGATGAGTACAAATGCAAAAGACATAAATATCCAGTTCAGAACACAAGTGGAGACTATTGTTACATCCTGGATTCAAATGGTTAGATCTTGGGTAGTAGCTAACACCTATAGACACATAGAAACATAGAAAATAGGAGCAGGGACAGGTCATTCAACCATTTGAGCCTGATCCGCCATTCAATATGATCATGGCTGATTCTCTATCTCAATGCAATACTCCCGCTCTCTCCCCATAGCCCATGACACTTTAGAGCCTAGAAATCTATTTCCTTCTTAAATATATTCAGTGACTTGGCCTCCACAGCCTTTGGTGGTAGAGAATTCCACAGGGTCACCACCCTCTGAGTGAAGAAGTTCCTCCTCATCTCAGTCCTGAATGGCCTATCCCATATCCTGAGGATATGACTCCTTGTTCTAGATCCCCAGGCCAGAAAAAACATTATCCCTGCATCCAGTCTGTCCAATCTTGTCACACTTTTATATATTTCAATGAGATCTGCTCTCATTCTTCGAAACTCCAGTGAATACAAGCTTAGGTGTCCCAATCTCTCCTCATACGACAATCTTGCTATCCCAGGGATCAGTCTGGTGAACCTTTGCTGCACTCCCTCTATGGAAATATATCCTTTTTTAGGTAAGGAGACCAAAACTGCACATAATACTCCAGGTGTGGACTCACCAAGGCCCTGTACAGATGCAGTAAGACATCCTTGCTCCTGTGCTAAAGCCCTCTTGCAATGAAGGCCAACATGCCATTTGCCCTCTTAATTGCCTGCTGCACCTGCATGCTTGCTTTCAGTGATTGATATACAACGGCAGCAATATCCCTTTGTACAAAGGGATTTCTCAATCTATCACCATTTAAATAATAATCTGCCATTCTGTTTTTCCTACTGAAGTGGATAACTTTACACTTATTCATGTTATACTGCATCTTCCATTTATTTGCCCACTCACTCTATCTGTCTAATTGGCCTTGAAGCCTCTTAACATCCTCCTCACCACCCACAGTCCCACCAAGTTTTGTGTCATCAGCAAACTTGGAAATATTACATTTGGTTCCCTCATTCAAATCATTTATAAATATTGTGAATAGCTGAGGCCCAAGCACTGATCCCTGTGGTACCCCACTAGTCACTGCCGGCCATTCGGAAAAACCAATTCATTCCTACTCTTTCTCCTGTCTGTTAACCAATCCTCAATCCATGCTAATAATTTACCCTGAATCCCATGTGCATTAATTTTGCACACTAACCTCTTATGTGGGACTTTATTAAAAGCTTTCTGAAAATCCAAATTCACCACATCCACTGGTTCTCCCTTATCTATTCTGCTAGTTACATCCTCAAAAAACTCCAGTAAGTTTGTCAAACATGATTTTCCTTTCATAAATCCATGTTGACTTTGACTAATCCTGTTGATATTTCTAAGTGTCCTATTATTGCATCCTTTATAAAAGGCTCTAGCATTTTTCCTACTATTGATCTTAGGTTAACTGGTCTATAATTCAGTGTTTTCTCTGTCCCTTCTTTTTCAAATAGTGGGGTTACATTTGCCACCCTCCAATCTGACGGGACTATTCCAGGATGCACAGGATTTTGGAAGATGACAACCAACACATCCACTATTTCCATGGCCACCACCTTTAGTACCTTGGGATGTAGATAATCAGGCCCTGGAGATTTATTGGTCTTCAGTCCCATTAATTTCTCTAGTACTATTTTTTTTAGTGACACTGACTTCTTTTAATTCCTCCTTCTCACTAGACCCCCCAGATCTTTTAGTATTTCTGGGAAGTTATTTGTGTCTTCCTCCAAGAAGATAGAACTAAAGTCATTGTTTAATTGCTCTGCCATTTCCTTGTTCTCTATTATAAATTCTCCCGTTTTGGACTGTAAGAGACCTACATTTGTCTTCACTAATCTTTTTCTTTTTACATACTTATAGAAGCTTTTACAGTCCATTTTTATGTTCTTTGCAAGTTTACTCCATTTATCTCTATTTTTCCCCTCTTAATCTATCTCTTGGTCAGATTGCGGGCAAGAATGATCAGCACCACTGCACCTTGAGGAATTTTGAAGGCAAGGCCATAGCCTTATGTATGAATCAGTATAATGAAAATGTGTGCGGCCTTTCACAATCTTCAAACCATAAAAGAAAGGCTATAATTTTAACTGAAATTATTAGGTGGGAAACTGAAAGAATTGGACCGGCTAAGTGTTTACAAACTCGCCCAGTGTCTGGTATTAAAACGATACCTTTTCCCAGAGGTGTCAAACCTGTGTCTTTGCTCCAATTTGATATCACCAGTTTTATAGTTAATGCAATATTTATAGCCCTTGGATGTCTTCAGATTATATTAGCATAGTGAGATCTTGAGTCAGGTTAGTTGGATGGAAATTGGTAGAGGTTGCACCAGTTTTTGAGGCATACAATGGGTGCGAAGTGTACCAGCTTTACAGTTGAAAAGCCTATGTAGACAATGGTTTCAATCCTAAACTCATGGGGACCATTTTTCAGGATAGAAGGCTAATGGTATTATGAGCCATTGTATGTTAACAAGGAGCCCAACGCCTGTTGAAGGACTTCTATTCAAAATTAGTTCCCACTGAGCGGGATAGGCATCAAACCTAAAAGAAAACCATTCTGTGGCACCTGGAGGTGCAAGTGTGCCCACTTCAACTCCACAATCCTGGTAACCACTGTTGCCACTGCACTAATACCCAGTGTTGCCCGATCTAACTCGTCTCCTGGCATTTGACCGGCAACCAGGTGTGAAATCCATTTTTTTTTGTGGGGTTAGCTGCACGAGGAGATGCTACTGGCAGTAGCAGCTCTCCCCAAAGATGGGGAAAAGGCCCAAGGACCAACTTCGAGCTGGTTATAAGCCTCTGCGTGCACGCAGCTAATTTCAACCCTAGTATCTGTAATAGTCCTGCAGAATTACAGATACCAAAAGCATTCTGATGACCAAGTAATCAGATTCTATTCTTCACAGAATCTAAACAGTGCAATAGTATCAATTAAGCTATTGGCTCAGAGTTAAGTGATCAGAGATCATTGTAAAAGAAAGGAAAGTAATAGCCATTGACAGATCAGGACAAAAAAAGTTTTCCTTTATGAGGCATCATATTCTGTAAATCCAGAACGAAGGTTATAGATAATGCCACATAACCTGTCTCTGTTGTTTCTCTGATAACAGAACAATAAGAAAATATCATATTGGATGCAATTAGTAAGTCAGCCAGAAACTCAATATTCCTTTCTGATAAAACTACCACGTATCTCTGGATGAAAGATTACCAATCAATAATGTTCCCCAATTTGCTACATGGCTGCAAAAATGGGTGATGCTTTTCAATCCTATTTCTCATCTGGAGGTTTTCCAGAAGTGCCTGAGGTTGGCATTAACTGGCTGAAAGGGTTTCCAGTGTCAAGCTTAGACAAATGTGCGGTCAATCATCTCCATCTGTGATCTGTTACAATTTCACAGACACTGGTTGGGTCATGTTGTGCAGATTTGCCAGGAAGAAAAAAGGGCTTTAGGAAATGATGGATGGATGTGGTGACACAGACTTTTGTCACCTGAGGATTAATAAATAGCACCATCATTGTCAGGCCAGACAAGCCTGCTGTCCATGGCCAAATCTGACATTTGACATAAGACATGTAATAGAGTAGAGAATTGTGCTGTGACCTTTGAAGTTTGTAATCTGTAATTTAAAATGAAGTTGAGAATAATATAGGTGGATGTAAATATTTAGGGAGAGGCCTTTGGGTGACAGAAGGTTTGTAAAGATGCAGCAGTTTAACCTTACATCTTGTAAAATAGACAGGGTGGAACACTCCACTCTTTCTAGCAGTGGGAATCATGGGGAGCAGGAGCATAAAGTTTGGAGTGACAGCAAAAGTCAGTTTTCCACTGACAGGAAATTATTTTGGAATTCTGCTCATGGTGGGCTTAAGGCTGGTTGACTTTCCCACTGATCAATGTCGAGAACCACATTTGCATCTCATGAATACTCATTGAAAGCCAACTTGCCTGAAATATAAACAAAAATAAAAACAAAAAAACTGCGGATGCTGGAAATCCAAAACAAAAACAGAATTACCTGGAAAAACTCAGCAGGTCTGGCAGCATCGGCGGAGAAGAAAAGAGTTGACGTTTCGAGTCCTCATGACCCTTCGACAGAACTGTTCTGTCGAAGGGTCATGAGGACTCGAAACGTCAACTCTTTTCTTCTCCGCCGATGCTGCCAGACCTGCTGAGTTTTTCCAGGTAATTCTGTTTTTGTTTTGCCTGAAATATGTTCTCTCTACAAATTAAGCACCCTGCGAGCAGATAATTAGAACGGTCTGTTTCCCAAGTGTTTATAAGTGGCACTTCATTAATGACTTTGAGGTACATGAGCCTTTCTTTCACCTACCTTTAACAGCATTGCTGTGAGATTTTGGGTGCTTGTTTCATAAGCTGCACCAAGGCTGGGCACAGGGGTCAATACCAGTAGGCAGGGGGAAGATGGAGACTAGGCTGGGATATTGGAACATGGGAAGGATGGGGAAGATATGGGAGGGACAGGGGAAGATGGAGGCATGACTGGGGGAATGGTGGAAAAGGGTCTGAGTTGTGTAGTGAAAGACTGTCCTGAGGCAAGAGTTATAAGATTGTTCAAAGAGGAGTCACAGATTGTCCTGGGGCTGAGGCCATGCTGTTGGGTGAAATAGAGCATATTTGCTAGGGGCAGTGCAGGCCATGTTAGAGGGTTCAGCATGGCATGCATGTCTTGGTCCCGGATTTGGGCAGGGGAAAGCATCTCTGGGCGGTGACGGTCATGCGCAGAATAGTGTGTTGGGTATGGTCAGTCACCTAAGGGATTTGGTTCTGGAGGTTAGAGTCATAGTACTGGGAAGCAGAGGGTGCAGTGACATTTCTGGGAGGTATCTGTATTGCGTAGGTCAGAAACCTCAGAGTCATGGGGTGGGCTAATGTATGGTCTCATGGAGTGGGTCTCTGAAAGTGAGGGTACATGTGGCCCCAAGATAGGGAGGGATGAGGTCAACAAATGGCATGGGGACATCAACATTGAGGGGAACAGGGGGAGAACAGGGATGTCCACATGCGCAACAATGGGTCAAACGTAATGGAGGAGGCTGAATAGTTACAGGAGGGACAGAAATTAGGAGATGGTGACTATGGAGGGCAATGGGAGGAAGTTGGTGGGTGACAAGTGGAAGTTGGAAGGTACTGGTGGCATTCACAAAAAATAGCAGCACCATTTTCGCCTTTACGCAGTAATGACACAGTTGGTAAAACAAGTGTGACAAAAATGATAGGGCAGCTGTCTCAAGGCATGGGGCAGGAGCTCTTGAATACAATTTTGGGCTGATTTAAGGGGCACCCTAATAATTATGAATAACTATGTGCTCATGACATGGAGAATAAGGCTCAACTGGGTATTGTTTTGGTGTGTCCAATGCCCATTGAAGTGTCATATAGTACTTTCACTCATGGTACGCATTCATGGGGCAAACAATTAAGGTTTGGAGCTACATTTGACTTGGTCTAATTGGGCACCTGCCCCTGAAAGAGGCATGTAAAAAAGGAAGGAACATCAAACAATCAAGGGCCATGGCTGCTGGACAGAAGCTACAAGCACACTGCAGGCCTTAATGTTCTCATTTTAATGGTCATGGCTTACAGAGCACAGCACTTAAAGTCATAAACTAGTACAAGGCTAGACTAGTGTCTAGGCTAATGGAGGCAACATGACAACAGAGTGATTGAGGGTTACAGCAATTGGGTGCATGCATCCTGATCAAGAGTCTCTTTGTTAATGCGCAGTCAAGTCAGAAAGGGATGCTTAGCCACTTGTGAACTTTCAGGATGTGCTTCTGGAGTAGCCTGGGAATACCATGTCTGGAATGAGGATAGCCTGGCTTCCTGGCTTGGCGAAGGAGTTCGAGTATTCCAGGATAAGATGGAATTACGTCTCTAATCCATTAGTCCACAAATACAAGGAGGAGTGCAGAATGCAGGCTGCAGGCAACAGTGCCTTCTTGATAAGTTTCATGTGAGTGAGAAGAAAGGCCCGTCGCCGTATGGCACAGCTCAGGGAAGATCGTTGCCCTGAGGAACAAGAGCCAGCAGGGATTCAGGAAGACACAGATGCTGACGAGGAGGGACAAAATCTATGGAGGCGTTTGGTGTGACTGAGGGTCAACAGAAGATGTCTCTCATACATGGAGATGAGCTAATGACGGAGCCGCAGATGCCTTCACTTGTCTAGGGATGTGGTGGCTCATACTTGCCATATTCTCCATGAGGATCTCACACCGCATAGACTGGGAGGCAATCCTGCTGCTGGTTGTTCTGAAGGTAACTGCCACACCCAGCTTTTTTGCCAACAGATTGTTCCAGGGCTCCACTGAGGAGCTCTGTGGAGTCTCACAATCATCCACTCATAAATGCATAAGGGATATGCCCTTTGCAATAAAGCACACAATTACGTGCAGTTCACCATGGATGAAGCCAGCCAGGCTGCCATAGCAGTGGGTTTCATAGCGATCTCTTGCTTGCCGCAAGTGCAGAGCACCATCGGCTGCAAACATGGGCTTAAGAGCTCCCTGACAGCAGCCAGTAAGATTTATTAATAGAAAAGGGTTCCACTCTCTAAACTTGCAGCTGAGCTGTGACCACCGAATGCAGATAATGTGTGCCTGTACAAGGTACCCTGGGAGCTTGCACAACTCTTACATCTTGAGTGTCATGAAAGTATAATAATTCTCGTATTATTGTGATTTATCGTAAAAGTAGGTTAATAGTGGGGTTTGGATAGTTTTTGTGTGTGCATGTGGGATTTAATTGAGTTGGGGACAGCCGGCCTGGAGGCTTTGACTCATTAAAAGAAGCTAAGTTTGAAATGCTAAATAGATAAACATGGCTGAAGTTTTAGAATGTGATGTGAGGAGAATTTGCACTTTTTGATAAATCAGTGTAGTTTGAGTTTCGAAGATATGGTAGGGTGTTACACTGAGCCAGATAAGCTAGGCCAAGCAGCCTGTTTATTTTCCCCAAAAGTTACTGATAATATGAGCATCATGAAGAGATTTATATTATGTGAAAAGTAAAGTTCCAAAGACATATGAGAATGATGGAATTTCCATTAAAATGGAGAAATCTGTATAGAGGGAAATGAGGCTATGTGTCAGGGAAGGCATTGTAAGATCTACTAGAAGTATGAAAAGCCTCCAATATTTGTGCATTAAGCTGGTGTCTACAGAAACTGAAGCTGGGAAAAGCCACTTTGAATTCTACTGTCAACTGTATTATGTTGACTTGCCTGGATCTGTTCAAATCTTTTTTTTTTACCATTGCCTTAATGGGGCATGTAACTGGAAGCCAGATGAATTGGGGGTTTTAGGAGTTATAGTAGTAATTTGTAGACCTATGTATGTGCTTGAAGTCTTTTCTTTTGTTAATAAATGTTTAATTTAGTTTTCTAAAAAATCTCTGACGTCTGAGTGGACTTAATACTATTGAATTCAGGGCATGCATCTTGAAATAAATACAAATTGCAAAATGGTTGTGACCGTGTGATCAAGTTTCTCTTGTGGATTTGATCTGCCTGGCACACATCATCTGGTGCGTCATAACATTGAGTCACTTGCAGATGCCACAGGTCTTTGAGGGCCCTCAGAGCATTCAAGGTTGGCTCCTTGGTGATAAGGAGTATCCTCAAAAGATGTGGCTGATGATATCCATTCATCATCCACATAGTGCATCTAAACGATGTGGCACGTTCTGCTACAAGGTCCTTAATAGATCAGGCCATTGGCATGTTAAAGATACATTTCAGATGTTTGGACTGATCGGGCAGACCTCTCCAGTACTATCCACAGAGTATGTTCCGCATCATTGTTGTTTGTTGTGCCCTACAGAACCTAGCGCTGCAAAGAGGGGATAAGGTGCCACAAGGCGAGATGGAGGAGATACATATCTCCTCAGACAAGGAGGGCGTGGAACAGGATGATTTCAAAGAGGGCAAGGATTCTGATGTACCACATGAAGAGGTCATTGCAGGGGCATGAGTAGGAAGATGTGCTTGTGAGACCCTCATAGTGACAAATTTGCAGGATGAATAAGGTGAAGTCAAGCTGATATGAGTGCCTCTGTTCCTTTGGTGCAGGGTAGACATGATGATCTTCTTTGTCATCTTGAACACTTCAATGAAGATCATCAATCTCAGAATGAATAGTCACATTCATGTGCTATAATGGCCTTATCCTTGGAAGGCTAATCACCCTAGAGAACAGGTGACCATTCTGTAATGGGATAAGCACTCCACAAGCACTCAATGTGAAGCATCTACACATTGTGCAGTGCTTTCAACCATGACATCAACATTTCACTGGCCATGGCAGCTTTCAAGAGGCAGGAAGGCTACTGCAAACATCACTGCACTCATGACAGTATGACAGTGTTATGACCAATGCAATTGGTAAAGCAGAGTTATTTAAAAATCCCATAAGGCTTACATGTGCATTGTCCAACCATAATTTTCATGTAGGAACTGCTTTTGTTCATATTGCTTATTTGGAACTAAGGGTGATTGACTGACATGAGATTGACATGAGACATGAGATATGATGGGAGATACTTGAGGAGGGGAGCATCTGTTACCTTTGAATGAACACAGAACATTGCATCACATGGAAGAGCCATTCAGTACCTGAGACTTTGAGGGGGAGAAGCAAATATATTTACAAAGGTGCCAAGTATATACAGTGATTGAACACCTGTGCCACCATTGTGCATTCAGAACTTAATTTTTCTTGCTTTACTGCTATATCTTGGTGCAGCCCCAGCACCTGCAACAGAGGTGGAGGCAGCCTGCTGATTGCCATGCTCTGTTCCCTGAAATGACTTTGGCAGGCATCCTCTGGAGACCCAGGGCCAGGAGGGCCCCAGCCTGATAAGGATCTCCTACTCTGAGGCAGGTGCACCCTCCTCTGCCCCACCAGTTGGAGTTGATGGGGTCACAGGCAGAGTGGATTTGGAGTGGCTGGACATCCTTTGAGTATCCTAGGTGGGTGTCCTTGAGTTTCCAACTGGTGCTCCTCCTCCCTGTGAGTGCCTGAGGGCCCCTCCCTGACTCCTTGAGGTAAAGGGGTACCTGGAGGGAGGTTGAGGTGCCCTGCCCCCCCCTCCTTGCTTAGTCACTGCTGGAACACACCCATGGCTAGATCGATGATGTGTAGATCCGAGCGCCAGACCCGGCAGAAACTGTGCATCCTGCTGGATCTAGATATCCAAGGCAGCTACCCCCCTCAAATGGAGACTTCGATCTACTCATATGATACAGCCACGATATTACCAGAATGTAGACGGTCTCCTCCATCCTTCTTTCCAGTCTGCTGACAGCCTCTGACAACCCTGCCTGCTGCTCCCATGCCTGCCTCCGCATTTCTCTCATGGCCAACTCCAGAGGCTCGTCATCGGATTCAGGCTCAGCAGGGGCTTGGTCTCCAGCAGTCCTCCAAGTGTTAGAGACTTTGGATGTAAATGCATGCACCTGCTGTGGACCCGTATCCGTGAGGTGATCACCAGATTGTGAACCTGTACCTACTCTAGAATTAGGGCCCACCGAGGGGTGTGTAACTGTGCTGAAGGGTGCAGGTGAACACAGTGATGGGTTTTCCACTGATGCTTCCTCAGAATCCTCATCTGAGGTGGTCTGGGTGCTGGGGCTGTGCACTTGCTGGAACTATCCCTCCACCTTTTCTTGCTGGTAGCTGGAATAGTGAAAAGAGAAAATTAGTGATTGACTGGACAGGCACCTACATTATAGGTCCCTCAGGGTCATTATCCATGTGTGGTTAATGTATACTGAATGGAAGGTTCCTGGATTGTTGGGAGACACTGATCTTGCTTTCCACACGGAACAATCACTATTCTCACCAGTGAGCTCTATGGCCTCTTCCTCATAGGGGGAGAATGCCCTCAACTCTGGTATCCCCCATCCAGTCATCAATTTCTCCCCTTTGCTATGGGAGATCTTGTTCAGCATAAAGACATATAGATTGACTGTGAGCACCAGGGGTGAAAGGGCAGTTCAGAAGCATACATGTCTGTTGTGTATGCTGAGTCCTCCCTAGTAAGGGATAAATATACCGTTTGTTCATGATCTTACGTGGGATGGTGATGTTCAAGTGGCTGGAAGACAATCAGTGATGATATCCCATCTGCTGGTAGTATGTGACATCCCTATGGACTGTAACCCTCAGAATGCCTGATGTCCGTATGAGAGTGTGAGTTTGGAGTCAGGGGAAGGTTCATATAAAACAAAAACAGAATTACCTGGAAAAACTCAGCAGGTCTGGCAGCATCAGCGGAGAAGAAAAGAGTTGACGTTTCGAGTCCTCATGACCCTTCAACAGAACTAGGTGAATCCAAGGAAGGGGTGAAATATAAGCTGGTTTAAGGTGGTGGGGAGGGGGTTGGTGTTGGGGGAGAGAAGTGGAGGGGGTGGTGTGGTTGTAGGGACAAACAAGCAGTGATAGAAGCAGATTATCAAAAGATGTCACAGACAACAGAACAAAAGAACACATAGGTGTTGAAGTTAGTGATATTATCTAAGCAAATGTGCTAATTAAGAATGGATGGTAGGGCACTCAAGGTATAGCTCTAGTTGGGGTGGGGGGAGCATAAAAGTTTAAAAAAATATTTAAAAATAATGGAAATAGGTGGGAAAAGAAAAATCTACATAATTTATTGGAAAAAACAAAAGGAAGGGGGAAGAACCAGAAAGCAGAAAGGGGGTGGGGATGGAAGAGGGAGCTCAAGACCTAAAATTGTTGAATTCAATATGCAGTCTGGAAGGCTGTAAAGTGCCTAGTCGGAAGATGAGGTGTTGTTCCCCCAGTTTGCGTTGGGCTTCACTGGAACAATGCAGCAAGCCAAGGACAGACATGTGGGCAAGAGAGCAGGGTGGGCTGTTAAAATGGCAAGCGACAGGGACCTCCGCATTCAAAGGATCATCCTCCGCCATTTCTGCCAATTTCAGCATGATGCCACCACCAAACACATCTTCCCTTCACCCCCCCACCCCCGTCGGCATTCCGTAGGGATCGTTCCCTCCGGAATACTCTGGTCCACTCCTCCATCACCCCCTACTCCTCAACCCCCACCTATGGCACCACCCCATGCCCACGCAAAAGATGTAACACCTGCCCCTTCACGTCCTCTCTCCTCACCGTCCAAGGGCCCAAATACTCCTTTCAAGTGAAGCAGCATTTCACTTGCATTCCCCCCAACTTAGTCTACTGCATTCGTTGCTCCCAATGTGGTCTCCTCTACATTGGAGAGACCAAACGTAAACTGGGCGACCGCTTTGCAGAACACCTGCGGTCTGTCTGCAAGAATGACCCAAACCTTCCTGTCGCTTGCCATTTTAACACTCCACCCTGCTCTCTTGCCCACATGTCTGTCCTTGGCTTGCTGCATTGTTCCAGTGAAGCCCAACCCAAGCTGGGGGAACAACACCTCATCTTCCGACTAGGCACTTTACAGCCTTCCAGACTGAATATTGAATTCAACAACTTTAGGTCCTGAACTCCCTCCTCCATCCCCACCCCCTTTCTATTTCTTCCCCCTTTGTTTTGTTTTTTCCAATAAATTATATAGATTTTTCTTTTCCCACCTATTTCCATTATTTTTAAATATTTTTTTAAACTTTTATGCTCCCCCCACCCCAACTAGAGCTATACCTTGAGTGCCCTACCATCCATTCTTAATTAGCACATTTGCTTAGATAATATCACCAACTTCAACACCTATGTGTTCTTTTGTTCTGTTGTCTGTGACATCTTTTGATGATCTGCTTCTATCACTGCTTGTTTGTCCCTACAACCACACCACCCCCCTCCACGTCTCTCCCCCAAACCCCCCTCCCACCCCCCACCCCCCCCAACCTTAAACCAGCTTATATTTCACCCCTTCCTTGGATTCACCTAGTTCTGTTGAAGGGTCATGAGGACTCAAAACGTCAACTCTTTTCTTCTCCGCTGATGCTGCCAGACCTGCTGAGTTTTTCCAGGTAATTCTGCTTTTGTTTTGGATTTCCAGCATCCGCAGATTTTTAGTTTTCATCTGAAGGTTCATATACCCTGGCGGATTGGATCAGATCATTCATTCTCTTTCTGCACTGCAGTATGGTCCTTTCTTGTAGGCCATGACTACCTTGTCCCAGGCTGCCGAGGTAAGGTGGGTGGCTCTCCTACTCCCAAACCTCAGAAAGAGGACCTCCCACCTTTCCTGGATGACCTGCAGTAAACTTACAAAGTACAAGAAGCAAGAGATCCAAGACCTTCACTACATCTCCAAGTGGAAATACAGAAATACGTCGCGACCTTGAAAAATTTAAGCTGACCAACAGATTTAAAACATTTGGCACTGGCTCACAAAAGCTACCAGGAATAACTTGTATTTATATAGTACCATTAAATTAGTAAAACATCCCAATGCGCTTCACCGTTGTGGATATGTTTTTTGATGGGTGAAAGCAAGGAATTCAGTAAGACAAAGCTGAAAGGGTCTCCAGAACTCAAACTGCAGGTGTACAGGAAATTCTATTACTTTTCTTGCAATTCACAAAAGCACAGCTAGCAATAGTGGTAACTTAGAAGTCATTGAAAAGTGATGACAGTGCTAAAGGCTTGAGATTTATTTATATGAGGCATTCTAGAGATTTTACTTTTATGCACTTGTGTTTACTGTCCTGACATTTTGGAACTTACTATGATTCTGAATAAACATTTCACTCATTGTTAATTAGGTAAAAATATATAATCATTCCAATCTATTTCACTATTAATTACTGTGGTGATTTCACAAGTACTGTGACAAGAATTGTCATAAAAAGCCAATTAATGCATTCTCATCTGGAAATATCAAATTCACCTCAAAAAAACAGCTACAACCAGTATTCTGAAAAATAACCTTCACAAAAAATAACATCCAGGGATGAAGAAAATAAGTCTTAAGAAACTATAATTCTATTGCCCGCATGTTGCATATAACTTCTTTGGCAATAAACACGATAGCCCAGATCTTCCGTTTTCCGGAGGATTGTACCCTGGAGATAACCCAGACGATGGGCGCGGGGGACCTCTCGGAAGTCTCTATGCAAGGACTGCAGAAGAATTGCTCAGGAAGTTTCAACTTCCGTTGGGCAGTTACCCTGCATTTAGATCCTTCTGAAACTCTGATTTAAAGACAGAGAATTCGAATGATTCTGCCTTACTTAGCAGAATAGTTACCAAGGAAAAGCTAGAAGAATTAAAGCTGGTTCTAACTCCTGATTAACTTTACTACTGACCCCCTGGCTACTCCCCCGACCCCCAAACTAACCTCCCAACTCACTGTCTACCTCCCGACTACTCCCCACACTCTGACTACCACTCCTGACCTCCTGACTACCTCCCCACTCTCCCTATCTGACAACTCCCCAAGTCTTCCTGGCCACCTGACTACCCCCCACCTCACATTCCCCAAAGCGCCCATTCCCCCTTCTACACCTCATGCCTCAGCTGCAACACCACTCCCAACACCCTGACCACCTGACCCCCTTCCAGACCCAAGCTACCCCCTCACCACTTACCTTATACACTTACCTTCTCACCATAGCTTGTCAAAGTGGCTAGGACATTTAAACTTATCGGTACATGGTAGCTAGTGCTGTAAAGAGGGGGCATGGCTTTGTTACCCCTGACGCTCCAACACTACACTGATGGACCCCAGGAGCAAGTGCACTTCACATTTCTTGGCAGGCTTGGGTCAGAGGTCCAGGCAGGAAATGTGGAGCTCTAGTCTAAGGTAAGTAAATGGGAGCAGGCTGGCAATCTGTTGGTAATGGCCACTCCATGGAAGATTCGGCCTTATGTAAACACAAAAATAAAAGCAAAACACTGTGGATGCTTGAAATCTGAAATAAAAACAGAAAGAGCTGAAAATACTCATCAGGTCTGGCAGCACCTGTGGAGAGAAGAACAGAATTAATGTTTCAAGTTGATTATGACTTCTTCAATGCTGAAGGATGATAGAAATGTGATGGGTCTAGTGACATTGAAAATGGGGAGGAGGAGGAAGAATAAAAAGGAAGGTTAGAGATAGGATTGTAGGATAGGAGGAATTAAATGATAAAAATGCCAGATGCACCTTTATTTTTCTGATGTCACTTTACGTATCTTTGATACACTGTGATTTAGTGATAGCATGCATGGAATTAAGAGATTAAGTGGTGATGACATCATCCGATGGGGAGATAGGAGCAGGAGTCATAGATTAGCATTCAGCCTCTGTTAAGTAGAGGTCAGTTTGCCAAACAATAAGAGCACCACCTAGTCAGCAGATTTTGTTGACAATGTTAGAAATCTATGAGAATAAAGTGATGCAGGTTCTGAGGGAGATAGTTCGAGTGAGAAAGAGGGGAGTAAAAGGTTGAGGTGGCTGTTTTCACACTAGTGGATGTCAATTAGAAAGATTTAAGAGGGTAAGAGACCAAAGGAAGAGGGCCAACTGGAATGTGAATTCTGGCGATGGGAGAAAAGATTTGATGTGTGTTGGATTGGGGGCGAGATGAGGATATTTCTGTCCAAAGAAGTAAGCATGGAAGTGAAGACAACAGAAGATCACAATACTATGTGAAGCTTCAAATTCATTGAGGTGGGTGTGTAAGGGGTTGAAGGTCTTCCCTTTGGTGATAATATTTACTTATATGGAGTTAGTGGTCTGGTGTTCAATTGGTCAGTGATTGATTGTGAGTGCCCACTGACTGCTCAGTGTACTGTGTGCTGTGAGCCAAGTCTGTGGATGTGGTTATAGAGAAACAAAAAACAAGCATTTAGCATGAGGTTGCAGACATTTTAAAAGCATTGTAATAAACCTCTTGTTCACACATAGGAATTGGTGAACATCACCTCTGCATATCTCTGAGGTACAAAACAGAATAGCTGGTGACAAAGATGGAGAATAGTTTAAACTTACTGGCTCTAGCATCTTTCCATTCCTTGCTGAGAGATCTACCGCTGCCATGGGATTGATGGATTTTGAAGTTCAACACACACACGGTTGCGACAGTTATGGATGTCCACTGGTAGCAGCGACCCACAAGAAGGCAATATTCATCCATTGCCATGGAGCAGAAGGCAAGTGAGCATTCAGGCAGCTCACAGAAGACATGAATACAGTTGGTACGATAGTAAGTGCTCTCAAAAAATACTTCGGAGCAAAGAAATGGGAGATGATCGAACAATATACATTCTATCAGAGTTGTCAGGGAAATTAAAAGCCCATAAAACAATATGTGGCAGTGTTACAGCAGTTGGCTTCCATGTGTATATTTGGCACACTAACTAACAAACTAATTCAGGACCAACTTATTGAAAAACTTAACTTCCAACTGACTAAGGAATGCCTACTCACGGAAGATGCTGATTTAACCTTGGAGAAGGTCACAACTTGGGCAGTTCAGATCAAATCCACCATGTTTGATTCAAACAGGTTACTTAGAAATATACCCTCAGACTTAGGGAAGAATTTTCCCCCTGTTGGGGGAGAATTCAGGTGCGGGCACACTTCCAATTGGCGCCCCCAATCAGTGGCACGCCACCATTTTATGTGGGCGGGCCAATTAATGCCTGCCCAGTATGACATCCGCCAGGAAGTGTTATGCACTCCCTATGCGGGGGCAGGGGGGAATGTGCCAAATTAAAAAATGGTACATGTAGAGAAATGAACTTTCCCTGACATGTCCCCTCATGTAACACTGTCACATGAGTTGGGACATGTCCATCACTTCCGTAAACTTTTATTAAATTTTTAAAAACCTTCATGAAACCTCATCCTGCCCGTGGATGAGGTTTCATGCTTTTTTCTGAAGCCCACCAGGGCACCTGGCCTGCCCACCAACCTTAAAATTGGACGGGCAGGTCCATTAACTAGTCTAATCACTTTTTAAATGGCCTCAATAGGCCATTGACAGGTTGGCGGGCACACAGTTGATTCGGTTGAGCCCCTGCCCACTAGAAAATTGAAATGACATGGGGTGACGTCAGGAGTTCCACCCGACGTCATCCCACATCATTTTACGCGTTGGCGAACAGGCCCCACCCCCCGATCTCAATATCCTGCCATTAAAGTTGCAGTCGCAGCTTGCCCAACCAGCTCAAGTGTAAAGGTTACAGAACAAGAGACCTCAGCAGTTTCATCAACACTTGCCCATCATGGTCAAGCATCTTCAAAAATGTGCCCAAATTGTGGAGGGACCCATTAAATGACAACACTATGCCAAGCTTGAGGGAAAAGCATAACGGATGCTGAAAAATGAGTCATTTTGCAAAGCTGTGCAAATTTTCGATGATGAAAACATCATCAGTTTGATACATGAAGGGATCTATTCCCAACAGTAAGATAAGGCAGGAGTATAGCCTCATGGATGGTAAAGCATCAGGCCATTTTAAGGATTGCACACTAGAGATTACAGGCTCGCTCCTCACGTCGCTCCTCATTGATGTTGCTGCAAAAGTCTCTATATTGCGCAACAATCTCTACCATCATTATTTTTCACAACTTTATCTCACTCCTTTGACACTCTTTAAGCTTACAAAGACTAAATTATTCCTGTTTTCGGAATAATCACAGTTCTAGTGTGCTACACAAACAAGTTCATGTTTTACACAGCCAAAGGAGGAAAACTTATGGGGATAAACCTGCTCAAAAAGCTTGGCTTCCAACTTGAAGACTCCACCAGAGCACACATTAACATGAGCGATGAGACTGACTATGCGCAATAGTATCTTTCCTTGTTTACCAGACCTGGTGAAATGAAGGGTTACTGTCATGCTCCTTGTGCTGAGACATCAGTTCCACCAGTTTCACAAAATTAGACACTGTTGCCATTTATAATCAGTGCCAAAGTGCCACTGGAGCTGAAATGACATGAAGTAGACAGTACCATTGAGCAAATCAACTCATCCCTATGGATACAAACCTAGTCATTGCATAATGCAAAAATGTTGAACTTAGTCTATGCATTGTCCTTAAGGCAGTTAACAAAACAATCATTCCAGTCAAGTCTCCACTTCCTACAACCCAAGAACTTTCGGCATCATTTCATGACTCCACAGTCTTCATAAAGCTTGACATGCAATGGAGCTATCAGATACCAATAGAGGAAAGCCAATATCTCACAGCTTTTGTCACTCATAAAAGCGTGTTTCAGTACAGCAGAGTGAACATACGAACAAGGAGCAAGAGTAAGCCATTCGGCCCCTCGAACCTGCTCCACCATTCAATAAGATCATGGCTGATCTGATAGTAACCTCAAATCTGCATCCCACCTACCCCTGATAACCTATCACCCCCTTGCTTACCAAGTATCTATCCACATCTGCCTTAAAAATATTCAAAAAACTATGCTTCCATCACCTTTTCAGGAAGAGAGTTCCAAAGACTCATGAGAATCTGAGAGAAAAAAAATTGCCTCATCTCTGTTTTAAATGGGGAACCCCCTATTTTTAAACAATGACCCCTGGTTCTAAATTCTCCCACAACATTTCCCCAGCCACCCCGTCAAGACTCCTCAGGATCTTGTATGTTTCAATCAAGTCTCCTCTTATTCTTCTAAACTCCATATGGATACAAGCCTAGCCTGTCCAACCTTTCCTCATAAGACAACCCACGCATTCTAGGTATTAGTCTAGTAAATCTTCTCTAAACTGCTTCCAACACACTTCCATCCTTCCTTAAATAAGATAACCAATACTGTACATAGTACTCCAGATGTTGTCTCACTAGTGCCCTATATAACTGAAGCATAACCTCCCTACTTTTGTATTCAATTCCCTCGCAATAAATGATAACATTCTACTGGCTTTCCAAATTATTTTGCTATGCTTGCATACCAGCCTCTTGTGATTCATGCACTAAGAAACCCAAATCCCTCTGCATTTCAGAGCTCTGCAATCTCTCACCATTAAGATAATAAGCTTCTCTTTTATTATTCCTGCTAAAATGGACAATTTCACATTTTCCCACATTATACTCTGTTTGCCAGATCTTTGCCCGCTCACTTAACCTATCTATATCTTTTTGTAGCCTCATTATGTCCTCTCCACAAATTACTTTCCTACCTATCTTTGTGTCATCAGCAAATTTGTCAATCATCCCTTCATCAAAGTCATTTATACAAATTGTAAACAGTTGAGGTCCCAGCACTGATCCCTGTGGCACACCACTCATTATATCTTGACAGCTTGAAAAAGACCCATTTTTGCCTACTCTCTGCTTCCTGTTAGCCAGCCAATCTTCTATACATGCTAATATAGATTAAGGACTATCAACCACCATTACTGTTAACACTCCCTTTGTTTTGTGTCTGTGACATGTTTGTCAATTTCCCCTTATCTCCCACCAATCCCTGACTTTCCATCTTGCTCCACCTCTCTTCAACAGTGTAAAACCCATCACATTCCTACTTCTCTCTAGCCCTGAGGAAGTGTCATACGAACTTGAAACATTAACTCTGTTTCTCTCTCCACCGATGCTGCAAGACCTGCTGCGTTTTTCCAGCGGTTTTTGTTTTTATATGCTCCGTGGACTAAGTGCAGCACCTAGTGCATTCCAGAAGATTATTTCTTCAGTCTTATCAGACAATAAGAGGGTGCTCAACCAATGATGCCATTGTCCATGGAAGGAACAAAGCAGAACATGATCACTGAATGGTGCGCATTTGACTTGCACAACACAAGTTATCACTCATCAAAGAGAAATGCACATTCGCAGCATCCGGGATTGACTTTCTAGGGCACAGAGCTGGAGTAAAGCCTATATACAACAACATCAAAGAGAATGCTCGCACTTCCAACATTGTCAGGACATGAAAGAGTTGGCATCATTTACCAACTTTTATCACAAATTTGTTCCTAAGTACATGGAGATCCCAGAGCTTCTTCAAAAATGATTATGCAAAGATGCACAATGGGAATGGGCAATTGCACAGCAAACATTGTTTGATATGTTAAAGGCAGTGATAGCATCTCTTTCAGTCCTCACGCATTTCAACTCACGTGGGAAAGTATGTCACGACAGATGCATCAGGAAATGCGACTGGAGGTGTTCTCTCACAGTATATTGAAGGAAGCAAACAACCAATTACTTACAGATTACGTCAGTTGTTGGAAACTGAACGCAAATACTCTACTGGAGAGCAGGAAGTGCTAGTCTGCATCTACCCATGAACGTTGACACACATATCACTTTGGTAGAAAATTCACTCTCTGCCATGATCACCAAGTGCTGACTACATTGTTAGCTACGTCAGGATCTATTCATTGACCTCACACATCTAAAGATGGTCCGATCATGCTCATCAGTAAACATTGAGGTTGAGTATCTCACAGGTGCATGCAAATGAGTAGCTGACATGCTGAGCCATACTATTATCACAGACAACATAAACGATAGGGAAGGGACTTGCAATGTTGAAGACTTTGTGATCGTGGTGATTTCACACGATCGCAAAGTGTTATGCGAGAGGAATTAAAAGCAGAATCAGCGACAGACAGCATACTACAGAAAGTAGCTAGTACCTAAAAAGTAAGTGGCCTCGCGAAGTGTAGGAGGAACTGGTCCCATACTACAAAGCAAGCAATGAACTTACATTGTTTGGTGATGACTATATTGCACACAGAACTTGAGTGGTTATCCCAAAAGCACTATAGCAATATGTATTGCAACCTGCCTATGGAGGACAACTGGGTGTTGTTAAGATGGAATAACAATCTTGTGAAACAGTCTGGTGACAGGTGATAGATCGCTGTATAGAGAAGTTCATTAAAAACCGTGTAGCTTTCAGTGAGAAATCTGTTCAATATTGTCTCGCATTTCTACAACTGACCCTTTGGTCAAAAAAAGCATGACAACAAATCCAAGTAGATATTTTGAATCAATGTTTTTTACTTGTTCCTGATCTACATAGTAAGTGACCAGAAATCACTATAACAAATTCTATAACAATCACTTCAGTCACTGACATTTTGGACACAAAAACAGAAAATGCTGGAAAAACTCAGCAGTTCTGACAGCATCTATGGAGAGAGAAACAGAGTTGATGTTTTGAGTCTGTATGACTCTTCATCAGAGCTACCAATATTAGGACATTTTAGATAGGTTGTTTACAAAATGGGGTTTGCTGGAGGCTATCACTACAGATAATGGACCACAGTTTGTTTCCACTCAGTTCACGGGATTCCTTGCATGCTACAGAACTCGCTGCCATCTGACAATTGAACGGTGATGTTCAATGATGCAACAGGTGATAAAGGACAGTCTGAGAACTAGCATGCTGGAGGGAAAACATTTGAACAATCCATTCACACCTTACTTCACATCCCACACCCTCTGACTGGAAAGGCATTAGCTGAACTTATGACTAATTGTAACTTTTGCATGCTGCTGACCATTCTTAAGCTGTCTCTGCTATCTAATGAGAATTTCTGAGTGAAAGCACAAGAAATAGCAAAGCAACAAGGTAAAGCAAAAGTGCACTTCGACAAGCCAACAGGTGCAAAGAAACCATAATTTGAAGTTGGAGATTGGGTTCGTGTCAAATGGTCAGTCACCACAAGCTCAGGTCACCTCTATCAGGTCCAAAGCAGATCAAGCAGTTGCACAGTACCAATGCTTATCTATTGGATGACAACACAAAGTGGAACATGAAATGCTTGATAGTGAGCAGACCAGGGCCAGAATTTTACATTCATGGGTTGCACACGTGCACAATCCGATCGACCATAAAATATCGTCAAATGATGTTGGGCATTCTTCTCAATGTCGCCATGCATGTGTTCAATTTCAAGGTCGGCGGTTGCGTGTGCAAATCGGATCTTCACCCGCTGATATTTGAAGGGCCAATTAAGGCCAATAGACTGCGGTTTTACGATGCCCATGCATTTTTTGGCTCATCGCACAGGCAAAACTGTGGCGCAGAAATCATGTTTTAATCATTTCCTCATCCACGGGCAGGATAAAAGGCCCCTAGAGCAGCAGCACTTTCTCTGTCACTGCCAGTTCATTGTTGTACATGTACAGAGTTGTCTTAAAGTTTCTTTGCATTTTATTTGATTGTCAAGCCTATCTTCTAGCATCTCAGCTCCTCAGTTTCCCTGGAAGATTCCCCTGAGTATTGAAGCAGAGTGCTCCTTAATTTTCAAGGTGCTGCTCCTCTGTATCCCATCAAATTGGGATAGTGGCGGACCTTCCTCTGAAGAGGAAGAGAAGGGCATGAGGGAGAGGGGGCCAGGTGGGCGTGGGCCATATCCCAGGGACAGACCTTTAAGAGGGCAGGCACAGACTCAGTTGGTGCAGGGCCAGCATGGGAACCAAGGCGGGAGGGCACGCCGAAGATACCATTACCCAGCTGCTAGAGTGTTCAGGCAGTGCTGCAACTACCTCCAGATGTCCAAGGTCCAGTGCCGCCAGAGACTCCGCCTCTCCAGGGACACTGTGACAGCAATATGTCACATGATTGGTCCAGAAATTGCCTCCAAATGTGTGGGCAGTCACCCCGTGCCAGTGGCTTTGAAGGTCACAGTGGCCCTCAACACCTATGTTTCTGGTTCTTTTCAGGGCTCAGTGGGGGATCTGTGTGGAGTTTCTCAATCAGCTGTACACAGTGGCATCAAGCTCGTGGCTGATGCATTCTTTAGACACGTCCACATGTTCCTCCACTTCTGGACAAACAAGGCGAGCCAGGCAGAGAGAACAAGAGCCTTCGCTGTGATGGCCGGGTTCCTCCGTATTTAGGGTGTAATAGATTGCACTCATGTGGCCATCAAGGCAGCAGCAGGCGAGCCGGGAGCTTTCATAAACAGACAGCGGTTCCATTCAATGAATATTCAAATTGTCTGTGACCGCAGGACACAGATTCTCCAAGTTCATGCCCGTTATCCTGTGCTGACACGATGCTTACATCTTGCGACAATTACAGGTACCAAGGCTGTTCGTGGCTTCTGCATGAGTGGATGGATGGCTCCTGGGTGACAAGGGCTATCACTTGAAGAGGTGGATGATGGCCCCACTCCATCACCCAAGACCTGAGTTCGAGGAGAGATACAACAGGAGTCTTGCCTCCACAAGGGCAGTGGTGGAGAGGGCCATCAGGCCGCTGAAGATGCGCTTCAGGTGCCTGGACTGATCAGTGGGAGCATTGCAGTGTCCTCCAGAACGTGTCTCCTTCACTGTCATTGCACGCTGTGCATCTGTGTGAGGGCTTGTAGGTCCGAGTACAACCTCAGGAACCCTGAGTCTGCTCCTGAAGCTGCCTTTCCATGAGAGTTGCCAGTCTCTCCTTTGAGGAGGGAGTGCACTCAGTGTTAAGCGTCAACGGAGAACTCATGTTCCACATTGACTCCACCATGGCATGCAGACCATCTCCAAGGTCTCGCCGCCAGTTCTCTCCACGCATCCCACTGGACATCCAACATCTGCTGCCTGGTGGACGACTCCGGAGACTTGTCATCTGCTTCGGACAAAGCATGGTCCTGGCCTCCAGCTGTGCTCCCACTGTCGGCTCCCTGGGACCGCTCTGCCTCTGTCAGCTCCTCAAGCGAGTATGATGTGCCCTCACCACCATGCATTACCTGTGTAGCCAAAGAACTAATGCCCATTGGCATGTGAGTATCTGCACTGGTGCCCAGTTCAGATAGACAGTATGAAACTGGTGTAGGTGTGGTATCTTCCTTGGAGTTCAATGGAGGGGTCCTCAGGGTCACTGGCGGCACCTGTGGATGGCGCATCTGTGGGAGGAAGGCAAAAGATTAGTACATTCAATCATCATAGTCATTATGCATGCTAGGTGGGCTGAGGAGACAGTGGAGACCTGCTGCATGGTACCATCTGCATTAGAGCTTCAATGGGCTCTCTGGCTACGACAGTTCAGTTTCTGATGAGAGGAGCCCATTATGTTTCTAGTGTCCGCTGCACATGCATCTGTCACCTGCACTCTTACCTTCATCCGAGACCCCTGCCTCACCGTGACCGGAGGAGAGAACTGGCTGGTGGCATTCCAGCTCCAATAAACCACTTTTGTGCTTCGTGAGGATGCACAGATTTGCCATTCTCCATCCATCCTGCAGTACTCTGCAACTTTATGACTGCTCTTCTCCTGACTAGGAAAAATAACCTCATCATTGCTCCGTCTCCCTGAAGGTCCTTTCCTGTTCTTGCCAGCCCCCACCCTCCCACCCAACATTAGGCGGGCCATGTCACTGCAGCACATCTCACCCTGCAATGCACTGAGGCCAGCCATGTTGACATTCCAGCCTTGGCAGGGCAGGCTTCAGTGCCAGTTGGCATACACACTTTTAGACCCCTGAACATTCTGAGCAATGGGCACAGGATATTTTGAGGTGATTGTGAGGATATATTACCTTTTCCGATGAGTGACCGTGACATTGATCATTCACCTCAATGAGGTAATCATGTGGAACCAGAACCTCAGGTTCATAGATCTCAGTGCCATCATCAGTGACCTTCAAAGGCTATTTCTGTAGTTTGGAAAAAGGGACACTCTGAACTCTAAGAAATGAGTGGATGTATATATGTTTGTTGTTTATAATGGTTTAGTTAGATATGGTGTTCAATTATTTGGCATTTGATTGTGTGTCTTTGTTGGCTGCTCACTGTGCTGTGTGCTGTGAGTCAAGCCTGTGGGTGTGGTAACAGAAGAAAGAAAAAGCCAGCAGTAAGCATGAGACTGCACACATTTTTAAAGCATTGTAATAAACTCTTGTTCACACACAGAACCTGCTGAGAGTCATCTCTGCATATCTCTGAGGCACAAAACACAAAAAACTGGATCAGAAAGTTAACATGAATTAACCAGTGCACTACAGATAGGAACAAATGGTACACAAAAGACTGAAATCCCAGTGAGCTTGTTTTGATGATATAATTAGGGCCATACAGGCGATAAATTTTGTTCATTTCAAATATATCACACTGCACCATACAATTTAGCCATATGACCATAGAAATAAAAGTACAGATTAGACCTTTGTGCCTATGCCAGTGTCAGCTATTCATTGGAGAAATTCAGTCAATCGCCACCCTGATAATCACCGCCGACCACCATCCCCCCACAATTTTATGCTCTTCCCTTTCAAGTTTTTAGATCAATTCTGTTTAGAATCTCAGTCTAAATTATTTTTTGATTGGAAAAACAAAAGTGGTCCCAGCACAGCTCCCTGGGTGCACTGACAACTCACCAATTTTTCAACATCCATTTACCCATGCTCTGATTTCAGTTCCCTAGCCATCTCTCTACTCACGTACCTGCATTTTTGTAACAAATCCCTTCTCAAATGCCTTTTGAGATTCGATATGTACAATATCTACTCCAAATTCTTTATCTATATGCTCTGTGATTTCCACAAAACATTCAATTAAATTAGTCAAACATGACCTGTCCTTTACAAATCCATGCTGCCTATTGAGATTTTACTTGCCTTTCTAAGTCTTCACAAACTTCATTGCTATTACCCAGAGGTTTGCTCAAGATCAAGCTAAAACTGACAGGCCTATAACTTGCTGGTTGGTACCTTTCCCCTTTTTAGAGCAATGGTGTAAGAATGGCCTCCTTCCCCTCCTTATGTTACTGATTGACTATTTGATCTGCTATCCAACCAATTAATGTGGACTAGATAGCTTTTCAACTCCTTAAAATTATTTCATTCTCTCTAGTCAACAACCTCAGTTATGATCAATATTCCGTACAGTTCTCCTACCTCCAGGTTGCTTACCCGTCCTGTTTTGTACCTCCAGGTTGCTTACCTGTCCTGTTTTGTTGTTCAGAATCAGATCTAGACCTGGGCCCATATTTGTTTCAGAAACTGATTAGAAACAGTCTTAGATATACTCATTTTTCCAATGAACATTAGTGGCATCCTAATCCCCCTTAGAATAGTTGAAGATTCCCATTATCACAACTCAGTCACTATAACCTTTTTAAACCGTCTGCAGGTTTCATCCTTAATATCTTTCTCACTCGTTGATGATCTACAATGTATTTCCCGTCCAGGCAAACTCCACCTAAGCTGCACTGCCAGTAAAAGCCCTTTTTTCTTCAATTGTAACCATGGCCAACGTTAACAAGGCCACTCTGCACTTTTATGTTTCTCTTAACTTCTGAAAAATTTATATCAACAAATATTTAGCTTTGAGCATCAATCCAGTTAGAAACAACAACAACTTATATTTATAAAATACCTTTAATGTTATAAAACATTCCAAGGTGTTTCGCATGAGTGTTAAAAACAAAAAATTGACACCAGGCCCCATATGGACATATTAAGACAGATGACCAAAGGCTTTATCAAAGAGGTTGGTTTTAAAGAGCATTTTAAAGAAGGAGAGGTAGAGAGGTGGAAATGTTTATAAAGGTAATTATAGAGCTTAGGAATATGGCAGCTGAAGGTATGGCCAACAAAGGTGAACATTTAAAATTGGGGATGCTCAAGAAGCCAGAATTAGAGGAGTAAAGAAATCTCTGGGCATTAGAGGACTGGAGGAGATTAAAGAGAGAAGGAGGGCCAAGACACTGGAGGGATTTGTAAAAGAGGATGATAATTTTAAAACAAGACATTGCTTAACCAGAAGCCAATGTAAGTCAGCGAGCATAGGGCAACACAGTTGGTTCAAATAAAGCTCTTGTGCCCAGACCATTGGCTTCAAGCAGCACCATAGTGAAAATGATGCCAAAATATGTGATCTCCTAAAACTAAAGCGAGCAGCCTTAATTGTCTTGCAGAAGAACCCAAAGTCGGATGTCAAGAAGGCAAATGCCAAAAGCTCAAGACTGATGCTTAAAGACATATCCAGAAGACATATGGCATGTGGAGGGAGGAGAAAGCCCAGGAGATCCTACAATATGCTGACTGCCATAAAATACAAAGCTTTATTGAAGCCACCAGGTCCATCTATAGACCAAGGTCAAATGGACAAAAACCCCTTCACTCCCAAGATGGTGCTTCTTAAGGATGACAATGCCATCCGCCAATGCTGGAAAGAACATTTTCAACAATTCCTCAACTGTGAATTCACAGTGGCAGCTGATACTCTGCAGGTTATTCCCCAGTACTCTGTGGCAGAATCCATGGATGAACCTCCATCAATAAGAGAGCTGCAACAAGCAAGTGAACAGATGAAAAACAACAAATCATGTGGCCCTGGTGGTATTACAGTTGAGTCCTTCAAATGTTTATGCTCACATCAAGACTCCATGGAATTATACTATGGATTTGGAAGGAAAAAGAGAACTTGACCTCCCCCACCCCCTCACCAATTTTAGGAATGCGATAATTGGAGTGATCTTCAAGAAGGGAGAAAGGTAGGAAGGAAGGGAGGGGTTCAGCCTTATGGGGGCCGCCCAATTATCAGCAAAGGGCAGCCCTAGAGAGTGATCCTCTCCTTTCTTCCCACCCTTTAAATAATTCAGTAAAAAAACAGATTGCGCACTCCCGCTAGGCTGTCCACACCAAATGTTCTGTGGCATTTTATCAGGGTCAATTGGTTTGATAACAAGCCTAATTGACTCTTGATTACTTATTTCTGCCAGTGTCCTGTTATCACATCCTTTATAATAGACACTAACATTTTCCCTACTAAATAGCTGGGTTCTTAGAGGAGCTCAGGGCAATCGGGAAGAGTCAGCATGGTTTTATGAAAGGAAAATCATGTTTAACCAATTTATTGGAGTTTTTTGAAGGAGTAACATGTGTAGTGGATAAAGGGGAGCCTGTAGACATACTGTACTTGGATTTCCAGAAGGAATTTGATAAGGTGCCACATCTAAGATTATTATGGAAAATAAAAGCACATGGTGTAGAGGGTAACATATTAGATTGGATAGAAGATTGGCTGGTTGGCAGAAAGCAGAGAGTATGCATAAATGGGTCTTTTTCTAATTGGCAGGTGTAACAAGTGGAGTCCCACAGGAGTCTATACTGGGGCCTCAATGTTTTACGATTTACAAGATGACAACCAATGTATCTGTTATTTCCATGGCCACTTCCTTTAATACCCTGGGATGTAGGTTATCAGGCCCTGGGAATTTATCAGCTTTCAGCCCCATTAATTTCTCCAGTACTATGTTTTTCACTAATATTAATTTCCTTCAATTCCTGCTTCTCTCTTGGTTCCCTAGCATTTCTGGGAAATTATTTGTGTCTTCTTCCAAGAAGACAGAACTAAAGTAGTTGTTTAATTGCTCTGCCATTTCTTTGTTCTCTATTATAAATTCTCCCATTGCAGACTGTAAGGGACCTACATTTGCTTTCACTAGTCTTTTTCTTTTTACACATTTATGGAAGCTTTTACAGTCTGCTTTTATGTTCCTTGCAAGTTTACTCTCATACTCTATTTTCCCCCTCTTGATCAATATATTTGTTCTCCTTTGCTGAATTCTAAACTGTTCCCAATCCTCAGGCTTGTTATTTTTTCATAGCAACTTTATATGACTGCTCTTTTGATTTAATACTATCCTTAATTTCTTTCATTAGCCATGGTTGGGTTGCTTTTCCTGTTTAACAGTGAGTGTTTGACAACAAAGATGCTTGCAAATCAACAAAAATCGCAGTTTACAGAGCAGTTCTCAACACCACTACCTATAGTGTGAGACCTGGACTGTGTATCAGTGACACATAAGAGCGTTATAGAAATTCCATCAGCATCTTCCTCTGTATCCTCCAGGTTCAATGGGAGGACCATTGAACAAACACAAGTCTTCTCCTTGAAGCTATGTTCACAAACATTCAGCCAAAACTGCTGCAAAATTAACTTTGATGGGCTTAACACTGTGTCCGGTTGGCCGAACAGCGCTTTCCCAGCTAAGTCCTGTTTTCTCAACTCTGAAATGGCCAATGTTCCAGGGAAAAACAAAGAAAATGTTTCAAAGACACTGAAGCTCTCCTCGAAGCATGCAGGATTGATATTAAGTACCATGAGGAGCTTACTACCAATCTTTTAAAATGACGATAATTGGTCTATCAATTATGCAGAGGATAAAGCATGAGAGTGTGGCCAGGAGTGCATTGGAATATTCAAGTCTGATGGAAACAGAGGTATGGATGAGGAAGGAGCAAAGTTGAGCAATGTTACAGACGTGGAAATAGGCAGTCTTAGGGTGGAATCTCCTGTGCCCACTAGCATCAGGTGTCATTGGGGGCATGAGTGGACAATATGGTGGGAAGGCCAAAAATTGGTTTCACGCCATTGTGAAACCAGTCTTCAGTCCTCTGCTCTGCCCGTCCTCTGCGGGCCGCGTTTCCCGCTGTTGCACATCAGGAACTTCATTGTAATAATTCTGCAAATCATTATAAGCCCAGCTCACTGGAATCATCCTCCCACACTGGATCATCTGACATGTTTCACAACTGAGCATAAGGGGACATACACCTGACGAGCTGCACTTTGCTCGGAATTTAGAGGCTTGTTTGTTTACCTGGTTTCAGGCAGCAGTTGCGGTCATCAGCATTAGACTTCGCAAGCTGCACAACATCACTTTTTGGGGGGCTGATGGGCAAGTCTCTCCCTACCAGACAAGCCGTAAGGTGGGGGTAGCTTTTCAACAAGGGCTGCAGGGCTCGGGCTTGCTTGGAGGCGAGGAGTAGCCTCAGGCAAGGGAAGAGGCTGCAGTGCGAGTCTGTACTGGGGAAGGGAGGTATCCTTGGTGTTTGTGGGGCCATATGTTGATCTGTGCAAGTGGCCTCAAGAGGATGAAGGCTGAGGAGGCAGTCTCCAGAGGAGATAAGGCCAGGTGGCATTATAAGGGTTTATGTGAGAGAGTAAGTGGTGATGTCCTGAGCTGGCAGTGAGTGAGGTGCCTGTAAATATGTGAGTTTAGAGTGATGAGATGGTTGCCTTACTCTGGCAGCACAGTTGAGATCATCCTCTTTCTGCACTGTATGCCTGACCTCGTCTGTACAGCAATGGCATTGACAACCTCTGCCACTGCCTCCCAAGCCAGAGTGGTGACACTGATGGGCCTCCTATGGCCAGAATGGGGGTGGAGGACATCATGGCAGACTCCAACTGTGTTCAGAAGGTCTCCTGGGGATACTTCACTGAATCAGGGGGCTGCAGTCTTCTTGCCTTTTGGGACCATGTCTTCTGTGCAGCAGTCCTGGGCTGGAAGCACTCAGAGGTATGCCACACTTTACATATGGCACTCGGCATGAAAAAGTGGTGAGATGATGGCATAGCAGGTGAATCAGAGGCCGTCCACCAGCAAAACGGTGTGTTTCCCGGGAATGTATGATTAATGAGGCAGGATTGAAATGATACAGCGTGAAAAGCCGCCATTGTGGCTGGTGGGTAAACCATTATTTTTCCCGCCTGCTACTGCATTTATTGCAAATCTGGGGCGATTCTGCCCTTAACTTCGGTGCAGATATGTGGTTGGAAGTTCAGGTTCAATTATGGCACTAAGGTTGTGAATAGTTTGGTTCAGCTTGTCAGTTTTCAGCGAGAGGGATGGAATTGGTGGCTAGGGAATAGTGTTTGTAATGGAGACCAACAACAATGGATTTGGCCTTCCCCATATTTAATTGGGAGAAGCTCTTGTTCATCAAGTGCTGGGTGTCAGACAAAGAGTCTGATCATTTAGAGACAGTGGAGTGGTCAAGAGAGGTGATGATGAGGTAGAGCTAGGTATTTTCAGCATGGAAACTGATGTGGTGTTTTCAGACAATGGGCTATGTTTAAAGACCGCCCACACCCATTCCACCCAGCACGCCCTGGGTGAGTGCAGAAATAGGGGGGCAAGTGATTGGGTGGGATGGTGCAGGTGGAGATTCTGCTGACCTCCTGGCTCCAACCAAGTCCAGAGTGGTAAGGCTTTCGGGCAGGCTTCTCAGAGGCCAATTCAGAACCTTAAGTGGCCCAGATGGGTCTCATCCTGCCACTGCTGGTATTCAACCAGCATTTGATTGGCGTCACATCATCCAGGGAGGCTAACCAGCAAAAGCTGTTGAGTTTGCTAGCAGCCTACCAGGGAGACCCTCTCATTCAGGGGGACTCTGTGTTCAATTGAGGGACCCAGCATTTGGATGGGGTAAAGAGGATGCTCCAGGAAGCTACACCCCTGCCCTTGCTTCCAAACCATCTCCTGCCCTCACTAGCCACCCTTCCTGGCAACCCATTCCATGTACACTTACCTCTACATGGGGATTTATCTGTGATCCTGATGGTAGGTCCCACTCTAGTACCAGCAGTGATCACCGCTCCCAGCAGCACTGTCAGTACTGGAGAGCTGCTGGCCTCTGATTGGCTGGCAGCTCTTGGGCATGATTTCCAACTTATTTTGGGCTTAATTCGATGATAAGCTTGACGCTGCCCAGGTAAATGCCTAATTGCCTCAGAATAGCACAGGCCTCCCAGAGCAAAGCATCGCAGGGCTCCCACCTGTTTGAAAAGCAGTGGGCGAGACCTCCATTGCCTACATCAAATCCTTGCTGATGTTCCAGGAGTGCAGCATGTTAGTGAGAAATAGGAAGCAGCCAAGGATAGAGTCCTGAGGGGTACTAAAGGTAACATTGCAGGAGTGGGAAGAGAAGCCATTGCAGGTGATTCTCGGACTATGATAAGAGTGGAGCCAGCTGAGTGCAGTCACATTCTGCTGGATAACATTGAAGAGGCGTTGGAGGAGGATGATGTGATCAACCATGTCTAAGGCTACAGATAGGCCAAAAATGATGAAGAGGGAAAGTTTACCATTGTCAAGGTCACATAGGATGTCATTTGTACTTTGAGAAGAGTTGGTTTGTTACTGTGGCAGAGGTGGAAATCTGATTGGATGTATTCAAGCATGGAGCCCTGGTGAAGGTGGACATGGATTTGAGAAGGGCATGGGGTGGTGCCATAGGAGGGGGTTGAGGAGTAGGGGGTGATTGAGGAGTGGACCAGAGTGTCCCGGAGGGAGCGATCCCTATGGAATGCCAAAAGGGGGGGTGAAGGGAAGATGTGTTTGGTGGTGGCATCATGCTGGAGTTGGCGGAAATGGCGGAGGATGATCCTTTGAATGCGGAGGCTGGTGGGGTGATAAGTGAGGACAAGGGGGACCCTATCATGTTTCTGGGAGGGAGGAGAAGACGTGAGGGCAGATGCGCGGGAGATGGGCCGGACATGGTTGAGGGCCCTGTTAACCACCGTGGGTGGAAAACCTCGGTTAAGGAAGAAGGAGGACATGTCAGAGGAACTGTTTTTGAAGGCAGCATCATCGGAACAGATGCGATGGAGGCGAAGGAACTGAGAGAATGGGATGGAGTCCTTACAGGAAGCGAGGTGTGAGGAGCTGTAGTCAAGGTAGCTGTGGGAGTTGGTAGGCTTGTAATGGATATTGGTGGACAGTCTATCACCAGAGATTGAGACAGAGAGGTCAAGAAAGGGAAGGGAAGTGTCAGAGATGGACCACGTGAAAATGATGGAGGGGTGGAGATTGGAAGCAAAATTAATAAATTTTTCCAAGTCCTGACGAGAGCATGAAGCAGCACCGAAGTAATCATCGATGTACCGAAGAAAAAGTTGTGGAAGAGGGCCAGAGTAGGACTGGAACAAGGAATGTTCCACATACCCCATAAAGAGACAGGCATAGCTGGGGCCCATGTGGGTACCCATAGCCACACCTTTTATTTGGAGGAAGTGAGAGGAGTTGAAGGAGAAATTGTTCAGTGTGAGAACAAGTTCAGCCAGACGGCGGAGAGTAGTGGTGGATGGGGATTGTTCGGGCCTCTGCTAGAGGAAGAAGCTAAGGGCCCTCAAACCATCCTGGTGGGGGATGGAGGTGTAGAGGGATTGGACGTCCATGGTGAAGAGGAAGAGGTTGGGGCCAGGGAACTGGAAATTGTTGATGTGACGTAAGGTGTCAGAGGAATCACGGATGTAGGTGGGAAGGGACTGGACAAGGGGAGAGAGAAGGGAGTCAAGATAAAGAAAAATGAGTTCTGTGGGGCAGGAGCAAGCTGACATGATCGGTCTACTGGGACAGTTCTGTTTGTGGATTTTGGGTAGGAGGTAGAAGCGGGCTGTCCAAGGTTGGGCGACTATCAAGTTGGAAGCTGTGGGAGGAAGATCCCCACAGGAGATGAGGTCAGTGACAGTCCTGGAAACAATGGCTTGATGTTCAGTGGTGGGGTCATGGTCCAGGGAGAGGTAGGAGGAAGCGTCTGTGAGTTGACGCTCAGCCTCCGTGAGGTAGAGGTCAGTGTGCCAGACAACAACAGCACCACCCTTGTCAGTGGGTTTGATGACAATGTCAGGGTTGGACCTGAGAGAATGGAGTGCAGTAAGTTCAGAGAGAGAGAGATTAGAATGGGTGAGAGGAGCAGAGAATTTGAGACGACTAATGTCACGCAAACAGTTCTCAATGAAAAGATCAAGAGAAGGTAAGAATCCAGAGGGAGGGGTTCAGGTGGAGGGAGAATATTGGAGGTGGGTAAAAGGATCCATTGACCAGGGAGAGGACTCCTGCCCAAAGAAGTGAACCCGGAGACGAAGACGGCGGAAGAAGAGTTCAGCATCGTGCCAAGCCCGAAATTCATTGTGGTGAGGGCGTAGGGGTATGAAACTAAGTCCTTTGCTGAGCACTGAATGTTCAGCATCGGAGAGGAGAAGGTCAGGGGGTATAGTGAATACATGGCTGGGGCTGGGATTGGAAGATGGGGTGGGGACGGAGGGACAAGCAGGGGTGGAGGGTCCCAGATGGGTGTTGGTGTCGATGAGTTGTTGGAGCTTGCGTTCCTTAGTACTTGAGAGAAAGAGAAAAAGTTTCTTTTTGAGGCGTAGGATGACACGAAGAATAAAATGAAACTGGGGGCACGCGCAGCTTTGAAAAAGGGTACAGCGGTGCTGCTGGAGGGAGAGGTCGAGTGTGTTCATATGGCGGTGCATGGCACTCAGTGTGGATCTCAGAATGTGACGGGAACAGCAGTCCGAGAAACGTTTTATGTCCCGGAGATACCTGTAATCCTGGGTGGGTTCGAAACATGAGGGGTGGAATTTCAGTTGAAATCCACATGGGGTAAGTCAGAAACGGAGACAGTCTCTGAGAAAGGAGATATGGCTGTGAAAGTAGGTTTTAGTAAACACCTTGTCAAACACCAGGAGAGATATGGAAAGCAATGAGGGTGAGCAAGTCAAAAGAGAGATACGGATATCTTGTCGCAGAGATGAATAAAACTTCTTCAAGGAAGGCATTTCTTGAAGAGCAGTGGCAGTCAATTAAACACAGAGATAAAAACAAAAAACTGTAGATGCTGGAAATCCAAAACAAAAACAGAATTAGCTGGAAAAACTCAGCAGGTCTGGCAGCATCGGCGGAGAAGAAAAGAGTTGATGTTTCGAGCCCTCATGACCCTTCAACAGATCTAGGTGAATCCGAAACACCATCTAAATATGTTGTTCCCCCCACGCCCCCCCCAACCGCCCCTGTCCCCAACCCCGGAGGTTTGAGAGCATTAATTATCTTTGTTTCTGAAAAGACCCATTCAGGCGTGAAATGCAGCTTCAGGATTTGGATGTTGCCACTTCTTAGACTAAAATGGGTTCCATTGTCTTTCTGAAGCATAATTTCCACAGAGATGTGCTGTCTGGGCACGTCCAGTAAAGTGGGGAGGCCCCCACTCAGGATGATTTAATTAGGACGAAAATAAAAATACCTGGAAAATCTCAGCAGGTCTGGCAGCATCTGCGGAGAGGAATACAGTTAATGTTTCGAGTCTGTATGACTCTTCAACAGAACTAAGACTCGAAACGTTAACTGTATTCTTCTCCGCAGATGCTGCCAGACCTGCTGAGTTTTTCCAGGTATTTTTATTTTTGTTTTGGATTTCCAGCATCCGCAGTTTTTTGCTTTTTGCTTTGATTTAATTAGTAACTTTCCAGAAGCCTGAGATAGTCTGTTGAAGTTGATGTGTCACCTGACACTTAGCAGCCATCTTAGCAGTTCGTCAGTGTCCACTTTAAATAGAGACATTTCCAGAAACTTCTATATGAACACAGAGTCCACATTTAAAGTTTTGAATATGAGAAAGTGCAGTAGTACATATTGCTCAGAATAAAGTTATCCTGTTGGTACAAGATAAATTACCTAATGGAGATTTAAAGTCATGCCTCCAAAACTTAAAGGGGAAGGACCAAGCTAGCACAAAGTAACTTGAAATTATGCAATGTCAAGACTGACTTCTGAATGTTTCACTGATTCTAGTGCAATATCTTTGCTTTAATTTAATTACCGATCCTGATTACCGATAGAGGAAAGACACAACATCATTCAGCTGGAGACAAAAGCACAGCCACAGGAGTCACAAGAAAGGAGGCTCTACTTAAAGCAGCAGCAAGAGGTGTGTTCCCACATGTTGGGGCTTCCTGGGGGAGTGTGGGGTCATGGGCTGAGAATGGAGGAGCCCATCTAGCTCATGCTAGATGCTTGGTCAGGGCTTTGAATGCAATAGAGCTGCCAACCTCAGGCAGATCTCAGCAAGCAAGACTTTGCACTTGGGGACCTTGATCCCTGGGAAGGCCCACCACTGTCAAGTTAAATGCCACTTAATTCAGTGGGCCTCCCCCAAAAGAGAAGATGCGGAGGTTCTGCTGCCTCTCCAGCCGATGGGCAAGACCCCGATTGGCTCCATTAAACACTGCTCATGCTTCTTTATATTACAACAATGATTACAATTCAAAGTACTTTATTGGCCGTAAGGCACATGAGACAATACTTAGGATGAAAAGGCAAAAGGCACTATATAATTGCAAATACTTCTTTCTTAATGATTACAGTTTGTTTTTATTTAGGATAAAACTGTAAACTGTAAAGGACAGATCAATATAATCTGTTTTGGATAATATGGTGTGGAATCTCCACAGGTTCTGCATTGCCTCTACTTTTGCTGTTTTCTTAGTCTACCCCTCTTTGTTTAGAAGATAGTAGAAACTATATTATCAATTTGTTTATATGTGTCACAGCAGACTGCTTAAAAGATAAACCTAATACGTGATTCAAATTCAATTTAAGATTAAAGGGGAATATCTCTTTCTGGCCTATATATACTGGATTAAAGATATGAAATTCAAACTATCATATTACTTCCTTGTATACTGCAGCTGTCATCATGTTTAGGAGATTTTTTGCAAATATAAGATGACTATTAATATAGAAACCAAAACCAATTTTTGTTTAAATGTATTTTTTTTTCTTCTTTGTTTTCTTCTGATACTTTTTAGGTCTTCTGGAGTATGAATTCATTCTCTAACTGAGAACAAATGTCATAGGCCCAGGAATTCCCGGTGCTGCTCTGTATCCAGTCAATTGGATGTGGGATGTGATCAGAGCACTTTGATTTGCCCTCTGATTTCCAACTCCTCCAGTGAAGTATTACTTCTTCAATTATGCAAAGTTCCTGGAGGGTTGGAGAGCGGGACAAGATTAGAGAGCATGGGAGGTCATGGAAGGATTTGAACAATACCTTGTTCAAAGGATAATAATTTTATAATCATTGTGCACAAATGTAAGTTATCAAACACAAGGGATGAAGATTTGTGAGTGACATTTGGTGTGGGTTAGGCTGCATGCAGCAGCGATTTAGATGAGCTGAACTTTGCGGAGGGCGGAAGACAAGAGGTTAGCTAGAAAAACATTCCGTAACTTCTGAGTTCCCCAGTGCCGGATTTGGTGGGGGGCGCCCCAAAGATGCACTGGGACATTTGTCTTGGAACTTCATAGGTAAGAATTTGCATGGCAATTGCCCAGGAGCGCAAACTTCCTCTGGCTAAATGCCCTGCGTTGGGAACTATCCAAAAGTGCAATTTAAATTGCAAACTCCGGCTGGTTCTGACTGTGTTACATCAATAGTTACTCAGAGAAAGTTAGAAGAATTCAAACCTCTTCTAACTTCTGAGTAACTATAGTAAAGACCAACCTCCCCCCGCCTTCCACAGGACACCCTTGCACTGCTAGACACCACAAGACTCACCTGACACCCCCACACTCCCCCAAAAGGATGCCCCCACATAACCAAACCCCACAGGACTCGCCCCACAACCATGGCCCCCTTGGGACTCCCCCACACCCCTGAACACTACTCCCCACCCCCCCAATGGACACGCCCCAAACCATTGACTAACAACTCCCAAGGTATTCCCAAACCCCCCAACCCCCCTATGGGACTCCCCCCACCCACACAGGATTCCTCTTCTTCCCATCGGGTCCGACTCTCCACCCAGACCTGTCCGAGGCCCAACCTCACATCCCACTACCCGACACAAACTCTGCCGCAGGCCTGACCAAACTCAACCTGACCCCTTCCCCCCGCAATCCCGACCCAACACAACACCCCCACCCTTCCCTCACGAGGCCCAAACCCCTTCCCCTGAGGTCCCACATCCCCACGAGGTCCATCGCCACCCACCCCCACCGAAGTCCAGCCCACCCCCCCGAGGCACTTCCCCTTACCCTCACCCCTCAAGGCCTCCCCCGCACCATCCTCACCGTCCTGAAGGCCAAGGGCCAACGCCCTTCCCCCGGCCCCCCGAGGCCCAACATCTCCCTGAGGCCTGAACCCACTGAGGCCCAGCATCCCTGCCCCCAGCCTGCCCTATAAGGCCTGAACAAACCCCCACACTACCCACCCCACCACGGGGTCTGACACTTCTGCAAACACCCCTCCCACCCACCACCCCAACCGAGGTCCAACCCTTCATCCAAGCCAACCAGGTGCAACGCCTCCCGCCAACAATGTCCACCTCCTCCATTCCCACTGAGGCCTGATCCATCCCTGAGGTCCAACCCCGCATGAGGTCTGCCCCACCCCCTACCCTGTGCACCAAGGTCCAACCCCCCACCCCGAGATCTGATGCCCCACCTGCACCAAGGTCCAATCCCCACCATGAGGTTTGACCACCCCAACCCCCACCCCCCACCTGCCCCAGAGGTCCAATATCCCCTCCTAGCCTGAAGTTCCACCACCCAACCCCCCCAACTGAGGTCCAACCCTCCTGCTCTGATCACTCCCACTGAGATCCGATCCCCAGCCTCCAATGCCCCACCCCCACAGAGCTGTGACCCAACACTCCTCACCCCCTATGAGGTCCAACCCCCCACCCTCCCCCATCAAGGTCCAACCTCACCCATCCCCACCCCTACCTAGGTCTGACCCACACCCCCCAGGAACTCCACACGAGGTCTGACACTCCCAACCCTCCACCATCGTCCCACCCACCCCCTCCAACCTCATGCCCACCAAGGTCCGACCCACCACCCACTAAGGTCCAACCACACCCCCAAACCGAGGTCTGACCCCACTCCCCCAAATCCTATACAGTTACTTTAGACACTTACCTTCTCTGTGGCCCATCAAATACCTTTAAATTTCAATGGAACCTTTAACTCACCTGGTTTACTGCAGATAGTGTCATTAAAAAAGTGCCCTGCTTCACTTTGATGGAGCTGGACTTTGACACTGGGCCTTGGTGATGCCCAGTGCCTGGATCTCTCCCGGCTTGAGTTGGAAGGCTGGGCGAGACAAAAGCTCAGGAGAAAAATCAGATAAGTAATTGGACACAGAGTGGCAATCCAATACTGATTGCCAATCTAAGGAAGTTAGAGCCCATTGTTACAGCCGAGTCTGGAGGCAACAAATGCATTGCTGAGGCTTTCAGTAGCAAATAAGCTGAAACTTGGATGGCAATGTTATGGAGGCTGAAATGGATGGTCTTTGAAATTAAATTGAGATGAATTTTTAATTGAACATACCCTACAGCATTAATTGAATTGGGATCGTCCAAAATTATTAACAAAGAATCCTTACAGCCAGTACATAAGGAGATTTTTACTGTATGAGTTTACACTGGATTGGAGCCCAGGTCCCAGAAGTAGAAGTTTTAGTGCCTAATCTATGGCAGCAACCAACTTGCAAACCATTGCATCCCTGAGGACTTTAATTAGAATGCTAAAGCTTTGCAAAAGACTCTGGGGTAAGTTTCAACTTAATCATTGGAGCATGATATTAACATTGTGGGCAGGGCACCTGTTATAGAAACTGCTAGATTTTCATTTTCATTGAAAGAAGCAGATTTGAGCAGTTTGCATAGCGAGTGGCCATCATGGGATGTCTTGTGTTTTATTTTTGGCTGACACAGCATTCCAAAAATAATTATTAATGAAGAATAATTGAACACTTTTGAGACAATTCAACATGATAAGATATCATAAAATTCATGTTCTACATTTCAACAGTATCAGTAAAAAAACAATGGCCTGAATGTCACGCTTGGCATGCGCACCATGTTGGCGGGCCGGGAAGCAGATGATAATCCGCTCCCGGGTGAGATCGCATTTCTAACACAATTTCGTGCTGGGTAGCCAATTAAGGGCCGCCTAGCGTGAAACACATCTGCTCAATGGTCAGAAGGGCCGGGCGGGGTGGGAGCCTGTTGGTCACTGGGTGCAGTGGTAGGAGTTTTAAAAGCAGCGGAGGCAGCTCCCTGAAGGCAACCAGGGGACACTTTGTCAATTTGGAGTTGTTTGACAAAACATTTTTGTCAGCTGCAATGGCATCTGCACCTGCTGGGCACGCCAGGCGAGAGGGCAAGTCCTCTGGGCACTCGGCTCCCTGGTTCTCGGATGAGTTCCTAGGAATCCTCGTGGAGGAGGTTGGTAGCAGGTGGGAATCCTTATCTCAGGGATGGCAAGAGGAGGCAACCGCACCTGACCAAGAAAGCATGGGCAGAGTTGGCAGCCCAGCTCAACAGCCATGATGTTGGATGCAGTGCCACAAAAGGTTCAACGATCTGTTGCGCTCAGCAAGGGTGAGTACTGAGTTGGCATGGATCTGTGTGGAGAAGTATTAATGGCTGTCCATTCTCCCATGGTGCTCATGGGTTGTAAGAGTCTGAGTGCCAATTGTCAATGGACATTGGCACGGCCAAGGTGGTGAGGTTTGGCTGCTTGGCTTGATTGCTTTGTGGGTTGAGGGCCATGACTTGGATGTGCCCTGCAAGATGTTCCTCAGGTGGGGTTGGCCAGGCTACAATGGCACTGCAGGTAGAGAGTGGATTAATTAATGCTCCTCCGTCCTTTCAGAAGAGAAGCCATAACAATATCGAGAGGTCAAGGACAGACGGAGGTGCCCCAAACCTGCTCATATTGATGAGGAACGAGATAGATGCCTTAGAGATGGAGTGCCTGTGCCCAGCTCGGTCCACCAGCCGTGGAGAGGCAGGGGTCTCTGATGAAGGTAAGAGTGCAGCGCACAGATGTGAGAGCGTCGGCGTGTGTACACATTGTTGTGTTTTCTCATTTTTAATGGAAATCTCAAACCTGGAGTCCCCATTGTTCATTGAAAGATGATGGCAACATGATGCAGATCTCCAGACCAGCCCACATAGCATGCGCAGTGACAGTGTGATGACTAATACTAATGACATGTCATTTTTCTCCCCGAGAATCATCATCCAGCGAAAAAAGTGCAGAAACCCGATGAGCCACCCTTGATACCCAAGGACCAGTTCCCATCAAATGCACCTGCATCACACCCCCTCCCTGCACCAGACACCAGGGCAGATACCAGCATCTTGGTGGGCATTAGATAGTTGGTACAATGCTGGTGCATAGCGGTGAGGGCAAGGCACACTCACATGAGGTTCAGCCGTAAGCAGAGAGTGTCCAGGGCGCCGGCAGTCAAAGGACTGCTAGAGACCAGGACCATGCTGAGTCTGAGGCAGGTGATGAGCCTCTGGAGCTGCCCATTAGATGGCAGGGATGTCCGGCAGGGTGCGCAGGCAGTTCTAGCGGAGATTCTTGAGGGTCTGCGTGCCATGGGCTCCGTCATGGAGAAGTCCATGCAGATCCTGAGTATGCATTGACGCTCAGCACTGAGCGCACTGCTTCCTCCATTAAGAGAGTGGATTCTGTCATGAAGAGGCAGCTTCAAAAACAGACTCAGGTTCCTGCGGTTGTACTTGGACCTGCAAGTCCTCACACAGGCACTGACCTCAGGAGGTCACTGCCAGTGTGAGAGATGGATGAGGCACTTAGTATCTCTGCCGTCCATCAATGGTGAGCAGGGAAGTCCAGGCCAAACTCACGTTGGCGCACAAGTTTCTTATCATCTCTGTGGGCTTCCATTAGGGCACTCCGGATGATGGCAGCAGCTCCTTCGCCCCTCTGCCTGTGACTGTGGTATCTGATGAGGCTGCAATGACTGAGGAGTGCCCAACTGTGGCACTGGATGCTCCGTCCCAGGTGGGGCCAGTGAGGGCTCCATTGGCCAGAGGAGACCGCCAAGGTCATCAAGGCCAACAGGACAGCACAGTCAGTAGGCTGTCCCCAATGCCAGTGCCAGCGAGGGGGAGACACCAAGACATAAATTAAGACCACTCGCAAATGTAAATTTAATGCACCATGAGCACAAGAGGGGCTTTTCACGGGTGATTTTTTGTTCTGCTCTGTTTTGTTAATTTGTTTACTCCTGTGGCCATTAATACCTTACATTGTTATGTTCATTTTCTGTGAGTGCCAACATTATATAAATTTTGCTTTTGTGTTACTGGCCTGGGTATGCTTCACTGGTTTTGTAGGTACAGGGCACACTGTATCTCATGCTGGATGTGAGTGGCTCTAAACTTTATTGCACAGGCACTGAGTGGACTTTAGAATAGGTCATTTCAAACATTCAGTAAGGAAATGGAACCTCTGGCATGAGGTAGAAGCAGTACCTTGGCAGCTGAGCTGAAGGAGCATTGAATCAAGGCCTCCCTGGTGTCCCTGCCTCCCTGAAGGTTCCAGAGGTCTGCCTCCATGTCTTCACTGTGTTCCTCCCTGGGTTCTTCTTCTGATCCACCACTGGAGTCATCATCTGTGGCCTGTGGAGCTGCGTCAAGATCGTCTTCCTCCAGTGGGTCCCCCTTGCCAGTGCCAGATTGTGGAGAGCGCAGCATGCAACTACTATCAGTGACACCTGCTCCGGGGGTTATTGTAGTGCTCCCCCTGAATGGTCCAGGGAACTGAATTTCATCTTCAGAAGACCCATGGTCCTCTCTATCACCACCCTTGTGGAAGCATAACTCCTATTATACCTCTACTCACTTCTGTTTCTGGGTGTCGGAAGAGGTGTCATAAGCCACTTTTTCAATGGATAGCACTTGTCACCCAGCAGCCATCCACCCAGTTGGGCCATGAACAGCCTTGGCACTTGGGAGCGTCTGGGGATGTATGCGTCATGAGAACTGCCAGGGTACCTTGCACAGATTTGCTGAATCTGTGTCTTGTGGTCACAAACTATCTGGATGTTCATGGAGTGGAATCCCTTCCTGTTGATGAAGGCTCCAGGCTGACCCACTGGCACCTTGATGATCACGTGTCAATGGCACCCTGGATGTGGGGGGAACCCAGCAATTGCTGCAAAGCCTCTGGCTTGCTCAGCCTGGCTGGCCTCATCCTTCTGGAAATGAATAAATGTCATTATCCACCTGAACAGAGCTTCTGTAACCAGCTTGACGCAACTGTGGAAAGCTGATTGGGACACTCCATAAAGATCCCCCACTGACTGCTGGAAAGAGCCAGAGGCATAGAAGTTGAGGGCCACTGTGACCTTCAGCGCTATTGGCATGGAATGGCCACTCACACAGTTGAAGGTGATCTCTGGCCCAATCATCTGACACATGGAGGTCACATTTTCCCTTGAAGAGGCAGGATCTCCTTCGGCACTGCACCTCTGAGTTATAGAGGTAGCTGCATCACTGCCTGTAAACCCTGGCAGCAGGGTAGTGACATTTTCTACAGCCTCTTCTGCCTACTGGCCCTGCGGACCCCTGTGCCTGTATATCTCCTCCCACAGGTCCCTCCCTTGGACGCTGCCTATGGACACCTGGCTGCCTCTTTCTTACACCCCTCTCTCCCTCCTCAGTGGATGTCCCACCAATAAAGTAGACAATCCCCATTACCAGAGAAATAGTAGGCTGTCTGGTGACTGGAAGGGTCCAACGGTATAAAGCCTCCAGGTGCCTTGGAGACACCAATGAGTCCTGAAATGAAGGCTAGCAATGCAAAGACTGAAGCTTAAAACAAAGTTAATGCTGTTAAGTTTCACTAAGCAACCAGCAGCAAGCTATCTTCTAAACTCCTCACTACTCACAATGACAATGCTCCAGGCCATTTTTATTCCACTCTTGGATGAGGCTTCATTAAATACAGACTTCTTGCCTACCTGCCAGTTTTGCCTGTGTGACAAGCACAAAATCATTCAGCCAACGTAAAATCAGGGTCAATTTCCTTTTTAATGGCAATAAGTGGCCTTTTAATTGACAGCGGGTGCGGCTCTGACACCCGGGATACATGCCCATTGTCATTTCGCGCAATTTCATGTGTGTTCAGGTCAGGTGTGCACCCGTCTGATCAACGTAAAATTCTGGCCAATATTTCGTTGACGATAAAGCACTTTGGGAAATCCTGAGGTCATGAAAGGCACCATGTAAAAGCTAACATTTTTAAAATTCATTCATGGATATTGTCATCACTGGCAAGGTTGGTATTTATCACCTATCCCTAATTGTCCTCAAGCATCTATGAAAGACTCAGCAATGCATTTGTTACCTCCAGACTCAACTATTACAATGGGCAAGATTTTTTGCTGAGCGGGCGGGCACCCGCCCGGCCTGCTTGAGTGTAAAATGGTGCGCAATGACATCGGGTGAGTGTCCTGACATCATCACACACTCACACGATATTTTGGTCGGCGGGCGCACACAGGAGCAGGCAATGCACCCGCTGACAATTAACATGCCTATTAAGGTCATTAAAGTCACAGTTGAATGCAATTTTTGCTGCCCATCCAACCTCATGGTTGGCAGGCAGGTGAATCAGCCAGGCAGCCTTTGGATTTTATCTTACACCTCATCCACGGGCAGGATGAAGTTTCCAGCAGGAATTAAAAATAAATTAATAATATTGAAATATTGTTTATAACATGTCCCTGCTCATGTGTCAGAGTCACATGAGGGAGCATGTTTTTAACATTTGCAAAATCTTTATTTGCATTGCATCAGGGCTCTGAGGCAGCTTTGCGCCTTCAGGGAGCTTTCAGAGCGCGCACCCACATGCACGCGCACACTTCCACGCTCGCCCTCCTCCCACACCCACCCGAGCAGCGCTCAGCGTTTCAGCATGCGATTCACGCTAGCTGGTCATTATTTGGCCAGTCAGCGTGAAATCAATGTCAGGGCCCGACTGTGGGTAATGGTCAGCTTCGCAACCGCTCCTGGGCCTGACCGCCATGCCTGCCCAACAAGGTAAAAATCCTGCCCATTGCTTTTCGGGCTAGCCATTTGTTTTCCAACCTCTGTAAAGTTCAGCTCATCTAAATCCCTGCTACCTGACAACCTGCACCATTCACTCATTAACCTGATCAACCTTTGTGAATTTGTGGTTGAAATAACAAAATTATTCATATAATACTTAGAATTACATAGAATTTACAAGACAGAAAAAGGCAATTTGTTTCATTGGCTCTATGTCAGTGTTTATGCTCTACATGGGTCTATTCACATCTAATTCATCTAACCCTATCAGCATATCCTTCTATTCCTTTCTCCAGCATATAATTTACTAGCTCCCCTTAAACACATCCCAGATTATAATCAATTGGAGGGCGTTTTTCTGAAAACCTATAGCAATAAATGTCAGAAAGAAATTCAATTCCTTTCTGAACGTCACATGCTGAGCTAGTCTTAGCTGTCAACCACAGGGCTCCTTGAGGGACTAAAAATGCAATACCTTAAACTTTGGTGTCAACAACAGGAACTTGGCTTCCATCAAGCTTCATTTTTATCCCTGTTCCCAGTGGGCGAAGAGCATTTCTATTCACCAGCATAAAAACAGCAACAGCCTCGTTTTATAAAGAAATGGTTACTCCTAACAACATGAAATATACCCACAAATTCTGTCCCTCACACGGCTTCAAGATGTACAATTACAGCAAACTTAGTCATAAGAGGGAAGATAATGATTTTTAGGTTGCATTTTAATCTCAGCCTTCATTTGATTGTCATGAACCACTCCAATCTTTCAGTTTATAAAATGGTTACAATCCAACCTTTTTAAATGCCACTATTCAAATGAACTAATGAGTTTATGTAATGATGAAGCTCCAACAGTCTAAAATCTATGCCTTTCACTTTTTGCCCTTGCTGAGATAATAAAGCTCAAGCCTAACAATTGAGTTTGATTACAATAAATTGTAAATTGAAATTTACATAGATTTTCTAGGAAGTTGGCAAATAGTATAAGTTTATTCATTTCTCTATCTCGCTGTCTTAATTACTGTGTGATGTATTTCAAACAAGTGCAAGTGTTCTCAAAACTTTTTAGTTTAAGTCATACAGTTGACAACATAATGTTACAATACAGTTCCCTTAAGTTTAAGAACAGAAGAATATAAGACATATGAGCAGGAGTAGGCCATATGCTCCTTCGAGACTGCTCTGCCATTTGAGAAGATTACGGCTGTTCTTTGATGTCAACTCCAATTTCCTGCTTGATCCTCATACCCCTTGATTTCCTTAGAGTCCAGAAATCTATCAATCTTAGCCTTGAATACACTCAGTGATTGAGCATCAGAGCCCTCGGAGATAAGAATTCCAAAGACTCGAATATGCTCCCATAGTTCTAGATTCTACAAGACTAAGGGAAACAGCCTCTCAGCATCTTCCCTGCCAATCTGCCTTAGAATCTTATATTTTTCAATGAGATCATCCTTCATTCTTTTAAACTCAACAGAGTATATGCCCATTCTACTCAATCTCTCCTCACAGGACAAACATCTCATCCAGGAAATTAATCTAGTAAATCTTCATTGCACCACCACCCCCTCCATCCACCGCCCCCCACCCCCCCACCCCCCAAGGCAAGCATATCCTTCCTTGGGTACAGAAACCAAAATAGTTCACTGCACTACAGATATGGTCTCACAAAGCACCCTGTACAATTTCTGCAAAACTTTATTACTCTTGTACTTCAAGCCCCTTGCAATAAAGGCCAACATACTACTTGTCTTCCTAATTGCTTGCTGTATTTGTGAGTTAACTTTCCATGTCTATTCTTCCTACCGAAGTGAATAACCTTGCACTTCCTCACATTATATTTCATTTGCCACCTTCTAGTCCTTTTGCTTAATGTATCCATATCTATCTGCAGACTCATTGTCTCCTCCTCACAGTTTATTTTTCCACCTAGCTTTGTATGGCTAACAAACTTGGATGGATTACAACACAATCCCTTCATCTAAATCAATATAAATTGTAAATAGCTGAGACCCCAGCACTGGTCCTTGCAGCACCCCATTAGTAACAACCTGCCAACCTTAAAGTGATCTGTTTATTCCTACCCTGTTTTCTGTCCTTTAATGAATCCTGTATCCAGGCTATTAATTAGCCCCAACCCCATGAGCCCTTATCTTGTGCAACAACCTTTCATGGGGTGCAATATCTTTTGAAAATGCAAATTATCTACATCCACTGGTTCATCTTCATCTACCCTGCTGCTGCATCCTCAAAAAACTCAGATTAGTCAAACATGATTTCCCTTTCCATGTTGACTCCACCTAATCATATTTTGGTTTTCCAAGTGCTCTGCTACCATTTCCTTAATAGTAGATTCCAGCATTTTCTCATCAATGGGTGTAATGAATTAGATATATACAACTCTTGAAAGGGCTGCACGGCAGACAGAATGCTGAGGTGATCAATCTGTTTTGTTCATAAAGTTCCTTCTCAGCATCCATCTTCATGGATGGTTTCCTCACCATCAGCTTGCTTTGAAGTGGCAAATTCTGTCTTCTTGTATTCTTCCTCAGTGGAATGGGCAGCAAGTGGGAATGATCATCCTCTACAACTGCTCTTGGTTTGTCTTTTGGTTGATCGTCTTGTATTATAGGTTGCCTTCACTTGTGTGTTAAGCTTTTCACAATAATTACCCATCCCTTTATGGACACTAACTGCTAATCCTATCATAGCACATCTTTACACATTTTAGACGTTAACAGACCTGCTTGACCACAGTTCATGAACAAGTCCGCAGTGCATCATATGGTTCCAGTGACTCACACCACCTTTTCCAAGATATGTCCGTTCACCCACACAAGTCTTTTTGCAGAAATGTCAAAAAACCACCTCCTTTCAAGAAATGTCAAGTAATTGTCCCAAAATCCTTCAATATCAGAAAATATCACACATTAAATCAGATATGTAGAGGCTAAAATAATTAAACTCTTCATTTATCTTTAAAGAAAGTCTGCAGAATCAAAAATATTAGCCCTGATTTTAACTTGCAGTGGAATTCATTCAAAAACCTTCCTCCACACCCTACCCCATGCCAACCTCGACAGTGTGTGACCTGTGATTTTAACTCTTGGACTTCATCTGAATGTTGCCATTCATCTCTAACCATATAGGGTGCATGTTAGAAACTGTAAACCACAATATTGTTGCATAGCTGTTTCTTTTGATTTGCTAAGAAAATGCTGTACTTACTTTGAACCAGTCTGTTAACTTAGTGTCTGTACTGTTGGCTTGGCCTCAGTGAAACCACTTCTGTAGGGAACAAATGATCTTTTAAATCACATCTGTCTGACTCATATACGTTCTTGATAACAAGATAGACAGGTGGAAGGAGAGAAATCCTGAGAGAGAAAAGTCCACATATACTGAAAAAAGAATTCAACAATGGAGGAAAACAATTGAGAACGTCCATGTGGGATTAGCCAGTTTTAAAATAGAATTTCAAATGCCTCCTTCCCTCTGTGAAACTGCTGATCTATTGGATCTGAACTATCTTTGGAGATCCATTGATAACTGACTGAACTCAGGAAAAGTATCTTTAATTTCTCATAAAATTTGATTGGTGTTAAGTCCAGATATCTGAGCTGATATTATGCATCAACCACATGGTGATTTACAGGTACAACAACCAACCAACATTCAAGATTTTTTTTAATATTGGAAACACCCCCCACCCTTTTCACAAAGGTTTCAGAAAAACAAATAGAAAGCCAAAGAAGGAGGTATTATTAGTGGAAATGAAAAAAAATCTTTGTGATGGTTCTGAATTTTAAGTAGGGTCATAAAGAAAGAGACAGATGGAGAGATGTGTGCCTGGGCACAGAGGCAATAGACAGGTGAAGGGAGGTGGTGCAGGGATAGAGCTGGTAATTTCTAGTGTAAATGTGGAAGCTGACCACATGTTGTCAAATACTAACACCAAGATATATAAATAAGAGGAGAAGGCATTCAAGGATAGATCTTTGGGGTTTCATGAGTACAAAGTGCTGGGGCAAGAGAAGCCATGGACAGAGATGCTTTGACTATAATCAGATATGTAAAAGTGAGCTGCAAGCATATTTCCATGAACCAGGGCAATGGAGGAGAGATATTGAAGGAGGATGGTTTGGTTCATCTTTTTCAAAGACTACAGAAAAGTCGAGAAGGGATAATTCATCACAGTTACAACCACAAAGAGTGTTTGTAACTTTGTTTAAGGCGTATTGATGCTGCAGGAGGCATTCAGACAGGACCGCCTGGGAGGGTCCAGCTGGTCATGACAGTGGCAACACATTAAAGAATTCTGGAGAAGAAAGGTAGGTTGGAGGTGGGGCAGTAATTTGTAGGTTTTAAATTGTTGAGAGTGTTTTGATTTTTGGAGGGGCCAATGATACTAGGTTTGAAAGAGAGCGTAACAGTGTTGAAGGAGAGCAAAACATTACAACATTCATGAACACAGAAGCCAGGAAGGGAAGTTGGGTAACCAGATGTTTAGTGGGAATGGACTTCTGGAAGCAAGAAATTAGGGTGATGGAAGTTTGAAGAGTCCAAGGCCAAAGAGGGGAAATGAATGAGAGTGAGGTTCAGGGCTGTGATGGAAGGATGGAATGGGCAGAGGGGTAGGTATAGTGTGCTGTAGTGGAGGGGCATTGGGAGAGTAGGAAATTTATAGAAAGACTTGAACTGGTGAGCAAGGAGGAGGGAACCAGCAAAGGTAACTGAATGGATGTTCTCTACCTTGATGGCAAAGATAACCATGAGCTCCTCTCATCAGATTAAGGGTGGAAAGGAAGGAAAGAGGTATTTAAAGAGATGGCTGGTAGTGGGGAAAATAATCTTTGCATTCCAGGATGAGAGTAGTGAGCGGCTTTGGCAGAAGAAAGCAAAACGTGGCAGAGTTTTCTGTGGTCCAGCCACAACTGGTAATGGATGGCTAAACTAATTGCATGCCAAATGTGTTTAGGGAGCGGGCCTTGGATTTGATGGAGCAAAGGAGGAAGCTACATCAGGGAATTGACTGGGATGGAAGATAGTGAAGGTTTTGCTGAGCAGAAAGATAACAACATATGATAACAGTCAGAAATGTGCAATGGAATTAAGGAGGAAAGACAGCATTCCACAAAGAAGAAATAGAATGAATAGACTAAGGCCAGGAATTTTCAGGAACCATTGTGGGCAGGAATGGAGAATTTGGAGAAGCATCCAAAATTCCATTGATGTTCAGTGGTACTGGAAAATCCCACTCTAAGAGACAGCCCAATCCCTGACTTTACAAAACTCATAAATAGTATGTAAAGGATTGAGAATTTAATGAACTCAACCTGACAACATACAAACCATGGACCTTAATACAAAATGCAGCGTGCGGTAGACCTTTCATTTTTATACTGTACATTAAGGAGTCTTACATTTTGCAATTTATTGTAATAATTTGTATACTGATATGTTCTTAATTGTGCAACTTGTTATTTTATACTTTATTTTGATTTTAATGATCATTTATAACTGAATTATGACTACTTCTTTCATATGTGTTGTCACAATTCAGCACCTGCCGCCATGATGACTTTTCAATAAATCAATAAAACAATTATCTATCTAAAACAAATTGCATTTTAACATTATACAGAAAATGTGGTGGTTTGATGTTACAGGTGCTCCAATTTTGCACTACATATTTGCATACAATATTTCTTCCAAGGTGTGCACGTGTGCCAATGCCCAGGTGACAACATACAGTATGCTCGCAAGTTGTCCCGTTTAAGATACCACGGGCAGAATTTAGCCCTTGTTCGGTGGGCTCAGCGGGGGCAGGGGGGATGGTCAGGAAGCCGATCACAGCCCGTGATCGAGGCCGGAAGGTGATTTCACGCTGGCAGACCAATTAAGGCCTGCTTAGCATGAAACGCGAGCGGCAGTGCTCAGCACTGCTGTGGATTGTTGGGCGAGGGGAACAGGGAGGAGGGTGAGCACGAACTTCACGCATGTGTGCGAGTGCGCATTTTAGGATCTCCCTGAGGTACAGAGCTGCCTCAGAGAGATGAAGAGTTCTTTTAAAAATAAGAGCGATGTGAGAAATGTTATAAAACATGTATCATCATGTGACCCAGTCACACGAGTAGAGACATGTTATAAATGAAATTTAAAACATTTTATTTTTATTTAATATTGGAAACCTCATCCCTCAACCATAAGGTTGGATGGGTAGTGAAAAATTTAACTTAATTGAAACTTTTATGGCCTTAGCAGGCCTATAATTGTCAGCGGGCGTGTGGCCGATTCCTGTGTGCGCACACCGACTGAAATATCGCTCGACTCTGCATTGACATCAGGACTCTCGCCCGACATCAACGCATGTCATTTTACGCTCGAGCGAGTCAGGCGTATGCCCACCCACTAAGGTAAAAGTTTTGCCCCATATGTATAGTCATGTAAAAGAATTTAAAGGTACCACACGGTTAAATGAAAAGACCAGACACATAAAAAAATTAAGGGGACAAAAATGGGTGCTAGACGGCTGAATTACATTGAGTAGTCCTCACATTTGCACTCTGTTTAACACTTCATTATGAACTATCTGATTTCAAGTGTTGAGTCACCTTCTTTGAAGGAAGGAAAGAAAATTTGCCTCTTTAATCTGTCTTGGGAAAGAAATACATTACAACAAATACATTAAATAAAACAGGACAAATTCCATAACATCATGATCTGGAATTTCAAAGCCATCTCAGTCTCGTCCGGAGGTCCCCAGCATCACAGATGCCAGCCTTCAGCTAGTTCAATTCAATCCACATGATAACAAGGAATGGCTGAAGGCACTGGATACTGCAAAAGCTATGGCCCTGGCCATATTCTGGCAATAGACTGTAGACTTGTGCTCCAGAACTTGCCACGCTTATGGCAAACTGTTCCAGTAGAGCTGCAACATTGGCATCTACACGACAATGTGGAAAATTGCCCTGTACACTAAAAGCAGGACAATTCCAGTCTGGCCCATTACCACCCCAGCAATCTACTCTTAATCATCAGTAAAGTAATGGAAGGAGTCAAGAAAAGTACTATCAAGTGGCACTTGCTTAACAACCTGATCAGTGTGGGTTCCACCAGGGCCACTCAGTTCCTGACCTCATTACAGCCTTGGTTCAAACCTGGACAAAACAGCAGAATTCCAAAGGTTAGGTGACATCAAGGCAGCATTTGATCAAGTGTGGCATCAAGGAGCCCTGGCAAAACTGGAGTCAAGGGGAATCAGGGTAAAAGTCTCCACTGGTTGCAGTCATACCTAGCACAAAGGAAGATGGTTGTGATTGTTGGAGGTCAATCACCTCAGTTCAAGGATATCACTGCAGGAGTTCCTCAGGGTAATGTCCTAGTCTCAACCATCTTCAACTGGTTCATCAATGACCTTCCTTCCATTATAAGGTCAGAACTGGGGATGTTCGCTGATGATTGCACAATGTTTGGCACCATTTGCGACTCCTCAGGTACCGAAGTAGTCCATGTCCAAATGTAATAAGATCTGTACAATATCCAGGCTTGGGCTGACAAGTGGCATGTAACTTTTGGGCCACACTGGTGCCAGGCAATGACCAACTCCAACAAGAGAGAATCATCCTTTGACATTCAATGGCATTACCATCACTGAATCCCCCACTATCAACAGCCTCAGGGTTACTATTGACCATAAACTGAACTGGACTAGCTATATAAATACTGTGGCTACAGGAACAGGTCAGAGGCTAGGAATCCTGCAGCAAGTAACTCACCTCCTGACTCCCCAAAGCCTATCCACCATCTACAAGGCACAAGTCAGGAGTGTGATGGAATACGCCCCACTTGCCTGGATGAGTGCAGCTCCAACAACATTCAAGAAGCTTGACACCATCCAGGACAAAGCAGCCCGCATGATTGGCACCTGATCCACAAACATTCACCCCCTCCACAACTGATGCACAGTAGCAGCAGTGTGTACCATCTACAAGATGCACTGCAGGAATTCACCAGGACTACTTAGACAGCACCTTCCAAACCCACAATCACTACCATCTAGAAGGACACGGGCAGCAAACACAGGGGAACACCACCACCTGGAAATTTCCCTCCAAGCCACTCACCATCCTGACTTGGAAATATATCATCATTCATTCATTGTCGCTGATCAAAATCCTTGACCTTGCTCCTTAACAGCACTGTGGATGTACCTACACCACATGAACTGCAGCGGTTCAAGAAGGCAGCTCACCACCACCTTCTCAAGGGCAATTAGTAATGGGCAAGAAATGCTGACTGAGCCAGCAACACTTACATTCCATGAATGAATTTTTTTAAAAGTTCAGTTAGAACTGAAATTAGTCCCACATGAACTAACCCTTGGTGAATCAATTTCTCATTGAGCAAATTATAAAGTGGAAACTTTTTTCTTGTAATAAATTCTACCATGTGAAAATATTGTTTTATCATTTGTATACTTGTTACTCTCACTGAAGCAGTTGCAGATAAAACAAAAGTGTTACTAAAATTCCAGTGGTCAGTCTATATTGTACAATAAGTAAAATGAAACCGAGCAGCGTAAATATCAAGGCTGTGAAAGTGAACTCCCTCATGTCACTGTTGCCAGTGCAACAGAAGCTTTGAGAGCATAAAATGGCATGGGACACACTTCTGGCCACTTCCAGCTAGTGCGGACATGCCATGCAGGCCCTGGAAGCATCAGAAGAAGTCAGATTGTCACATAAATCTGCCATTCCAGTTGATTTGATGCAGTTATGAAATTTGGTCTATCAAATCCATTGAATGCCTGTGTTAGTCACTCACTATTGAGCATGTGTCCAGCTGCAGGAGGAAACCCTCCCTCCACCCCACACCTTCCACGCTCACGTTATTTAAGGGGGCAGCCATCCAGTTTCCAGGTGAAGTGCTTTTGATTTACTTCTGCTGCAGCTATGTTTGTGATTATACTGTGGTTTGTGTTTGGAGATCTGTGGTGAGCTCATGCATCCATTCAGGGAGACCAGAGGATTTAATTAGCCAAGTCTGCAATGGGTATATAGGCTGTGCTTGCACTGCTTCTGGGTCTGCAGAACAATATATGGAGTGGAAGCTCCAAAGCAGGGAAGATCAGCAAAGAGGAGGGTGAGGAGGCCCTACCCACCAAGGCTTTTTCCTCATACCTCCATCTGAGCCAGGAGCAATGCCTGAGGTAACTCAGATTTATCGATGGAGGTAGTTACTAAACTCAGCCACTTCCTTCAACATGAATTGGAGCCTCTCCAAAATGGCCACAGTGACATAAAAATCTACATTACCGATCTTTCCAGGAGGGGACTGGTGACATACCCACTGTCGCTAGTGTATCATCCATGCATTCAGGGGTTGAAAGAGGACATATATGCAAAGAGAAGTAATTACATCATATTCTCTTTAAGCAGAGAGATGCAGGATGAGAGGCACATGGCTTTGCCAGGCTACTGGGATTCCAGGGATTCCTGCAAGCCCCACGTATTGACGTGGAGAAATATTAGAATGACAAAGGCTACCATTCCATCTATGCACAGTTATTGTGCGACCATGCACAGTATACTGTGTTGATAAATGCTCACTATTCTGACAGCAGTCACAAATTCCTCCATTTTGATGTAGTCTGGTGTTCCTATCATCTTTGCACCTTCAAGAAGGAATAGGAGCTGTTATTCAGAGACAAAAGGCTACCCCTAACATCTTTATCCACAAACACATCCATACAAACAGAAATTAAATATTCACCCTTGTATACTCCTTAGTGCCGGTCTTGCTGCTGCCACTGTCTGTCCTAACGCTCCCTTTCAGTGCTTCCCAATAACTGCAGCATGACTGCTGAATAACAAAAGCAAGGATGTTATGGTAGATCTTTATAAAACAATAGTTCAGCCTTCAACAGGAGTTTTGTATATTGTGTCCAATTCTGGGCACCACACTTTAGGATGGATGTGAAGACTTTAGAGAAGGTACAGGAAAGATTTATGAAAATAGTTCCAAGGATAAAGAACTTCACTTATGTGGGTAGATTGGAGAAACTGTATTCACTAGAGAAGAGAAGCTTGAGAGGAGATTTGATAGAGGTATTCAAAGTCATGAGGGGTCTGAATAGTTTGGATTGGGAGAAACTGTTCCTGTTGGTGGAAAGATCAAAAACCAGAGTACACTGGTTTAAGATAATTGGCAGAAGAAGCAACAGCAACATGAGGAAGAACATTTTTTTTTGCAGAGGCTGATTAGGATCTTGAATGCACTGCTTGAAAGTGTGGTGGAGTCAGATGCAATCTTGTCTTTCAAAAGAGAATTGACCAATTATCTTAAAAAATATTTTCCAGAGGTACAGGGAAAGAGCAGGGAAGTGAAACCAGCTGAGTTGCTCTTGTAGAGAGCATGGAAACAATGGGACAAATGGCCTCCTTCTGTGCTGTAACACATGATTCTATGAATTTCATTTGAGGAAACTGCAGATGCCTTTGAGTTTCTGGCTTCAGACTACATAACCTTGGCATGGATGGCAGCAGTGTAGGCCAGGTGGCTGAGACACAACGTCAAGGGCACAGGCAGTGTGACAGTAGTGGGAAGATGAATGTTGTGACCAAGATAGGAGAGAAGGTTTGTGTTCCATGGTCCCACTGGCATGCCCCTAATGTGGCAACTCAGTGATCCTAGTAATCTGTTGGAGCACAAATTGATGGACTGCTGTGAAAACTTGCATGTTGCTTTGAGGACTGAGTTCTAAGCCTGCATGACCTCAATCCAGATGTCAAATGCAATATTGAGATGTTGGGTGGTTTCCAAGTGGAAGCTGAGACAGCAGCCACCGAGCATTGTATCATGACTAGGTCTGCAAGTTCTGAAATTGAATAGTTCACTGCTTCCATGCTGGAAAGAATGGGCTCCAAGCTTTGCATGATCTCCTCTGCTAGATTGGAGCTGGACTTTCCCATGCTCCTTTACAGTAACAGGAAACTGTCCAGCAGGCCAGCCAATCTACCTAGCATCTTGGTGTGCATGCCCAGCAGCACTGTCCTGTATGCCACCCTTTCAACATCCTAATCTATGCTGCCTGTGCTTGTCTATGACTTCAACCTCCAGTGAGCTGACAAATAAAGTATCCTTTCCTCCTGGTCTTCCTGAAGCCTGCTCAAGCCCCATGACTCACCAATGCTGTTTCTGACTCCAAACTAGCCTCCAAAGTTTGTGTGGTACCAGTATCTGAAAATAGAAAATCCATTAGGGGGTGGGAGGTTGGGGTGAGGGCAGAGTGGTCATACTATCTGCTACATGCACATTATGCCAAATAGTAGGGTAAAGGTGAGCTGACAGTTAAGAAAGGGCTTAAGGAAGAAACATACCACCATTTTGAATGCTCTCAGTGATGCTAGATTCTACGGGGTCCATCACAGCTGGCTCCATGATGCCCCATTTCCTCTATCAGGCCCAGGGGAAAAAGAAACATTTGTTCCCTGTCAGTTCTGTTTTGGGCAACATTATTTTTCAATACCGGGGGAAGAATGTCAATGATTGTCATGTATTGTGTTTTCTTGATTTTCAGGCCATGGCTAAATAGCTGGAGGTATATGGATGCAGCGAGCAACAGGTGTGAGGATGGCATCATAAGGTGTGTGAGGGTGAAATAGTGTATCTGAACATTATGCATGTGTCCTGAGTGCAATGGACTGCTAATAATGAGTGATTAGTATGATGCATTAATCATTGTGAGCGCTTGGTATATGATGGGTGGAAGATGTCAAGTGACAACGTATTCACTGACTTTAACCTCCTGTGTGAGGCCATTAAACTTTTTGTGGCACTGCTGCCAAGTTTTCAGGGCCAGGCTCCTTGCATTGACACCCCCAGCACCCCGCAAACAAACCTTGCCAGCGGTTCCTATTTCCTTCATAGGGCATTCCTTGAGAGCCTTCTTCCCCCCACCCACCCCACAACCGCAGATCTGTTGACCTCCACCATGATTAAGGCATCCAGTAACACATCATGCATCTGAGAGCCCTGACTCTACCCTCGGGTCTCATTTTCCTTGTCTCCAATTGCAGCACTGGCAATCAGCAGCAGCTTCCTTTCATTCAGGGCAACTCACCTTTTAGAGGGCAGACTGCCTTTAAAAGCAGGAGGCCACCCACAACGCATGCTAATCTCGCACGCTGTTAAGTTCCTGTTGAGTGGGCAGTCAAACAGCAGCGCAGGTTACACTGGGCTGCACTCTAAAATGAGTGGACATGTAGTAGCACAGAATGTGAACGTTGCATACTTTAACAGGACCATATGAATATATGAAATAGGGGCAGAAGTAAGCCTTTTGGCCCTGGAGCCTGCTCTGCCATTCAATGAGATCATGGCTGATCTTTTTGTGTTTCGAGTTCCACATTCCCATCTCCCCGAAATCCTTTGATTCCTTTGCCTAACAAAAATCTATCTACCTCTGCCTTAAAAATATTCAATGACCCAGCCTCCACCGCCTTCTGAGGCAGAGTTCCAAAGTTGCACAACCCTCTGAGAGGAAAAAACTCCTCATTTCTACCCTATAAGGGTGACCCCTAATTTTAAAACAGTGCCCCCTAGTTCTGGGCTCACCCACAAGAGGAAACATCCCTTCCATGTCCACCTTGTCAAGACCCTTCAGGATCTTATATACTTCAATCAAATCATCCCTCATTCTTCCAAGCTCCAATGGAAACAGGCCCAGTCTGTCCATTCTTACCTCATAAGACAACCCACTCATTCCAGGTATCAGTCTAGTAAACCTCCTCTGAACCGCCTCTAATGCATTTGCATCCTTCCCTAAATAAGACCAAAACTGCACACAGACTGGGCACCAACAGATTGCGAACCTGCTTGTGAAGATGGGTGCGAATGAATTTTTAGCCTCAACAGTCCATGTATGTTTGTGATTCATTACTTAAAAGAAGAAACATGTGGCAGAATTCTCCCTTAGGCAAGCGGGGGCGGGGCCACTCGCTGACGCGTAAAATGACACGCGGTGACATTGGGCAGGCGTCCCGATGTCACCACATGTTATTCAGGTTGTCAGTTCGGCGGCTGTGCAGCCAACGTGGCTGCGTGCCTGCCGAACTGTCAAAGGCCTATTAAGGCCATTATTAAACTAATTAAAGTTGTTAAGAATGCTGCCTGTCCAACCTTAAGGTTGACGGGTAGGCAAAGAGTCCTGGCAGCCTTCAGAAAAAACATGAAACTCATCCAATGGCGGGATGAGGCCTCATGAGGAATTTAAAATTTGTGTTACATTTTTAATAAAAGTAATTGACATGTCACTTGAGGGGACATGTCAATAAAATTTTTCACATCATTTATTATCTTTTTATAAATAACACTGATCCCCCAGAGGCAGCACTTTGCCTCAGGGAGATCTGTGTGCTCTTTCACACGCACGCTCAGGGAACAGCCGCGCAGGGAGAGCAAAGCGCTTCCTGACACACATCACGTTGGGCGGGCCCTAATTGGCCCACCCACATAAAATGGCAGCATGGTCCTGGCTAGAGGCACCGATTGGGAACCCACCCGCTCTCGCCTGCTCCCGCACAACCCCCCCACCCGATAGGGGGAAAATGCTGCCCATGATATTCATTTGACTTGAAGGATCGGGATCAGGTTTTTTGACACTGGCTTTAAAAAGAAAGCTGAAGACTTAAAAGTGATGTTTGCATCACCAATTTCATAATTGAAATTCTGAGTTAGGGAGTTTACACACTGTGATTTTACTCACATTGAGGATAGGTCAATCATTATGCATATGGGTTATATTTTCCATTCTCGTGGATTAGTGCTCCTCTATTTATTTTACAAAATGAGGTTCTGCTGAAAACCGCATGAAAATGAGAAAGGTCTATTCGCAAATGCACAGAAGATCAGATCTTCAAGGCCAGGCTGACAGTCTGCTCTTGTCAGGAATATCTTATATGTCAGATTAGTGTCAAAACAAAGTAATTTCACCGAAGCTAGATTCACCAGGCTTCTTGCATGACAGGTTACTGAAAGCACTGACACAATTAAAGGGATTTACATCAACATTTTGGTTGATGCTGTTTGTGGGTTCATCACAGAATCAAACTATGGTGCACTATTAGTAATTCTAGGGTTGAGACTATGGTTTCCATTCATGAAAATCTATTAAATATTCTCCTGATGATAAATAGTTACAGTTAAACGTAAAGGCAGCAATTTTCATAAATCAGCATTCAGTTTACAACTGATGACCAGTTTATGATTCATAGATTCATTGAATGGTTACAGCACTGAAGGAGGCCATTTGGCCTGTTGTGCCAATGCCAGCTTTCCACAAAAACAACTCATCCTGGTCGCACTCAACTTTTCCCCATTGCCCTGCATTAATTTTCTCTCCAGATATTTATTCAAATCTCTTTTCAAAGTTTCAACTGAATCTGCTTCCACCACAGTCTCAGGCAATGCACTCTAGACCCTAACCACTCGCTGCATAATTTTTTTTTTCCCCCATGTTGCCATAGCTTCTTTTGCCAATCAACTTAATTTCATGCCCCTGGGTTTTGATCCTTCGCCCCACAGGAATAGTTTCTTCCTTTCTACTCTGTCCAGGCCTCACATGATTTTGAACGCTCTAACAAAGCTTCTCTCAATCTTCTCCTCTCCAAGGAAAACAGTCCCAACTTCTTCACTCAACTGAAGTTCCTCAACTCTGGAACATTCTAGGGACATAGGAGCAGGAGTAGACCATTCAGCCCATTGAGCCTGCTTTGCCATTCAATTTGACTGAGCTGGCCGAGTCCTGGGCGACATAGCTGCTGAACTGGGTCTGCGGCACGTCATGGGGGGTCCACCATGAGGGAAAAACATACTTGACCTCACACTCACCAAAATGTGCATGCCACAGGTGCATTTTTGCATGATCTTTGCAGTATCGGTAAGAGTGACCACTGCACATTCCTTTGGAGACAAATAGATTTCTAACAAATCTAGCAACGCAAAATGGGCAACCATGAGGTGCTGTTGGCCATCAGCAATAGCAGAATTATATACAATCTCAATCTGTAACCTCATGGCCTGGCATATCCCCTACTCTACCATTACCACTGAGCCAGGGGATCAATAGTTCGATGAAGAGTGCAGGAGGGCATGCCAGGAGCAGCACCAGGCTTACCTAAAAATGAGGTATCAACCTGGTGAAGCTACAACACCGGACTGCTTGCGTGCCAAACAGCATAAGCAGCAAGTGATAGAAAGGGCTAAATGACTCAACAACTAATGGATCAACAACTAAGCTCTGCAGTCCTGCCCCATCCAGTCCTGAATGGTGGTGGACAATTAAACAACTCGCTGGAGGAGGAGGCTCCACAGATATCCCCCTCCTCAATGATGGGGGAACATACCACATCAGTGCAAAAGAGAAGGCTGAAGCATTTGCTACAATCTTCATCCAGAAGTGCTGAGTGGATGATCCATCTCCGCCTCCTCCAGAGGTCCCCATCATCACAGATGCCAGTCTTCAGCCAATTCATTTCACTCCATGTGATATCAAGAAATAGCTGAAGGCATTGAATACTGCAAAGGCTTCGAGTGCTGGAGACTTGTGCCCCAGACCTGCAGCTCCCCTAGCCAAGCTACTCCAGTACAGCTATGACACTGGCATCTGCCCAGCAATGAGGAAAGTTGCCCAAGTACATCCTATACATAGAAAGCAGGACAAGTTCAGCATGGCCAATTACCGCCCCATTAGTCTATTCTCAATCATTAGTAAAGTGATGGAGGGAATCATCAACAGTGCTATCAAGTGACACTTGCTTAGCATTGACCTGCTCACTGATGCTCAGTTTGGGTCCTGCCAGGGCCTCTCAGCTCCTGAGCTCATTACAATCTTGGTTAAAACCTGGACAAAACGGCTGAACTCCAGTGACTGACCTTGACATCAAGGCCACGTTTGACCAAATGTGGCATCAAAGAGCCCTAGCAAAACTGGAGTCAATAGGAATCAGGGGGAAAACTCTCCACTGGCTGGAGTCATACCTAGCACAAAGGAAGATGGTTTTGGTTGTTAGAGGTTGACAATATCAGTTCCAGGACATCACTGCAGGAGTTCCTCAGGCTAGTGTTCTAGGTCCATCTGTCTTCAACTGCTTCATCAATCACCTTCCTTCCATTATAATGTCAGAAGTGGGGACATTCGCTGATGATTGCACAATTTTCAGCACCATTCGCGACTCCTCAGAAACTGAAGCAGTCCATGTCCAAATGCAGCAAGACCTGGACGATATCCAGGCTTAGGCTGACAAGTGGCAAGTAACATACGTGCCATACAAGTGCCAGGCAATGACCATCTCCAACAAGAGTGACTTTAACCATCACCCCTTGACATTCAATGGCACTACCATCACTGAATTCCCCATGATCATCATCCTGGGGATTACCATTGGCTCGAGAATGAACTGGACTAGCCATATAAATACTGTAGCTACAAGAACAGGCCAGAGGTAGGAATCCTGTGGCAAGTAACTCACCTCCTGATGCCCCAAAGCCTGTCCACCATCTACAAGGCACAAGTCTGGAGTGTGATGGAATACTCTCTGCTTGCTTGGATGGGTGCAGCTCCAACAACACTGAAGAAGCTTGACACCGGCCAGGATAAAACAGCCCACTTGAATCGCACCTCTTCCACAAACATTCATTCCCTCAACCACGAAAGAACAGTGGCAACCGTGTGTACCATCTACAAGATGCACTACACGAACTCACCAATGCTCCTTAGACAGCACCTTCCAAACCCACAATTACTGCCATCTAAAAGGATACGGGCAGCAGACACATGGGAACACCACCACCAGGAAGTTCCCCTCCAAGCCACCACCATCCTGACTTGGAAATATATCGCAGTTCCTCCACTGTCGCTGGATCAAAATCCTGGAACTCCCTCCCTAACAGCAGTGGGTGCACCTAAACCACATGAACTGCAGCGGTTCAGGAAGACAGCTCATTACAACCTTCTCAAGGGCAATTAGGGATGGGCAATATATGTTGGCATAACCAGCGACATTGGCATCCCATGAATAAAAAGAGAAATGATCATGGATGATCATCTACTTCAATGCCTTTTAACCCACACTATTCCCTTAACCCTCTACATTATTGACATTTAGAAATCTGTCAATCTCTTCTTTCCACATATTCAATGACTGAGCTTCCCAGCCCTCTGGGGTAGAGGATTCCAAAGATTCTCAACCTTCTGTGTTATAAAATCTCTCCTCAACTCAGTCCTAGGTGGCTTTTCCCTTATTTTGAATTTGTGTTCCTTGGTTCTAGACTCCCCAACCAGGGGAAACATCTTATCTACATCTACCCTGTCTATTCCTTTAAGTATTTTGTACGTTTCAATGAGATTACCCCTCATTCTTTGAAACTCTAGAGAATACAGGCCTAGTTTCCCCAATCTCTCTTCATTGGACAGTCCCGCCATCCTTGGAACAAATCTGGTGAACCTTCGTTGCACTCCCTTTGTGGCAATAATACCCTTTCTAAGTTAAGGGGACCAAAACTGCACACAGTACTCCAGATGCAGTCTAACTAAGGTTCTATATAATTGAAGCAAGACTTCGCTACTCCTGTACACAAATTCTCTTACAATAAAGGTCAACATGCCATTAGCCTTCCTAATTGCTTGCTGCACCTGCATGTTAGCTTTCAGTGACTTATTGATGAGGACACCCAGGTCCTTTTTTACATCTACGCTTCTAATCTCTTGCCATTTAAGAAATACTCTGCACATCTGTTCCTCCTACCAAAGTGGATAACCCTCATTTTTCCACATTATATTCCATCTGCTGTATGCTTTCCCACTAAGTGTATCCAAATCCTCTTGAAGCCGCATTCTCATGAATCTTTTCTGCACCCTTTATAATGTCTTCACATTCTTTCAAAAGTGTGGTGCTTAGAATTAGACTCTAGTTGAGGCCAAACTAATGTTTTATACAGGTTTATCATAACTTCTTTGCTTTTGTACTCTATGTCCCTATTTATGAAACCAAGGGTCTCCTTATTAACTGCTTTCTTGATCTGTTCTGCCACCTTCAATAATTCAAATCTATCACACTACAAATAAGGTTTATGTAAACTCAGGAATCTTCAGAAGAAGTGTCTTATTGGATTCAAAACGTTAATTCTGTTTCTCTCTCCACAGCTGAGTTTTTCCAGTGCTTTCTGTTTTTATTTCAGATCTCCAGTATCCACCGTATTTTGCTTTTATTTTATTACAAAGGAGGCCATTTGACCCATTGAATATGCACCTCCTCTTTTTAAGATTAATCCAGTTAGTCTTACGCCCCTGCTCTTTCCCTTTACTCCTACAGTTTTGTCTCCAAGTGTTTATCTAATTTCCTTTTAAATGATATTAGTGAATCTGTATCCTTCACCTTATCTGGCCATCCATTCCATATCCAAACCACTCATCAAAACTAATTGCATAAAAAACATATCCTCCTGTCGCCTCTGGTTCTTTTGTCAATCACCTTAAAGCTGTGACTCTGGTTATCGACTCTTCAGGCATTGGAGAGAGTTTCTCTTTAGTTACGCTAGCTAAACATTTCATGATTTCAAATTTCATCAAAGTTCCTCTTGGTCTTCACATAAGGAAACAATCCCATCTTCTCCAGTCTCTCCAAGTAGCTGTAATCCCTCAACCCAGGAACTATTCTATTAGATCACTTGTGTACCCTCTCCAAAGCCTTTACATTTTTCCTAAAGAGTAGTGTACTGAATTGGGCACAATACATCAGCTAGGGTTGAACTAGCATCTTGTATAGATTTAGCATAACTTTATAGTACTCTATGTATCTATTTATAAAATTCAGGAAAGAAATCAAAGAAATTTGGGAAGAGATTAAACATAGGTTACTAAAACTTTTTTCTCTCCAGTTGGTGACTGGTTGACAAAAGGTCTTCAGTTTAGAATTATGATTAAAGGAGTGAGGACTAGATACAGGTGAGGTGCCAGTGGATTGGAGGTCTGCGAGCATTGTACCATTATTCAAAAAGTATGTGAGGGATAGGACATACAATTATAGGCCGATCAGCCTGACTTTAGTGATGGGTAAATTATTAGAATCAATTCTGAGAGACAGGATAAACTGCCACTGAGGAAGGAACTCATTAATCAGTGATAGTCAGCATGGTTTCATTAGGACAAGGTTGTGTCTTACTAATTTAATCAAATTTTTTGAGGAAGTAACAAGGAGGATTGTTGAGGGTAGCGCAGTGGCTGTTGTCTGCTTGGATTTTAGTAAGGCATTTGACAAGGTCCCACATGGCAGACTAGTCAGAAAAGTAAAAGTCCATGGGATACAGGGAATGTGGCGAGTTGGATCTAAAATTGGCTCAGTGGCAGGAAACAAAGGGTAATGGTTGATGGGTGTTTTTTTATTAATTGTAAGCAGTTTCCAGTGTGGCATTTCACAGGGCTCTGTGTTGGGTCCCTTGCTGTTTGTTGTATACATTCATGATTTGGAATTAAATGTGGGAGGTTTGATTGGGAAATTGCGGATGACACAAAAATGGGCTTTGTAGTTGATTGTGAAGAGGATAGCTGTTGACTCCAGAATTATATCAATGGTTTAATTGAGTAGGTGGAAAATGGCAAATGGAATTTAATCCAGAGAAACGTGAGATAATGCATTTGGGGAGGGCAAACAAAGGAAGAGAATACATAATAAATTGGAGGAATTGAGAGGGGTAGAGGAATTGACAGACCTTGAAGTGCATGTATACAGGTTACTGAAGGTGGCAGGACAGATGGATAAGGTGGTAAAGAAAACATATGGGATGCTTTCCTTTGTTGGACGAGGTATAGAATGCAAAAGCAGGGATGTAATGCTGGAACTGTATAAAATGCTGGTTAGGCCACAGCTGGAATTTTGTGTACAGTTCTGGTTGCCACATTACAGGAAGGACATAATTGCTCTCGAGAGAGAGAGAGTACTGAGGAGATTTACAAGAATATTGCTGGGCTAGAAAATTGCAACTATGACTAGGAAAGATTTGTTAGGCTAGGGTTGTTTCCTTGGAATAGAGGAGGCTGAGGGATGACTTAATTAGGTGTATAAGGTTATGGGGGCCTAGATAGACAGGAAAAACCTGTTTCCTCTAGTGAAGGGGTCAATTACCAATGGGTACAGATTGAAGGTAAAAGGATTAGAGGGGGCATGAAGAATAGATTCTTCACCAGCAAGTGGTGGATGTATGGAATTTGCTGCCTGGTTTGGTGGTGGAGGCAGAAGACCTCAACTCATTTAAAAGGTACCTGGATCTGAACCTGAAGTGCTGTAACCTGCAAGGCTATGGGCCAGGTGCTGGGAGGTGGGATTAGAATGGATGGCTAGTTTTTTAGCTTTTCTTTCTCGGCCAGAGCAGACATAATGGGCTGAATGGCGTAATATTTCTATGGTTCTATGGAGAGGGTTTAGATGAAATTTCCTTACACAGGCTACTATTGGACCTTGGGAAGCTTTTCCACAGGGAGTGACTGAGGGCAGGAACCATTGTTTTAACAAATAATTAGCACAGACATGGTGGGAGCCGTTCTGTGCTCTAAATACCCATGGTTAAATATATTAGCTGAATTTGTGTAGGTGAAGCTGTAATTGCCTCTATGTTCAGCCCAATTTAGCACTTATCCCACACCTGCAGTTGCATTAATTCAGCCATACAAAGGAGACCTTTCCTGATACCAAACATGAAAGCGCAATTGTATTGTCTGTGTAAATATTGGACTCGTACCCAACAATAGCCTGCATGTAAGGGAGACGCCTCATAAGCAGGAAGAAGACTCAGAGTATATTACAGCCAGGAAGAAAATCAGCCATTCACTAAAGAACAATACCACTGTAATTGGATGCAAAGTGAGTTTGTGATACATAAGCAGCATTCCAAAATATGTTCATCAATCCCCCATGTTATGATTTGTTAATTGCTGTCTAGATAAAATTATCAGATTCACCTCCAAATAATTTGTTTAATTGCTGTTTTTACTCAACAGGTTCTATTTTAATGCCCTGTTCAAATATTGCTGTGAAATGCAGACTGGTTTTACAGCTCTATAACAGCATTTTTAAGTCCGATTAATATCATCTACCTGACATTAAATTACAACTTAAATTATGATAACATCCCTTATTTCCTTTAATTTGCAGACAGGAAGTAAATAGTTGTCTAGTTCTGTTGCTAAACTTTTCTCAATCGCTGGTACATAAACATAGGAACTAAGGATCTAGGGTGGGCCAATCCATAGAAGCATAGAATGATACAATACAGAAAGAGGCCATTCGACCCAGAGTACCTATTCAGGTTCTTTGGAAGTGCAATACAATTAGTTGCATTCCCCGTAAATGTTTTCCATTTTACGTATTTATCCAATTCCCTTTTGAAAGTTATTGCTCAATCTGCTTCAACAGCCTTTTCACACAGTGAATTTGTGCCACAGTTCAGCTCATAGCACTTTCCTGGTCCAATTCCCTGTCCAGAGACTGAGCGCAAAAATCAAGGCTAATACTCTAGTGCCATCCTGAGGGAGTCCTGCACTGTCGGAGGTGCCATCTTTCAAATAAGAAGTTAAACCCAGACCCCATCTGCCTACTGGGATGGATGTAAAAGATCTGATGGCATTATTTTGAAGAAGAGCAGGTGCCTTAGCCAATATTTATCCCTCAATCAACATTACAAAAGAGAGAATATCTGGTCATTATCACATTGTGGTATATGGGAGTTTTCTGTGTGCAAATTGGCTGCAATATTTCCTAAACTGCAATGATGACTACACTTCATTGGCTGCAGAGCACTGAGCCCAGTAGTCATGAAAAGTGCTATATAAATGCAATTATTTATCTTTCTTTTGAATTCCAGATTATAACATGTAAAAAATGTTTTCCTTATGTCTCCAGTAGTTCTTCTGCCAATTACCTATTATCTGTGTCCTCTGGTTACTGACTCTTTTGCCACTGGAAAACATTTCTCTTTATTTATTTCATTAATTAGAGCACAACAGCTTTGTACCTCAACTCCATTTATCCTGCTTTGATTTATATCTTTCAATGCCCTTTCAAAAATCCATTTAGCATCTAGGGTCTTTTGGGGACACTGTTGATTGTTGTAAAAACCCATCTGGACCACTAATGTCCTTTAAAGAATGAAATCTGCCGTCCCTACCTGGTATGGCCTATATTTGGCCCAAGCAATGTGATTGACTCTGAAATGCACTCTGAAATGGCCCAGCAAGCCATTCAGTTGCATTCAGCCACTACAGAGAAGTTGTTAAGGAATGAAACCAGGCAGAACATCTGGCACAGACCTAGGTACCAGAAGCGACAAAGGTGCACTTAGCCCTGTTGACCCTGCTAAATCCTCTTTATTAACATCTCGGGGCTAGTGCCAAAATTGCCAGAACTGTCTCACAGACTAGTCAAGCAACAGCTTGACATAGACATATTCTCCAAATTGTGCTATACAGACAATGTTCCAAACACCACCATTAGCATCCCTGGGTATGTCCTGTCCCACTTGCAGAACGGATCCACCAGAGGTGGTGGCACAGTGATATACAGTTGGGAGAAAATTGCCCTGGGCTCCTCAGCATTGACTCTGAACCCTATGAAGCCTGAAGGCATCAGGTCAAACATGGGCAAGGAAACCTCCTGCTGATCACCACATACTGCCTTCCCTCAGCTGGTGAATCAGTGCTCCTCCATGTTGAACACCACTTAGATGAAACACTAATGGTAACAAAGACATAGAATAAACTCTGGGTAGGGGACTTCAATGCCCATCACCAAGAGTGATTCAGTAGCACCACTATTGACTGAGCTGGCCAAACCCTAAAGAAAATAGCTGCTAGACTGGGTCCACGGCAGGTGGTCAGGGAAGCAACTAGAGGGAAAAACATACTTGACCTCATCCTCACCAACCTACCCATGGTAAATGCATCTGTCCACTACAGTGTTGGTAGGAGTGACCGTCGCACAGTCCTTGCAGAGACTAAGTACCATCTTCACATTGAGTATACCCTCCATCGTGTCATGTGGCACTTGCACCATGCTAAATGGGATAGATTTTGAACAGATCCAGCAACTCAAGACTAGGCAACCATGTGGTCCTGTGGGCCATCAGTAGCAGCAGGATTGGATTCAACCACAATCTGTAACCTCATGGCCCAGTATATCCCCCATTCTACCATTACCATCAGCCGAGGAATCAATCCTGGTTCAACGAAGACTGCAGGATGGCATGCCAGGAGCGGAACCAGGCACATCCAGTCATGAATGGTGGTGGAAAATTAAACAACTCACTGAAGGAGGAAGGTCCACAAATACCCCCATCCTCAGTGATGAGGGAGCGCAACACATCAGTGCAAAAGACAAGGTTGAAGCACTTGCAACCATCTTCAGCCTGAAGTACCAAATGGATAATTCATATCAGCCTCCTCCGGATGTCCCCAGCATCACAGATGCCAGTCTTCAGCCAATTTGATTCACTCCACATGGTATCAAGAACCGGCTGAAGGCACTAGATACTGCAGAGACTATGGGCCCTGATAACATTCTGGCAATAGTACTGAACACTTGTGCTCCAGAACATGCTGCACCCCTGGCCAAACTGTTCCAGTATGGCTGCAACACTGGCAATTGCCCAGCAATGTGGAAAAATGGCGAGGTATGTCTTCTACACAAAAAACAGGACAAATTCAACACAGGCAATTACTGCCCCATCAGTTTACTTTCCATCATCAACAAAGTGATGTAAGGGGTCATTGATAGTGCTATCAAGTGGCACTTACTCAGCCATAAGCTGCTCACAAGCGCTCAGTTTGTGTTCCACCAGGGACATTCAGCTCGTACCCTCGTTTCAGCCTTTGTCCAAGCATGGAGAAAAGAGCTGAACTCCAGAAGCCAGCTGAGAGTCACTGTCCTTGACATTATGCAGCATTTGACCATCGAGTGTGGCATCAGGGAGCCCTAGCAAGGGGCCCGAGCAATTGTATCACCATTCCTTCATTGCTGCTGGATCCCCCCCCCTAACAGCACTGTGCCTGTACCTACAGCACGTAGGCTGCAGCGGTTCAAGAAGGTGGCTCACCACCACTTCCTCCAGGGCAATTAGGGATGGGCAATAAACGCTGGCCTAACCAGTGACGCCCTCATCCCATGAGCGAATAAATGAATAATTTGGAACATGAGGGTTTATACATCAGAGTCTGCTGCCAGCTTTGACTCAGGCAACATTTCCAGATATGTTGTACGTAACGACTGAGTGCCATTTTTTGTTGAGCATTGAGTTATACATCAAATAATTGGTTAAACTGTTAAATTTCAATACCTTTACCACGTAAGTAACATGCTGACATAGAAATTGATTCTTAATTTTGCCAACTCAAGTCAAAGAGCTGCTGCACTGTTCTTATAGATTTAATTTTCAATTGAGATCAAATCAAAAGATTTATTTTCTAAGAGATTTATTAAGGTTCCCAAATAAACAAGCAGTTAGATAATTCATTTGGTGGAACACTTGTTATAATCATGCAATTTAAATAGGTTAAAAACTGGAGGTAAACTATTTGGCCTTTGTTGATGTACCAGACTTAATTTCTGCAGCAAACAGAAAGGAATGACATAACAAATCCTTACTCAGAGGTAGAATCTTGTGCTCTCGTTGATGGCGAGCTTGGAGACAGAAAGGACATTTACTTAGGTGGGATGGTGGCGTACTGGTACACTGCTGTATTCCCACCTCCACCAGAATTAACACCTGAGCGGGAAGGCCCATGGTCAATTTTCCTGTCCCACTGCCAATTGTGGCCCTTAAATGGCCAATTGATCATTACGTAAGAGTGTAATCCCGTCACGCTGGTATTAAGCCAGCTGCTAGCGAGCCTGTCACCATGCGGCATGCAAGGCAAGTAAAACTATGTTACCAGCTTTCAGGGGGAGTGGGGGTGTGAATCCCTCGATCAAAGGCAATCAGTGCCCGATCTAAGGACTGGATATCAGGGAGGAGGGGGGCGGTGTGTGTGTGGGGTGGCATTGCTGAGAGCCAGCCCCGTGCCCTTGCTGTTGACACCCCTACGCCCCACCCCAGCATCTATATTACTTATCTGTGACCTGGTTAGCTCTGCGTTCCTGGAACTCCGGTGCCTGTCCTTCTGGCAACAGCCACGGCTTCCCCTGTGGCGCTGCTGAGCACAAGAGCTGCTGGCCTCTGATGGGGGAAGAGGGGAAGAGGATGAGAGCATTGGAAAACAAGGGGAGGAGAGAAGCAACCAACTGTTTTTAACATTCCATATGCATTAAAAGAAAAACTTTGAATTTCTTGTTCCATTTATTCCAATATATTTAACTTCCAACCTTCTATTCCATTCCAGTGCTGTCACTGACCCATAAGAACCTTTGTGTCTTAGAATAGGCAACAGTTACCTTAACTAGGATTTCAACTTGATGCCAGCTTTGAAGTTACCCGGTTGCCAGAAAATATGTTACTGACAAACTGTGCAATAATAACTAGAGTTTTACCTCCAAGTTGCCTTTGATGGGATTTAGTTTCGTGTAGCATGAAGTCTTTCTCTTGTTTGATTGTTTTAAAGGTAATCTGTATTCTATCTCTTCTCGTTGTCTGGTTTCAGGCAAAAAAACCACACAGCACTCAACAAGCCCGGGCATGTCCAGTTCCAGGCCTTCACGGGCCTAGCCTTCTGTCTGCAGGGTTTTACACTTAACTCAGCAGTTTAAAAGTCCATTCTTGTTGATCATATGAGAACCCTTCATATAGATCAGTGCGGCACACCACTCGTTACATCCTACCAACCGGAAAAAGACCCATTTATACCGACCCCAAGTTTCTGTTAGCTAGCCAATCTTCTATACTTGCCAATATGTTACCTCCTACACCATGAGCTTTTATTTTCTGCAGTGTAGCATCTTATCAAATGTCTTCTGGAAATCTAAGCACAGTATATCCACCTTTATCCGCAGCACATTTGACTCCTTCAAAGGGCTCCTATAAATTGGTTAAACAGGATTTTCCCTTCGTCGGTTGGGCACAGCGGGCGGTCCCGGAGCGGCCGTGAAATGGACCACCACCCGTGATCGGGCCCCGACCGCGATTTCACACTGGCGGGCCAATTAAGGCCTGCCCTCATGAAACGTGGCTGTGCGCTGGCTGGGAAGGGCTGAGCAGGGCAAGGGGCTGTCGGCTGTCGGGTCCAATGGTGACTCAGCAGCCAGTTTAAAAGCAGCCCAGGCAGCCTGTGGAAGGCTGCCATGGAGGATGTCCCCTGAGCCAATACAATGGACCCGAGTGCAGCTGGACATGGAAGGTGGGACAGCAGGTAGGGTGGGCACTTGGTCCCCCGCTTCACTGATGAGTGCCTCGTCTTCCTGGAGGAGATGGCTGCCAAGAGGGTCACCCTTGTCCCTAGGGATGGGAGGAGGAGGCCACTGCACATCACCAAGAGGGCATGGGAGGGGTTGGCAGTGCTGGACAGCAGCCGTGAAGTGGTGTTGCGCTCCTGGGTGCAGTGCTGGAAGCGCTTCAGTGACCTGCAGTGCTCAGGAAGGGTGAAAACTGTGTTGGCATGGATCAGTGTACAGATGTGTTAAGGTGCGGCTCCCCACTGTGGACCTCAGGGATGTTAGAGTCTGAGTGCCAACTATCAATTACAAGAGGGCAGGCACCACTGCAGATACCTGCACCTCGGTGGGCATTTGAGTGGTGGCTAGTATATTGGTGCACATTGGTGAGAGCACTTCACAATCCCTTGAGGTGCAGGTGAAGGCAGAGAGTGCCCAGGGCGCTGGCAGTCAGAGGACTGCTGGAGACCAGGACGATGCTTATTTGAAGGCTGATGATGAACTCTGGAGTCATCCATTAGGCAGTAGATGCTGGATGTCTAGAGAGATGTACAGGAGGATCTCTTGGAGATCCATGGGGGTGTGTATGCCATGGTCTCTGTGATGGAGGAGTCCATGCGGAGCATGAGCAGTGTGTTGACCGTCATGTGGCTATTCTCATGGAGACGCAGTTCCAGGGACAGAATGAGGGGTTCCTTGGACCTACAAGCCCTCACACAGGTGATGACTTCAGGTGGTCAGTGTCAGTTTGGGAGACAGATGAGGCACCCAGTATCCCATCTAGGTGTCCGTCCATCATTGGTGTGTAGGGAGGTCCGGAGTGACCTCATGTTGGCGTATGAGCTGCCTGTCATTTCTGAGGGCTTCTCTCAGGGCGCTCTGGATGATGACAGCAGCTCCTCCGCCCATCTGCCAGTGACCGTGGCATCTGATGAGGCTGCGATGACTGGGGAGATGCCAGCCTTGGTACTGGACTCTTCCTCCCAAGCGGTGCCAGCACAGGCTCCACTGGCCAGAGGATGACCGCCAATATCATCAAGGCCAACAAGACAGCAGAGTGAGCAAGCTGTCTCCAATGCCGGTGCCAGCGATGGGGGAGCACCTAAACATAGCACTCGCAAACATAAGTTAAAGGCACCATGAGCTCAAGAGGGACAGGTCACAGGTGATTTTATGTTCATTTTTTTTACTTTATGTATACTGCTGTTGGATACCTGAAATGTTTCTGTTAAGATTATTGAACTGTCAGAATGACATAAATTGTGTTTTTGTCACCATAGCCTGGGTATGCTTCACCTTTTTATTTCATTGGTGCAGAGAATGCCAGTATATAATGCTGGAGGTAAGTAGCTCTGAACTTTATTGCACAGACACTGAGTGCTCTTTGTGTTCAAATGAAAGGGTCATTTCAGACATCCAGTATGGAGGCGGCAGCCCTGGCATGCGGTTGAACCTGATCTTTGGTAGCCTAGCTGAAGGAGTGTTGGATCAAGGCATCCTTGGTGTCTTTGCCTCCCTGCAGGTTACCAAGGTTTGGCTTCATGCCCTCAGTGTTCTCCTCACTTGGCCCCCTTTGGACTCATTACCGGACCCATCATCTGTGGCCTGTGCAGCTGCATCAAGATCTTCTTCCTCCAGTGGGTCCCCCCTTCTCAGTGTCAGATTGTACAGAGCAAAGCATGCAACCACTATCAGTGACACCCACTCTAGGGGGTATTGTATTGTTTCCCCTGAAAGGTCCAGGCATCAGAAGCGTATCTTGAGAAGATCTATGGTCCTCTCTACCACAGGTAGCCAGTATTGGAAATTGCTGCGAGTGATGACATCTTGAGGAAGTGCAGTCCAGGTCATGGCACTAATGGACAAGAGGCTACACAGAAGGGAACAGTAAAGAGTAGAAAGCAGTTGTTCTAGGAGATTCCATATGTTGCTCCCTGGTGCCAGGATAAAGGACATCACCAATAGTGTGGAGAATACTGTGCAAGGGGAAGGAATGAGTCAGAAGCTGCGGTGCACTTCGTTACCAATGATATATAGAGAGCAGGCATTGAAGTCCTACAGTCAGATTTTCAGGAGCTAAAGATGGAGTTAAACGTAGGACCTCAAAACTAGTAATCTCTGGATTACTCCCAGCGTCATGTGCCAGCGAGAGCCAAAATAGCAAGATGGGGGGATCATTGTGTGGATTGAGGCATGGTGCAGGAGGAAGGGTTTCAAGTTTTTGGGTGTTGAGACCAGTTATGTGGTAGAAGATGCCTATTCAGAAGTGATGGGTTGCGCCTCAACAGTACTGGACCAACGTCCTTGCAGGTAGGTTCACTAATGTGGTTGAAGAGGGTTTAAACTAAATTGGCAGGGGTGTGGGCACTAGCATATAGAAATAAAAAGAGGAATAAGGTGCATTAAGTGAGAGTGTTGGATAGTGCTAGAGAAAGAAATAATGCCATGTTAGATAGGAACAGACTGAAGGACTACGAGGAATACAAAGGCACATTTAGAATTCAGGTGTGTAAATACACAAAGTATTGTGAATAAGGTTGGTGAGCCACAAAAACAGATAATTGTAAGAGAATATGAAGTAATAACAATAACGGAATGTGGCTGAGAAGTAGTGGGAATTGGCCACATAATACTCAAGTTACAAAGTTTTTGAGAAGATAGGGAAGAAGATAAAGAGAGGTGGAGTGGCAGTATTGACTAGAGAAGACATTATAGCCTTGGAAAGGGGGTTTGTCCTTGAGGGGGAAAAACAGAATTCATTTGGTTAGTGTTGAGAAGCAAAAAGTGGGTAATCACTGCACTGGGGGCATTCTATTAGCCTCCAAATTATAGTGAAAAAGAGAGAGATAGGGGAAATGAGAGATAAGCAAGAGTGGTGAAATTGGGGCATTTTAATAATGGTTAGGATAATGTTAGCTAGAGTAAATGGTAATAAGGGGGAGGAATATGTGAAATGTGTTCAGGAGAATTTCCTTGACCAGTCGCTCTTGGATCTACCAGGAAGGTAGCTGGATCTGGAGCTGGGGAATGAAGCAGACCAGGAGTCTGTGGGTGAAAACTGAGGTAAGAATGATCATTGTATCATGAAGTTTAGAACATTAATGGGGAAAAGCAAGAAACAATCTAAAGTAGAGCTTCTATATTGGAAGAGGATTAACTTCAATGAGATGAGAGGGAATTTAGGCAAGGTAAAATGGAACCAAAGATTGACAGGAAAAACTGTAAGGGAACATAAGGAGGGGATATTCATGTACAGGCTAGAGGCATTCCAACAAGGGTGAAAGGTAAGTGAACAAATGTCAACACTCTGGATGATGAAGGAGACAGAGAACATGATGAAACAAAGAAGAGGGTGTATGATTCATATCAGGTGAATCTTTCATGTGAGAACCAAGCCAGATGAGTTCAGTGGAGAAGTGAAGAGGAAAATAGGACTGATGGAGAGAGATTATGAAATGTTTTAATTCTTTAATGGGATGTGGGTGTTGCTGGCAAGGCCAGCATTTATTGCCCATTCCTAATTGTTGTTGAAACAAATGGCTTGCTAGGCCATTGCAGTGGGTAACTAAGAGTCAAACTCATTGTGTAAATCTGGAATCACATGTAGGCCAGACCAGGTAAGGATGGCAGATTTCTTTCCCTAAAGGACATTAGTGAACCAGATAAGTTTTTACCACAATCGTGGACAACTTCATGGTCACCATTACTAAGGCTAGCTTTGTATTCTAGATTTATTAATTGAACTTAAATTTCACCAGGTGCCATGGTGGGATTTGAGTTCATGCCCCAGAGCATTCACATGATTTATTCATTGAATTTAAATTCCACCAGCTGCTGTGTTGGGATTTAAACCCATGTCCCCGATCATTAGCCTGGACCTCTGGAATTGCTGGCCCAGCAACATTACCACTACACCGCTATCTCCCCAGAAATAGAATAGCAGTTCACATAAAGGGAATCCCAAAAATCCCTTACCACCATTCAAATGGTAAGCATATAGTAAGAGGTGCGGTGCAGCCTATTAGGAAGAAATAGGATGAAATATGCTTAGAGACACGGAAAAGGCTATAATATTGAATGTTTTCTACCAGTGTTTACTGAGGAAGATGATGCTGACTAAATATCAGTAGAAGTGGAGACGGTAGAGTAATGGATAGGCATGATGTACTGGTAAGGTTAGCTACAGTAAGTGGAAAAGTCACTGTTGGATCCTGGTCCTTCGTTTAGTTGGACTAATAGATCTGGGTTGCACACTTGTTTCCAGATGATCAAGTTGGTACCAAAGACAGAGTAGATCAGCAAATAGTTCTTATGTATAATACATTCTATTTATTTACAAAAGAACTCTGCAGTTACACTTGAGTGCTTACAGCTCAAACCTTGTCTCTACATTACAGACTGTAACTCTTCATTTCTCCTACTGCCTACTCACTACTAAGGTAGCTCACACTACTCTGCTATTGGATAATAAGATCATGTGATCTTCAATTATACATTCTTCTTAAAGCATATTACACATCAGATTACCACATCCCTCCCCCTTTACTCAGAAATACTTTTTACAGTTACATATATAATTTCTCTCAAAATATCAAATTATATACACAGGTAAGTTATTTAAAAAATCAATCTTTCTGGGGTTTCCTTATGCATGTAGAATGTCTCTGCTCTACAGCTTCAGATGATTTGTCAGGAACATCCTTTTCAGGTGTTGTCTGAATATCAGGCTCTCCAGTGGGCACCTGCAAATCTGTTTCCTCAACTCTTATAGGTACAGCCGATCCTTCAGATGCATCTGTATTCAGTTGAGTTCTTTCAACAGGAGATGTTGACGCAGCCGAGAACACTGGAGGAATCATTCCCCGACACTTGGTTTCTCTCCTCCTTATATAATCTTTATGTCTCCGTATGACTCGGTCTTCCACTTTCACATGGTAAGAAAGAAGTCCAGTCACTGCCCTTACTTCACCTGATAACTATTTGGGTTCTTCTCCAAAATTTTTCACAGATATCATCTCTCCTATGGTAAACTTTCTGCCATGACTATGCCAATCATGTCCAGTTTTCTGACTTCTCTGACTCCTTTCCACCTTCTCGTCTAAATTTGGCATTATGAAGCTCAATCTCGTCCTGAGACGATGTTTCATCAACAATCCCGCAGGTGTGACACTTGTTGTCGTAGGAGGGGTGGTCCTATATTGGAAAAGAAAATGTGCTAGCTTGATTGCTATGGAATCTCCTGTTAATTTCTTCATGCCAATTTTGAATGTTTGAACCGTTCTCTTGTCTAGTCCATTCAAAGAAGGGTGGGTATGGTAAAGTTTTTACATGAGTGATACTGTTGAGGCTGATAAACTGTTGAAACTCAGCATTCATAAACGTCATGCTGTTATCTGATACAACACCTTCTGGTAGTCTGTTGATTAGCAAACTTCGACACAGCTTTGTCATGGAAGATGTTGATGACTTCACCTCACATATGTCCATCCGTTTTGAGTGAGCATCATCAATAATGAGAAACATTGTTCCCATAAAAGGTCCCACATAGTCAATAAGTAACCACACCCATGTCCTTCCTGGCCACTCCAAAGGATGTGGAGGTAACTTTTGCACTTGCTGTCACTGCATACAACTTCTCACTAAGCTCACTATTTTTCCATCCATTCCAGGTCACCATAAGTAGCTGTGTGCTATGGCCTTCATTTGAGAAATACCAGGATGTGCACTATATTGTTCAGTTAACAATGGCTTTCGTCCTTTTGGAAGAACAATCACTTCAGTTCCCCACAATAATATACCATCCTGGCTGGCTATCTCATGCCTTCTGTGAAAATATGGTTTCATTTAATCAGATTCCTGCTCTTGTGACCAACCATGAAGAACTTGTTCATGTACTTTGGATAAGACTATGTCTCAACTTGTTCAGTTTCTGATCTGCCTAGCATATACCAGTGATGAATCTAAGAAGTGCAATAATGAGATCTTGAGGAACTGGATCATCCTCATCATTTTCTTTCAAAGGCAAATGACTAAGTGCATCTGCGTTTGCAATTTGATTTCCAGGCCAATCCAATTTCATTCCTTTCAACCAGTTTCATCCAAGGAAGCTTGGCCTCTCACCTGCTACCACCAAGAGTAGTTTTACTGATTGACTTCCATACTGTACAGTAACCCGACTGATGCCTTTGATTTTGATGTCTTTTCCCGAGTAAGTTTTCAATTTGGCATCTGTTTCTTCCAAATTTAATTAACATTCTCCATGATTATGTTATTTGAAGGTATGCTCATCCATTACCGTAGTGGATGCTCTTGTGTCCACTTCCATTCTGATAAGCCTATCATTCACCCTTACATTGATAGGTTCTGTTCTTCCTACCTTTGAATTATACAGTGAATAAATATCAGAATCTGTTACTTCAGGCTCTTCTACATTATGGATCTCATGGTTTTTTTTCTTTTGATTGAAAATCTGCCTGATTCTATCCTTGCAATGTCTCATGAGGTGTCCATTTTGATGACAGTAAAAACATTTGATTTATTTAAAATTTCCATTTATTATAAGGTTGTCTGCTTCTAGCTCTGTTTCCATTATTCCATGTTTTCACTGTTACGTCATTTCTTTTTATTTGTCTGCAAGCAGTGGCTGCTTCTCGCTTCTTGTCAGAGCTGTGAATTTTCAAACCCATTTTAGCTGGGACTCCCCACTCAACGTGGAGGATGGTGCTATTTTGTGCTCCCTGTATGGCTTTTGAGTGCCTCAGTGTGCTTTCCATGGCCAGTGCTAATTCTAGCGCTTCTGAAAATCCAAATTTGTTTCAGACAGTAATCTCTTCTGAATCATATCTTCATTCATACTGCACACCAAATGATCTCTAAGAATATCATTTATAGATGTACCAAACTCACAATATTCTGATAACTGTTTCAGACTTTCTACATAACAGCAATTGTCTCCCCTGGCACTCTATTTCTTGAATTGAATTTGAGCTGGTAATGACTCTTCACAAGGTTCACTAAATTATCAAAACTTTTCGAATCCAGGACACTGGGTGCTGTCAAGCTTCAAATCAATCCATAGATCTTACTCCCACACTTGGATAGGAGGATCACATGCCTTTTCTCCACCCCCGCAATGTCGTTAGCTTGGAAAAAATAGTTCAACATAATGAGCCGAATTGTCTGTGCTTGGGTCAAAGGAATCAACTCTTCCAAACTGTGGCATGCTTCGAGGGGACTGCTTCAATGATGAGGATGGAAATTCAACTTACAGCTACCATGCGAGGTGTGGCCTGATTTTGGTTCACTTGATTTCCTTCCTCACCTTTTTGTGCTTTTCCTCATCATTCCTTGTTTTTTCTTGCTTTTTCTCTTGTTGCCAGTTTGTTGGATCTGGTCCTTAGTTTAGTTGGACTAATGGATCCGGGTTTCGGGATGACTGAGTTGGTCCCACAGACAGAGTAGATCAGCAAACAGTTCTTATATAGAACACATTCTACTTACTGAAAAAGGAACTAATCAGTTACACTTGAGCGCTTACAACTCAAACCCTATCTCTACATTACAGACTCTAACTCTAGACTTCTACTGACTACTAAGGTAGCCCATGCTACTCTGCTATTGGATAAGGTCATATTCCATTATACATTCTTCTTAAATCAGATTACCACAATCACCTGGTCTGGATAGCTTGCATTCCAGGTTGCTAAAGTGCAGATAGCAGAAAGGCTTGCCATAGTCTTCTAATCTTCTAAGGATGGGTGTGCCTGTGGATTGGAGAGTGACAAATGTGACACCTTTATTCAAGAAAGGGTGTAAGGGCATTCCAAGTAACTACAGGCTGATCACTTTAACATCAGTTGTGGGTAAGTTTTTTAGAGGCAATAATCAGGGAAAAAAAATCAACAGGTACTTGGAGTGGTTGAGTTAATTAAGGAGAGGCAGCGCAGATTATACTTGATCATACTTGATTAAACTAATTGAATTTTTTGATGAAGTAACAGAGCAGGTTGATGAAGAGAAAGCAATTCATGTTGTCTACATAGATTTTAAGAAAGTGTTTGACAAAATATCACGCACAAGGCTGGTAACCAATTTTAGGCTCATGGATTGGGGGAGTCAGTGTCAACTTGGATAAAAATTTGGCTTCAAGATAGAAAACAGCAAGACATAGTCAAAGGATATTTTTCAAGCTGGAGGATAGTAGACACTAGTGTTCCCCAAGGTTCAGTGCTAGGACTACTGCTTTTTTGTTACCTAAAAATGACTTGGACATTGGGATACAGAGCAAAACTTGGAAATTTTCCAATAATACCAAACTTGCAGACATGGCAGTCAGTGAGGGTGATACCAATCAACTGTAACAGGGCATAGATAGCCAGCAGAATGGGCAGATAAGTGGCAAGTGGAACTTGATACAGAGAAGTACGCAGTGATGCATTTTGGCAGAAGAAATAGGGAGAGGTAATATAGGCTAAATAGCACAGTTCTAAAGGGTGTACAGAAATAGAGGGTCCCAGGGGTGGAGAGGAGATTTGCCAGAATGCCTCCAGGGATGAAGGATTTTAGCTATAAGGTTAGGTTGAAGAATCTGGGGTTGTTCTCCTTGGAACAAGGAGATTGAGTTGACATTTGATAAAGGAGTAAAAGATTATAACAGGATTAGATAAGGCAGGCAAAGAAAATGTGTTCCCATTTGCTGATAGCGCAGGGACTAGAGGAAACAGATTTAAGGTTTTGAGCAAGAGATGCAGAGTTGATATGAGCAAATGCTTTTTCACTCAGCCAGTGGTAATGACCTGTATTAATCTACAAGGGTGGTGAAAATAGAGATGATTAATGTTTTCAAAAGGAAATTGGATGGGCAATTGAGGGCAATAAATTTACAGGGTAGAGCAGGGGAATCGACTGGATTGCTCCAGAGACAGCTGGTGTGGACTCAGTGGGCTGAATGGCCTCATCCTGTGTCATAAGCAAGTTCTGTCGAAGGGTCATGAGGACTCGAAACGTCAACTCATTTCTTCTCCGCCGATGCTGCCAGACCTGCTGAGTTTTTCCAGGTAATTCTGTTTTTGTTCTACATATAAATATACTACATATAAATGTATAGCGATTAGGATAAGCCTTACAACACAGCTTATGGATGCCAACTTTCAGTGAATTGGTCTTTACTTAATTGCGTGTTCCACTGTATCTTTTTGAATTTGTTGTCACAGTTAAGTGAGCTTCCATTGGAAAGTTTTTTTTAATTCATTTGTGGGATGTGGGCATCGCTGGGTGTTGCTGTCTAGACCAGCATTTATTGCTCATCCCTAATTGGCCTTGTCTAGAGGGCATTTTTAAGAGTCAACCATATTGCTGTGGGTCTGGAGTCACATGTAGGCCAGGCCAGGTGAGGACAGCAGATTTCCTTCCCAAAATGACATCAGCGAAACAGATGGGTTTTTACTGCAATCAGCAATGGTTTCCTGGTCATCGTTAGACTTTTAATTCCAGATATTTATTGAATTCAAATTCTACCATCTGCTGTGGTGGGATTCAAACCCAGGTCCCCAAAGCATTACCCGTCCAGTGACAAAACTGCTATGCCACCGCCTCCACCTGAAGTGGGGTGGCGTATGTTGTACTTGAGTAATTCCTAGGTCTTTTTTATGGGAATCAGATATGCAAGAATCTCTCCTGACTCGAGCTCGTAAGTATTACTGTTTGTGGACTGGTCTATTGTGCATGTGTTTCAATCAAAGTGGGTAGATGGAATCCCATTATTGAGATGCACTGGTGCACTGTGGTTAGGAGGAAACACTAGACTTGCACCCATAGCTGGCTCTAGGTAGGCCACTATTGGAAGAATGAAGACAGTGTCCTGTACCTAGAATGACTGTGTATTTGGTGGTTGCTTAGATTGCACCTAATAACTATTCCCAATAGATCTGGATCTCTGTGCACAATCAGGAAATAAAACATTGTATATTTCTATTGCAAACTCTTCATCATTCTGTGAAGGTTTCAAAGTGCCAATGGTTCTTGCAAGGGGATGTGTGGTATGCCTGAATTTAATTTATTTGTGAAAGATGAAACCTTAGCTTTCTTCATTCCTTAGTTTACATTGAGCTGCTTGATCTCAACTGGGTGTGGGTACCACAGACGTCTCCTGTGCTAGGGAAGAGAAAAGTCAGCCAGGCCTTCTGAACCCAATTTGTCTCGAATGGCTTCAGCTGGAAAGTGCTTGTGGGCATCAGAGCACAGGATCAGGCTCATCTGTGATTCCCCAACAGTTAATCAGCATATCTAGATATTGAACACTCAGTTTCATGAGGCAGCAGAACAAGAGCAGCCATACATGAGCAAGCAAGTGCCACCTTAAGGAAATAGTTTGGGAAAGACACAATTCATTGGCGATGTTGGTGCTGTAAGAATGAGTGTTAATAAATATAGTCACGGTACCAAAAGTTTCTACATCTAAGTATAAAAATTGTGCAATAAGCATTGATAAGAATAAAACACCACTACAAAGTTTCCCTGATGACATCATCCACACAGCTCAGGAGGGCCCAAGTCTGCGTTAGTTGACTGGAGGTGTGAATATACAACTTTCTTCATCAGTAAGAAAATAAGCACTATATTTCATGTTCCTGAATACTGTCCAGTGATTTGTGCTGGAAGGTGTAAACATGTTGATATTGGGTGAGGATGGAAGTGATCTTGATTGGACTAAGACCTTCAATCTAAGCTGACATTGTAATGAATGACCTATTGAGTGAGGAATCCCAACAAGGGTTCACATCTTTGTGACTGGAGGGGAGAAATTGGGAAAATAACCATGATAAGGTAATTGCAACTGGAAACTCTTTTCTTAGTCTGTACCAAAGGACAATTCTAGTACTCAAACAACTTATAGCTAAACAATACAAGAGCAAAAACACAAAAGCAAAAGAGTTCTGTTGAAGGATCATCAACCTGAGGCACTGGCCCTGTTTTTCTTTTCATGGATGCTGCCAGGCCTACAGAGTGTTTCCGCAATTTTCTGTTTTTGTTATAATGCTTTTGGGCCACAAATAAATAAACTAAACTAACAAAGTCTCTGTTTTTGTTATAGTTGAACAATGAAAGTCTGGTAATGATTGTTGGCAACCTTAGTTGTGCAATAATGAATACATTTCTCCAATTACTGGACAGAAAAATTGTACTTTAGACAGGTTTAACAATTTCTTTAAAATAGGCAGAGGAAATGAATATGAATTCTGTGATTCTGTTATTTCTACATTATTATATCCATTGGCTGGTTACAGCATCGACACTGCAAAACAAATGAGTTTTAACTATAATGGTCCCACTTACCTGACAACAATCATTAAGTATTTTAGACAGGGTGTTAACAGCCTTTTTCCACCAGATGATATCACAATTATTATTACTTCTGGATGAGTAACTGTACACAAGAAATTAGAAATGTCAACATAAGTTTTTTTTGAGTAGATTTAATTAAGAAAATGTAAATAATTAAACAGAAGGAGAGTTTTCTGGATTCATTACTACCCTGCACACTGCTGAAAGGAATAATTTGAATCTGAAATAGATAAGGCTCATACATTACATTGTTTCTCAGCAAGCAAGCTCCATACCATCTTAATTATGATGAAAACCGACTAATGATCTTTCCATAGCAGTAAAACGCTGCTACCAGCTATGTGGAAAATGTCTACTTTAAAACTTTGTTTTTTACTTACTGGATAGAAAAAATAGTGGAATAGTGGTAAGGGCTGGGGAATCAAATTAGTGCATACTTATTGACTTTGCATGACCAGATTAAGTGCCTGGTGTTTTTCTTCAAGTAGTCAACCGAAAAATGTACAGATAGTTAGTGGAGCTGTTTCTAGTGCCAATAGAAGTGTTACCCATTGGGAATGCCATCACCCCTTATAAAGAAAGCACACATATGACCACTTGATTTTCAGAGACATGGCCATTATCAGTTTCTTAGCACTAGTTGGATTAGTCAACTGAGCTGGACCAGCAGAAATTCTGACTGTAAAGATTTATGGCATTCTAGGTCAAGTGTTAGTAACTAGGTGAACAGTACTGAGTAACATTGGAACAGAAGTAGATATCTTAGATCTTTCAGCCTCCTCCATCATTTTTGTTAACCTAATTATTGGCAATGTTTGATCCTAACTGCCTGCCTTGATCCACATCCCCTATACTGTTCAGTTCTCAATATCTACCTCTCTCTTAACCACTTCAATTGGTTTGTATCATTGGTCATCTGAAGTAAAGGGTTTCACATTCTCAAAACCTACTGTGTGAAGATTATTTTCCTAGATTCACTTTTAACTGGTCCGACTTAAACTCTGTTACCTTGTTCTGGATTTTCCTACCAGAGGGAAGATTCATTCCATATCTACCCTGTCAACTCTCTTCATCATTTTAAGCACCTCATTGAAATCAACTCCTAACCTCCTCAAATGCAAACTTGCTTTGTTTCTTTCTATAACTCAGTCCTTTTATCCCAGGTATAATCCTGGTGAATCATGGCTGCGCTTTCTCTAAAGCCAGATTAACCTTCCTAAGGTGACACACTCATAATTGTATATAATATGGACATAAAATTGGATAGTCCTAGAAAGTGGGTATGGGGAACATAACCGCAATTAACTCACCTCCCTTCCTTCCATTTATACAATAGCTGCATGCAGTCCAGCACTGAACATACTGCTGAAAGCTTCAGTGGGGGGCTCAAGTGCTTGCAAGGCTAGCACAACTTAAAGCTAGCCTGCCGTTCTTTTGAGAGAGCTATCGTTTGGCTGAAGCAGGTGCTGGAAGTGACTGGGGAAGACATTCTGAGTAGGGAGTAGAGTGTCTAATACCACAGTGGGAGAGAGCATGCTCCAGGTTCTCAGATGGCACACTGGAGATCATGGTGCAGGAGGTGGAAAGGAGGAGTGATATCCTCTGTCCACGATGGCCAGGAGGTCCTCAAGACCACATTGCAAAGGAAGTGGGACCAGATAGTTGTCACGGTCTATGTCAGCAGTCTAGCCCCTGGAACCTGGATGTAGTGCTGCAAGAAGTTCAATGATATCACACAAGTGGTTAAGGTCAGTGAATGTATCTTCTAATGCCATAACCATACAACTGAATCTTTAGCTACAGTCACTGTACAATTTATCATATCCTTCATTCAAGATGCAGATGAATTCAGCAGCAGAAGACTCAGATGAGACCTTCGATGGGCTTGCCCACAGAAGAAGGCTAATAGATATACCTACTGAAATGTTTAGTGCACTGGCAAGCCTGCCAGTAGTTACTGCCAAAGGGCAATAAGGAGTTTGGCATCAACCTGTCACAGAGCTTTGCACAGAACTTCTTTCCTGGGTGGAAGTGGTGACTAACTCCATGAAAACATGCATAGACAAAACCATGATCCAATGTCTGATGCCCAATGTCTTGGCTTCCATTGCAGCAACAGAAAAATAAAACCAAAGTGTGGCTATTGCAGTGGGAGCTGAGACTGATGTCATGCAAGCTCTGCTGCCATCATAGCTGTGGATATCAATGTGCAAAGAGGCTTGCAGAGTCTCACAGTGGTCCAGTAATCTGATCTCCAGTACATTGCTAGGATTGCTGAGGCACCGCCTTTTGGAAGTGGCAGTGGCATGAATACCCTCTCTCAAGGTGACAACAATCAACCTCCCCACCACTGCCACTCAGCCAGTGCCCTTGCCAGCTAGCCAGCTGAAACTGCCTCACCCATGCAGAGGTGATGCACTTCAAAGCTGGGCCTTCTGAAGCCAGAGGTGCTTAAGGTTATCCTCCAAGGCCACCTGCTGTGAATCCCCACTGAATGTCAGGAGCCTTTCATCAGCCATGCTACAGTCACTGGGGTAAGACTGCATAAGGGCACTAGGTGAGGTATAGGTACATTGAAGGCAGGCATTAAAGCTAAGGGATGCCCAATGGTGACTAATTGACTTTTATCTGGTGTGCTGGATGGTTTGTTTGATAAAGTTGGTTTGGAACGTTTGTTTTGTGAGTTGGCTTTTATTTCGCCATTGTGGACAACAGGACAAAATGATGGTCAGTAACAGAGATAAGGTAAGGTGTGGGAAAGTTGTTAAATGGGGAATTGAGGTTACATTTCACTATATCAAAGTCACTCAGATTACGTTATTAATATTTATGCTGAGTTTATAGTTTCAATGAAGTGGCGATCCATACTTCCGTAATATATTTGTAAAAGTGGCATAAAATTAGGAAAATTAACTCGTGCATTCACTTTCAGGATTGAATAAGTGCAACCAAATAATCAAAAACCATGCAACTGGCATATTGTAATGTTAAATCTGGTATCATATTTATTCAGATGTTGTTGATGAATGGCTTTGATAAGATACAGCTTCAGCATATTGCTGTTAGTCAGATGCTTTTGTCCCCAACTAAGTGCAAGGACATTAATTTTAACTCAAACATATTGTGCTACCTATGGCATATGATTCTGATGCCCTCTCTTTCTGCTTTTCAGCAAGTTCTTCTCCTGACTACAAATGCTCCCATAGTGTATGCAGCTGTGCTGTTACTGATTTGCTGTGCATTACTAATAGGTAGGCTGCTAGAGCCCTTTATTCACTGGGAAATGTCGGGTGCACAACCTGACATTACTTACAGCAGTACATGCACCATGGACGCGAATTTCCTAAAGGTCAGTCTTTGCAACTAGCATCCAGCTGAGCATAATTGTTGTCCATTTATTATTCAAACTTTGTTTTCAAGTTGCCTATTAATTCTTATTAACCATCAAATTAGCACTTTGCTGAGTTGATTGTATTGTTTAATTCAATTTATTGAATCATTCAAATTGTTTTACTGCAAGTTAAATACTTTCAATCATCCAGAGAATTCTGTATGTATCATAAAATACGTGTGTTGCAAGACCAAAATCATCACCTTTCATGAAGCAAGCGGGGGAACTAAATAAAGTTGACTGAGAGTGAAAAATAAAAGTAGGTTCAAACTCATTAAACACCATTATATGGCCTGTTTCTTGTGAGGTCAAATGTTCTTAATTAAGATTATTTTTTCTGTTGCCTTAAATGCACATTGTACTAATTCAGGGCTGTTAGCTGTCTGCGTTTTGCTTTGATAGCCTGCTCAAAAAGCAGACTTTCTTTAAATCCTTAACATAAAGCAGGCAGGCACTTCCAAAGTGTTTTTCTCAAGTTTTCAGTGTTTTGTCTTTTTTTTTCAATTGAGGTTTACAGTAAAATTATCAAAATCTGAGATGGCTGGAAAAACATTAAGTGAAGACTTTGATAGTTTTACCACAAGTGAGGAGAGTAGCAAGCAGTCCTCGGAGTTAATAGTGAGATGATGGAGAATGGGGCTTATGAGAAGTCATGGGGCGTTCAATTGGATAACCCCTGAAAATGAATGTTGGGATTTATATATGATTTTTTCATGTGTTGTCAAGGCAAATGAGTTTATTTTCAAATAGCATAACTTAACTACACCACTAGCCTTACCCATTGGCTGGGCTGGAGAGATTGGTGATGAGGGCATCGAATTATCCTCTTCTCATCCCATTTTTCTTGGAACTTCCTCCCTAACAGCACAGTGGATGTACCTACATCACAGGGACTGAAGTGGTTTAAGAAGGCAGATCACCACAACCTTCTCAAGGGCAATAAATGCTGGCCCAGCCAGTGATGCCCACATCATATGAATGAATAATAAGAAAAAAATTCTCCATGGCAACGCCACCTGCTAACCAATCAGCATTTTCTTCCAATACAGTATAAATTTTGTTTTCCCTTTATATTGGTAGTATTTTGATTTGTTGGTCTCCATGGAGATAAAATTCTCTTTCTAAAGCTGGTGGGTGAACACAAGTAAGTGTTTGGTGAACTAGAAAGCCTTCCAGAAAGCTTGCGTACAATGGCAAGGAATATAGAGAAGGCCAGCATTAATATGGCACAGGGTTTTTGTAGATTAAAGCCCATCATTAAGAAGCATCAGAAGATTTGAAAGATTCATCTATTTCCATTCTCCCACTTGGGAGCTCGTCTTTGGCTCGAAGAGAATTAATTCAACTTGGGGCAGTTAACACTAGAATTGGAACAGAATGTGAGCCAGGTATGGCGTCAAAAAGAAAATCTAAAGGATTAGCAGATCTCCCATGGGTAGTCTCGGGCTTGGGCTATGGTTTCTGATGCTCACTGAACTCCAGTTGAACAACCTGCTGCTGCCTAAATGTGATACGTCACTGTAATGCACCACATTTAATTACATAATGTATCACTTAATTTACATGAAGGAAAAATATTACACATTACATTCATACTGAAAGTTATGAAGCCCTTTGCTGTTTGTGGCACTACTGCCTGCCACTTCATTAAACATGTTTAAGTGGAAGGAAACTTTTTTCTTCCATTCCATTCAGCATTACACACTGATTTGCAACGCCTTGCTATTCTGGTTCTTTGGTGTAGGCTCATAGTTCCCTTGATCAAGATAATGTTCTGTGCACTTCCCATTGAAAGCCTGCACACACATCTTGGCCATCATTCTCAAGCCTCATTTGACCACATAGCACCTCAAAAACAGGCACTGCAAAGGTCCAATTTGACCAACGTGACAACATGTGACTACAACATGAATCATTGGAGGAATAGATCTCTAATTTTCAGACATACATGTTATAAATTGCTGCACCTCCCCTCTTTGATTTGATTAAGGTACTTTATTCTTTTATTGTACTCTCCTACCTCCAGGAAACCATCCTTCATTTGTTCATTGATTCCCATGATTGCAAATATTTATTTCTCTTTCTCTCTTTCACTTCTTTAGTTGATTTGAACTACTTGCTGAAAATGATATACCACTGCACCAGTGAGCTTTTTAACACTCTTAAGTCTCCAAGGACCAACAGCTTGAACAGGAAATCATTTCACTAGCCTTTATTCAAACTGTTTATAGCCTCTATACTCAGCATCTAAGTGCCTCATAAATAGCCCTCCTGGCCTGGAACACCCAATATTGGTCCCTGAAGATGCACAAAAAATCCTCACCTCAAATGACAGCTAGCCCCATTTTTATTGAATAACGTAAATGTTTAAAATGCTAAAAAGATTAAAGTTAAGCATTTTTTAATCTGCTAAACATGCCTCACAGCTGTTGTAGGTAAAAATCAGACTGTCACATTACATGGTATATCTTGTGTGCCGTAGTTTCACGTGAAAAATATGGGCAGAATTTTATCAGTTGCGTAGACAGCCAGGCAGTGAGAGGAAATGCATGTTGCTGACACACATGGGTGGCTTCCTTATGCCACGGGGATTTGTTGTGTGGGGGAGGGTGTGGGAGTGGGGTGTGGGAAAGTGGAGGAGCTGGGTTTCGATCTGCCATCAACAAAATGCCAATCACAGTAAAATGGTCCTTAATCGAGTCTTTACATATGTAAATTGTCTGCTTGCCTTCTTGGTAAAATTCTCCGATGGCAGGACATGGTTGGACACCCAATCTGACAGCTCCCTGCGATTTTATCAGCCCACCCTACCCCACCACCAGCCCCAACTCGATCCCCATCTACTGGGGAGTGGTGAAATTCAGATCTATAACTCTAATTCAATATGCACACAGGCCGGGATTTTGTCAGATCAACAGGTGAGTGATCCCCATCAGTTCCATGGGGGAGGTCCCATGGAATCAAGTGTCCTTCAAGAATCTAACTGACCACCGTCGGGCCTTGCACTTTCCATCTAATCCCTGAGCCCCCTCAAACTAAATTATTTATTTATTTATTTTAAATCATGCTTATTAGTGCAGAGCCAACACGAAGTTGACCGGACAATCTGGAACACGAAAATTAGTGTAAAGAAGTGTAATTTTTTTTTAAACTCTCAATTACACATTTATTTCCCACAATCAAAGAGTTAACGGTAAGATTTCTGGTAACGTGCACGGGCACCAGGTCCACCAAATTTCTTGGCCTCACAAAAGCATGGATCAGCAACCAGCTAGGTCTTGCCATATTGTATGAGATGGCCTTGATCTCTTTCTTGGAGGTTTCATCCACGTATTTCTGGTAGAATGCCGCCAATGCTTTAGAAATGGATTGATGGACAGCATAGATTTGAGTTACATAACCACCACCCTTCACATGAACTCTAATGCCGACTACAGCAAATCTTTCCTTGCCCAACAGTAGGACTGGTTCCAACAGTTTGTACTGTAAAGTTCTTGGCTCAATCTGTTCCAGAGGCCTTCTATTTACTTTAATAAGGCCATTTCCTCTTCTCCAGTGGGCAACAGCAGTTGCTGTTTTCTTTCATCCAAAAACCTGGACTGATTGCAAAGGACCTTTAGCGGACATTTTCCTGTTAATGCTAAGTGGAGCCGTAGGCAAGAAGTTGACCGGACAATCTGGAACACGAAGTGTAAATTTTTTTTTTTCCGTTTTTTTTCTTTTTTTTGGATAATGGCTGCCAATTGGCTCATTAATGAGCCTAATTGACAGCCCATTGCTAGCGACTGGGAATCCTGCATCAGTCCCTTCCCCCCTTTGTCTGAATCAGGTGAGGCTTCCCACTGATGGGAGACTGACACAGATTAAATGATTAAATGCCACAACAGGCTGTACTAAATCCAGCTCACAGAATTTGTGAACAGAAATTCAACTTAACACCTTAGGCTCACGCGAATTTCTATCTCAGTTAAAGAACAGAAATCGAACTCCAGATCTCCTCAGAGAGTGAGAGAAGAGAGCGGAATCATCCCAGACTTGCAATAAGTACAGAAGCAGGCGTGAAAAAAGACGTTTTACCTGTTGGCCGCAATGGTAGTTTTTTGCGCCGTATCATCCCGTTCCCGGTGTGTCCCGCCTCATTAATAATGCAATCATGGGAAACATACCGGCTCGCTGGCAGGTGGGCCAGGATTTGCTTGCCACGCCATGACCTCAGTGCTTCCTCACTCCATGCAGCATATTTAAAGCGTACCAGAGCGCACCCTACTTCATATGTTCAGATCAGGACTGCTCCAGATGACAGTTGGTGCCGAAAGCCAGGAAGGCAGCAGCCCCCACATTTAGTGATGCCTCTCTGGGGCACCTGCTGGACATGGTGGAAGGCCGCCACAATGTCCTCAGCTCCCATTCTGACCACAGAAGGTCTACTAGAGTCACAATCTGGCCTGGGAGATGGTGGCAGCAGTGGTCAGTGCCATAGGAGCGCAAAGGAGATCAGCCTACCAGTGCAGAAAGCGGATGAATGCTCTTATCTATTCCGCCAGGGTAACTCACTCTTCTCATCACTTTCAAAACACACACTCACAAACCCTCAGGGATCCTCAGGGATCTCGTACCTCAAGGGACAACACCACTAATTCTCACACACACCCTCACATCTTCATCGGGCTCATATCCTCTGGAGCTCGCGTTCTCATCCTGTCCATGACTCCGCTCACCACACAAACACTCCACGCAGTGCCATGTGTCCCACTCACACTCTCTCCATCTGCTTTCATGCAGGAGAAGCCTGCTCACAGCAGCAGGAGAGGCCCCTGAACAGGGGTGGAGTGGTTCCTCACTCACTTTGAGGAGTGTGCCATCATGCTAACCGGTGAGGACGTGGACTGTGTCTGCGGTTCGGTGAGGTCAACAGCAAACACCCTTCTGAGCATCCTGCACCACATCATCCCTCTCTCAATGCAAATGTGAGTGCTCTCTCTCTTGCTTTTAACTCTGCTGCCATGCACCAATTATTTCTACTTTGGTTCACAGGGAGCTCTGCCTAGCGACCAACACCCTCAGCCAACCAGTCCCTCAGCCCATCCATGTACTTACCTCAAGCCAAGAGGATACCACTTCCATTGAAGAGCTCAAAATAAACAGCTTGGAAGACCCATCACAATGATTACAAACAACATCCACCAGCGCAGAGACACGCAATTCGGTGGGACCTAGATCTTGAGCAGGCTCGGGTTCATAATCTGGTGATCATCGCATGGACACATGTCCACAGCAGGTGGAGGCAGGCTCAGCCGAGCTCCCCAGCAGTTAGAGGACTGCTGGGGAAGAGGCATCTGTGAGGTACGAGTCAGCTGATGAGCCTCTGGATTTGGCCTTGCAACTCATCGAGAAGAGTCAGCAGAATGTGGGGGAACATCAAGCAGAGATATTGGAAGCCCTCAACAGAATGGCACGCGAGTCGGAGGAGTGTGTCCGCCTGCTCTCTGCTGAAGTGGTGCTCATGTGCGTGCGTATGGAGGTCACCATCAGAAGGATGGCGGATGCCATGGAGACCCTAGTCCAGCAGAACATAGAGATACATATAGACCTGCACTCCTGCAGTGACAACGCGAGGGGGAAACAGGGCACCTCGACATTCTTTGAGGTAATCCTTCCTCTCAAGGTGTCAGGCTGGGATCCTCGGGCACTGGGAGGAAGGGGGAACAGCAGCTGGACACCCCTGGGTCAACCACTCGGGAATCTCAGAGGCTGTTCTGTCCCTCCGAGTCCCCTTTGTCTGTGACCCCCCTCAACCTTATCCTCTGTCACCACAGAGGCAGTAGCTGGCCCACAGGAGGACAGCCAAAGCAAGCCAGGGCCCTCGAGGTCTCGGATCTCCAGAGTATGCACGTCAAAGTCATCAGAGGCAAAGGGCCAAACTTTGCACAGGCTGTCTCCACCCCTCCTGTGGATGTCAGGGCAGCACATAAAAGAAGCGGTAGGCCTAGAAACGTTAAGATATTCTGATCACTGGTGGTTGTTTGGGTGAACACATTTTGTCACTTTATAATCTGAAAATATATTCCCTTTCACTGAATAATGTGTAATGTTGGCTTTCAGCTTCATTGATAGGCTTCGCGAGTCCTTCCCCTGTATCCCCCCTCACTAGCAATTCAGTTACACGCAGCTAGCCCATGAATGATTTTGGAGGGAGAAGTGTGTGAGTGTGTGGCAGGGCCTTTCGGAGCCTCATGCAAGCACTCTCCCATGCGCACAGAGTCTTCCTCCATCACACTCAGCTCAATGCCCTGAGCATTTTCAGTACTGCTTGTTTGGGTTCTCTTTCAGTTGTCCATCTGAGCTGTCCTGCATCTCCACCCACCCACTTACTGCACTCCCAGGCAGCACCTGTGCCCGTCCAACACAAGGCTCCACTCACATTCAATTTGACAAACATGGCCACGGTAAAGTTCTTGATTAGCTCCCTTGCCCTCTCCCCTCCCCCAGTCAAGCATGTTCTTCCCCCCATCACTGTGGACCCCCTGGCATCACCTTCCACCTCCCCACCATCACCCATCATCCCTAATACTGTACCAGGATGTCCAGGTGATCATTCACCTTCTGGAAAGCCCCACCCCCACCTACACTGACCTCCACGACCTCCTCCTTCCCACCCCCAGCGTCCGTGTCTGCCTCCATGTCCCCACCAACCACCCTCACTGCTCCTTCCACCATTACCAACATACTCTCACCCTCCCAGCCTATTGGCTCTCATACTCACCATTCCCTCCCACCACGCTCACACTCAGTTCACTCCCCAGGAGGCAGTCATTGACTCAACAAATCCCTCCCTTGCACCTTCACCTGGACAACCCACACCCCCACTTTATTGCCTCCACACCCTCCTTTACTCCCTCTTCCCCCAGGACACCTGCCCCCCTCAAAATGCATTCCTCTCCCCAATACACCCTTCTCTCACCACATTCCCTCCTCCCCCCGACACCTTTTCACCCCCTCCCAACTTTACCCCTCACTCCTACCAGTACACCTTCCTCTCCCACTCACAGCTCGCCCTTCTTCTCCCCACCCCACCTTTGCCGATCATCCATAGCAGCCCATGGCCAAGACCGTGACGTTCCAAAGCCATCCCAAAGTATCAACGGAGACCTCCCACGTTCCGGGAACTGCTTTGCAGTGGAGCTATGCGCACGAGGATCCACCCAGTGTGCGATGCACATGTTTCTCCAGCACCTTGCAGCTGTAGGACTCCAGCATCTTCTTCTACTCGGATGTCCACGCCTGAGCAAGGCCCTAAAGGTAAGTCCTGACTCCTGCACGTCACGCTTTCCCAGACGCTGGGCTGGTGTGTTTTCCCACCAGCGTAACGGTAAATCGAGCGTGGGGGAGTTGATTTGAGTTGGGCCTTTTTTTGCGTTCCATTAGTGAGATGTAAATTGTGTTCACGCTGGCCTCCAGTGGGATTCGCAGTCCACGATTTCACACCAGCATGAAACCGATTTCTGGCCCTCACGTGGAATTCTCCCACTCCCCCACCATGATGCCGGCCATAAACAGGACCGGACGATTCAACCCAGAGAGTTGGTGGGTGTTAGGCCTGCAGAGGAAATCCCTTGTCGAAGCTTTAGTACCAAAGCAACTAATTGTTTAGGTAAGCTAACTGATTTTTTCTTTGCCTGTTTATTATCTCCACCACTAATTATGGGTGGAGGTGAACTTTTTGCCTCTGGTTATTAGTCTGTTTGTCTGTAAACAATATGTGTTGAAAACTAATGGACAGATTTCAACAAAACTTGGTACACAGATAGGGCATGGCCCAGGAAGAAGTGATTTAGTTTTGATAAAGGTTTGGATCCAGATCCTGTTTTTTTTTTAAAAAAAAACCATTAACATTGGGAGATAGAACAAGTTGATTTTTTTTTTGGAATGTTGTGAGTTGTTTTATTTAAAATGTGGCTGATTGTTTCAGAATGTTGTGGAGCATCTCAGCTGCCATGGTGGAATTTGTCACAGCTGTCAAAGTGTGAGCTGAGTTTTCAGAGCAGGTTGTTGGATGTGGATTGGCCTGAAGCCTCCTCATTGAGATGGAAGCTTTTAATTTTTTAAAAAAGGTATTTTTTTTTCAGTTTTGTAGTTACAGGGCATCAACCAGGCCAGGAAAAGCCTCAAATTTATGGGACAAAAGATCAGCCAGAAGCGTATAAATGTTGAGAAGCACAGCTCGCTGGAGGTATGCACTCTACTGAATACCCTCTTCACTTGTTTTGTAACTGTTACTCTGAGGTGTATTAACTGACCTGAATAAGAACGGAAATTGATGACCAAAGCAGGTTAAAGATATTTTTGGTTATTTTGTGGAAGTTGCTAGTTCCTGATTGATAGATTTGGGGAATCTCAACCATTTGATTAATTGGGTTTGCATATTTTGCTGGTTCTTAATTGGTAGCTTTTTCTGAATACAGGAGAAAATTAATTTGGTTAACAGAGGAGTATTATTTGAACCAATGCCTAAGTGTGACACTTTGAAGTGTGATTGACAATTGATCCATGTTCAACACAATAGTCTACACAACAGCTGCATTCAAATAAATATAAGAATTAGACTCAAAATTAACAATGCAAAGCATAATACAATACCGTATAAATACTACCAACAAATTGTTGGAGACGTTTCAGCAAACTGCGAGGAAACACTCTTTAATACCTAATGTGGCCAAATCAAATATATGCAATCATGTTCAGAAATCACTTCAAAAAATATAGTTCAAAATTTTACAGAAAATATATATGAAAATACTTTCATTATATAGCACGTTTCACAACCACCAGATGTCTCAAAGCACATTACAGCAATGAATTGCTTCTAAAGTGTAGTTACTGTTGTAAACAGGAAACACATGAACATGCAAAGTAGGAGAAGGAGAAGGCCACTTGGCTGCTTGAGCCTGCTCTGCCATTTTAAAGATCATGGTTGATCTGACTGTAGCCTCAAATCTGCACTCCCACCTACCTGATAACCTTTTACCCCCTTGGTTATCAAGAATACATCTTGTTCTGCCTTAAGAATATTCAAAGATTTTGCTTCTGCCCCCTTTTGAAGAAGAGATTTCCAAAGATTTACAACTCTGATAGAAAAAAAAATTCTCCTCATCTCAATCTTAAATGGGCAACATGTTATTTTTAAACAGTGGCTTTCTAGTTTGGGATTCTCCCACAAGAGGAAACATCTTCTCCACATCCACCCTGTCAAGGCCCCTCAGGGTCTTTTATGTTTCAATCAAGTCACCTCTTACTCTTCTAAACTCCAGCAGATACAAGCCTAGCCTGTCCAACCGTTCCTCATAAGAAAACTCATTCACCGACCTTTCATCGTAAGAAAACTCATCCATTCCAGGTATTAGTCTAGGAAGCCTTCTCTGAACTGCTTCCAATGCGTTTACATCCTTCCTTAAATAAGGAGACCAGTACTGTACACAGTAATCCAATGTGGTCTCACCAGTGTCCTGTATAACTGAAGCATAACCTCCCTACTCGTGTATTCAATTCTCCTCGTAATAAACAATAACATTCTATTAACTTTCCTAATTACCCGCTGTACCTGTATTCGAGCCTTTTGTGGTTCATGTACTAGGACACCCAGATTCCTGTGCATCTCAGAATTCTGCAAACTCTCACCATTAGATAATATCCTTCTTTTATTTTTCCTGCCAAAATGGACAATTTCACATTTTCCAACATTACACTCAATTTTCGGACCATTGCCCACTCACTTAACCTACCTATATCCTTATGTCTTCTTCAAAACTTACTTTCTTACCTATCTTTGCATCATCAGCAAATTTAGCAATCAATTTACTCTGTTTTCTGTTAGTTAATGAATCTTCTTTGTCAATTTGTTACCCCTACACCATGAGCTTTTATTTTCTAGAAGAGCCTTTGATGAGGCACCTTATCAAACGCCTTCTGAAAATCCAAGTACAGTACATCCAATGGTTCCCCCTTATCCACAGCACATATTACTTATTTAAAGAATTCCAACAATTTGATTAAACATGATTTCCCTTTTGTAAAACCATGTTGACTCTGCTTAATTACTTTGAATTTATCTAAGTGCCCTGCTTTAACATCCTTAATAATAGCTTCTAACATTTTCCCTAAGCTAACAGTCCTGTAGTTTCCTGCTTTCTGTCTCCCTTCCATTTTGAATAAAATAGTTACATTTGCTATTTTCCAATCTAATGGAACCTTCTCCGAGTCTAAGGAATTTTGGAAAATGAAAAGCAACACATCAAATTTCTCACTAGCTACTTCATTAAGACCCTAGGATGAAGTCCATCAAGACCCAAGGACTTGTCAGCCCACAGCTCCAACAATTTGCTCAGTACCACTTACCTGGTGATTACAATTTTCCTAAGTTCCTCTCTCCTTTCCATTTCCTGATTTACAGCTGTTTCTGTGATGTTACTTGTATTCTCTATAGTGAAGTCCAATGCAAAGTACCATTTTAATTCATCTGCCATTTCTTTATTTTCCATTATTAATTTCCCAGATTCACTTTCTATAAGACTAATGCTCACTTTGTTAACTTTTTCTTTCTTAAATATCTGTAGAAATTCTTACTATCTGTCTTTATATTTCTAGTGAGCTTTCTCCCATACTCAAAATTTTCTCTCCTTAGTAATCTTTCAATCATACTTTGATTTTTTAATACTCTGTCCAATCTTCTGACCTGCCATCCATCATTGCACAATTATATGCTTTTTCTTTAAGTTTGGTACTGTCCTTAATTTTTTTAGTTAACCACGGATGGTGGGCCCTCCCCTTGGAATTTTTCTTTCACGTTGGAATGTATCTATTTTGTGTATTCTGAAATATCCCCTTAAATATCTGTCACTGCATTTCCATTGACCTATCCCTTAACCTAATTTGCCAGTTTACTTTGGCTACTTTGGTCAGCCCTGGCTTGTTTGGGTGAGTGTGCAGAAGGTGCAGGGTGATGAGGAACTGGAGTCCTGCAATGTCGCACTCTGGCTGGGTTGGCAGGGATACGATGGGAATACAGGTGCAGGCCGGACTAATCAACGCTCCTCTCTCCTTTTCAGGATAAGACTGCGCACAATGCGCCGGAACGAATGCAGACTGGCAGAGGGCAGGCCCAATTGGTGAGCTTAACAGCTTACTAGCAGTAGGCCATGGACCGGGAGAGGCGCCATGACCCCAGGTCCACGGTGACGGTGAGGCTGGGGTGCCACGAGGAGGTATGATTGGTGAGCACTCAGGTCACCATGTGTGTCACAGAAGCCATGGCACTGCTGAATGCTCCATGATTGATGTTAACAACATGGGTCGACCATTGACTATGGAAGGATGAGCGCAAACTGATCCGGGGGAGCAACATGCACATTGACATTGTCTGCACTGTAACTAATCAAATGCCCTTTATCTTCCTTTCAGCATCACCAGAGCAGGGCCAGGAGGAGGAGGCAGAGGACCCACCTCTCACCCCTGAAACCCCAGAGCAAATCCACTCACCAGCATCACACCATCTCTGCCAGGCAGGCACCAGAGCAGATATTAGCACCCCGGTGGGAATTGGATCATCAGCTAGTGTCCCAGGGCACAGCAGTGAGGGCACTTCACATTCGCTTGAGGTGCAGGTGGAGACAGAGAGTGTTCAGGGTGCCAGCAGCCAGAGGACTGCTGGGGACCAGACACATGCTCGGTCGGTAGCTGATGATGTGCCTCTGGAGTCGTTCGTGAGGCAGCAAACGCTGGAAGTGCAACAGGATATACAGGGCAATCTGGCGGAGATACATGAGGCTATGTGTAGCATGGTGCCCGTGCTTGAGGAGTCCATGCGGAGCATCACCAATGCAATGAGCCTCATGGCTGAGTGCCATGCTTCCTGCATGGGAACAGTAGCAACTCTCATGAAAAGGCTTCTCCAGGAGACCAATCAGTGCCTCCTGGGGTTGTGCTCGGACCTGCAAGCCCTCACAGTGGCATTGGCCTCAGCTGGTCAGTGCCAGTGTAGGAGATGGTTTGGGCACCAAGTATCCCAGCTCGGTGCCCATCCATCTACAGTAAGCAGGGAGGTCCAAAGTGACCTCACATCAGCACAGCAGCTGCCTGTCGTCTCTGCGGGCTCCTCTGAGTGATCTGGATGAGGGCAGCAGCTCCTCTGCCCCTCTGTCAGTGACCGTGGCATCCGACGAGACTGCGGTGACTGAGGTGGTGCCAACTGTGGAACTGGCCACTCCCTCCCAGGCAGGGCCATCAAATGCTCCACAGGCCAGGGGACATCCGTCAAGGTCATTGAGGCCAACAGGGCAGCACAGTGAGCAGGCTGTCTCAGATGCCAGGGCCAGCAAGGGGACTACAAGCGTAAATTTAAGGCACCTTAGGCACATCACGGATTTCTCACTGGTGCTCTTATGTTGGCCCATAGTACTTTGTGGAAGATTTGGTGTGATGTCCAACACCATTTTTGTTTTGCTTTATGAAGTTACATTTGTTCACTCAATAAATTTTGACATGTTGCCATGCCTCAGGGTGATTCCTTACTTCTGCAAGTGAACGGGAAACCATGATGTTATGTGTGAGTTGTTTGACACTGAGCCTTATTGACAAGGGCCTTAGTTAATGCTAGTATCCAGGCTGATTTAGTACTCAGGTATTGAGTGTGGAGCCTGCAGTCCTGGCGTGTGTTGAAGGTCCATCTGTGGTGTGCTAGCTGAAGGCTCTTTGGATTAAAGCCTCCCGGGTGTCCCTGCCTCCCTGGAGTGTGCCCGGGTCAGCGTCTACCCCCTCAGCATTCTCCTGTGCGTGCTCATCCTTGGACTCACTGCTGGACTCATCATGTGCATCTGGAGCAACTGCATCTACATCTTCCTCATCCACTGTATTCCCCCCTTTCCAGCGCAAGATTGTGGAGAGCGCAGCATGTAACCACTATCAGCGACACATGATCTGGGGGGTTTTGGAGTGCGTCCCCTGAGTGGTCCAGGCATTGGAAGCTCAACTTGAGAAGACCAATGGCTCTCTCCACCAAAGCCCTTGTGGAGGTGTGGCTCCTATTGTACCACTGCTCAGCTTCTGTACTTGGATGGTGGAGAGGTGTCATGAGCCAACTTTTGAGGGGATAGCCCTTGTCACCCACCAGCCATCCATCCAGCTGGGCTGGAGTACTGAAGGGCCTCAGCACCTGGGACTGTCTGAGGATTTAAGCATTGTGGGAGCTGCCTGGGTACCTTGCACAGACTTGCAGAATCTGCATCCTGTGATCACACACTATCTGCATGTTCATGGAGTGGAATCCCTTCCTGTTGACGAAGGCACTGGGCTCACCCGCTGGCACCTTGATGGCCACGTGTGTGCAGTCTATTGCACCCTGGACATGGGAGAAGCCAGCAATCACTGTGAAGCCTCTGGCTCGCTCTGTCTGGCTGCCCTCGTCCCAGCAGTATTGGGTGAAATTCAATGCACACCTGAACAGAATATATCACCTACTTGACACAAGTGTGGACAGCTGATTGGGAGACACTGCAAATATCACCCACCAACCTCTGGAAAGAGCCAGAGGTATAGAAGTTGAAGGCAGCTGTGAACTTTAGAGCCACTGGCATGGGGTGTCCACCCACACAGTTTGCGGAGATCTCAGGGCCTATCATCTGACAGACGGAGCCTCCTTCGGCACTGCACCTCAGGCATATTGAGGTAGCTGCTTCGCTGCCTGTATACCTGGCAGCAGGATATTGGCGTCTCCTGCGGTCCCTTCCACCTTGGACTTTCTGTTGGCTCTGCACCCCTTGTGCCTGCTCCTCTCCTCCCAAAGGTGGCTCCCCTGGAGGCTGAATGTGGACTTCTGACCTCCTCCCCCTTCTGGCCCTCCCTTCCTCCTCCAGTGGAGAGCACAACTTCCATTCCCAAGCTAAGCGAAGGCTTCCTGAAAGCTGCAGGCCCCAGAAACGATCTTTACTGTGGAGTCCTGCCCAATCTTTTACTCCTATCCTAACTCTTCACAGCTGCTTTGAAGTCTTCCTGCTCACACAGGCAAGTATAAGTAACTTTTACACTTAAATACCTGAAAGATCACATTCGCGATACCGCTCACCCCTCTTATCCCGCCCGTGCATAAGGTTTATACAAATGTCACCTACTAGCCTGCCTGTTGTGCCCGTGTGATGTCCTGAAGATCGCAAGAGCTGCAAAAAATTGAATTCAGTTGCTGCCTCAAGGGTTTTAACTGGCCCATTAATTGATGGCGGGCGCACATCCGAACATATAGCGTGCCCATCTTCCCAAATATCACAATGGCACACGTGGACATCAGGCCGCACGCCCAATGTCACTGTGTGTTATTTTACTCATCGGCATGTGGGCCCCATCCCCACACACCAACGGGAAAACTCTGCCCCTCATCTAGGCAACCTTTGCCTATCTGATTGTTCTAGTCTGTGTAGATTAACATCACCCATGATTATCACCACACCTCTCTAACAAGCTCCCATTAATTCTTCCTTTATACTCTGTCCTACCCTGTAGGTACTGTTAGGGGGCCTTGTACACCACTCCCACAAGTGACTTCTTGCCTTTATCATTTCTCATCTCCAACCAAACAGCTTCTCTCTCCTGGTTTTCTGAATTTAGGTCATCCCTTTCTATTGTGCTAATACCATAATTAATAAAAGAGCACCCCTCCACCTTTTCATAGCTTCCTGTCCTTCCTAAATGTCATGTGCCCTTCAATATTCAGGTCCCAATCTATGTCATCCTGTAATTATGTCTCTGTAATGTCTATCAGATAGTACTTATTCATTTCTATTTTTGCCATCAGTTTATCTGTTTTGTTTCGAATGCGAGGTGCATTTTTTTAAATTCAGTCATGGATTGTGGCCTTTGCTGACTGGGCCAGCATTTATTGCCCTTCCCCAGTTGCCCTTAAGAAGGTGGTGGTTAGCTGCCTTCCTGAACCGCTGCAGTCCATGTGGTGTGGGTATACCCACAGTGCTGTTAGGAAAGGAGTTCCAAGATTTTGTCCCAGTGACAGTGAATGAACGGCGATATATTTCCAACTCAGATGGTGAGTGACTTAGATAGGAACTTCCAGGTGGCGGTGTTCCCATCCATCTGCTGCCCTTGACTTTCTAAATGGTAGTGGTCATGGGTTTGGAAGGTGCCGTCTAAGGAGCCTTGGTGAATCCCTGCAGTGCACCTTGTAGATAGTACACACTGCTGCCACTGTGCGTTGGTGGTGGGGGGAGTGAATGTTTGTGGATGTGGTACCAATCAAGCGGGCTGCTTTGTCCTTGATGGTGTCAAGCTCCTTGAGTGTTGTTGAAGCTGAACTCATCAAGGCAAGTAGATACTATTCCATCACACTCCTGACTTGCGCCTTGTAGATGGTGAAGATGCTTTGCGGAGTCAGGAGGTGGGTTACTCATTGCACGATGCCTAGCCTCTGACCTGTTCTTGTAGCCACAGTATTTATGTGGCTAGTCCAGTTCAGTTTCTGGTCAATGGTAACCCCCAGGATATTGATAGTGGGGGATTCAGTGATGGTAATGCTATTAAACATCGAGAGGCGATGGTTGGATTCTTTCTTGTTGGAGATGGTCATTGACTGACACTGGTGTGGTGCGAATGCCACTTGTCACTTGTCAGCCCAAGCCTGGATATTGTCCAGGTCTTGCTGCTTTTGGACATGGACTGCTTCAGTATCTCAGGAGTCACAAATGGTGCTGAACATTGTGCAATCATCAGCGAACATCCCCACTTCTGACCTTATGATGGAAGGAAGGTCATTGATGAAGCAGCTGAAGATGGTTGGGCTAAGGACACTACTTTGAGGAACTCCTTCATTCAGGCACATAATCTTTAGTTTTGTCCTTTTTATCATTTTGTAGTCTCTAGTCTTACCTACTGATTTATTCTTGGAATTGTACTCTCTTTCCCTTCCTTTCATAGTCTATTTATCATTTCCCATATTAATACCTTTCTCTCTTGCCTTGTCTCCAGCCTCTGATTTACCATAACTTCCCAAATATGATCCCTTGCCCCTGCTTTTTAGTTTAAGCCCCTCTTAACTTCCCTAATTATGTGACTCGCTAGAACACTGGCCTCAGCACAGTTTAAGTGTAGGCCATCCCAATAGTACGGCCTCCACTATCCCCAGTACTGGTGCCAGTGCCCCTTGAACTGGAACTCACTTCATCCACACCAGTCTTTGAGCCACGCATTTCTTTCTCTGGCCTTATTTGCCCTATGCCAATTTGCATGCAGCTCAGATAATAATCCAGAGATTATTAACTTCTTAATTTGGTGCCTAGCTCCTCACCCTGACTGTGCAGAACCTCTTTCCTTGCCCTGTCTACGTAATTGGTACCTACGTGGACCACAATGATTGGATCTCTCCCCTCCCACTCCAAGTTTCTCTCCAGCCCTGAGCAAATGTCCTGAACCCTGGCACTGACAGACAACTTGGCCATCTGGACTCTTGCTGTTTGCTACAGAAAACAGTGTCAATCCCGCTGACTATACCATCTCCTTCTATCACTACATTCCTTTTTGTTCCCCCAACTGAAATGGCTTCCTGTGCCACAGTACAGCGCCCACGCTCAAGCAAACAAGCTGAAAAAATGGCAAACCTATTGGACAATTGCAGAGCTCACACTCCTGCAGTCCTGCCCTCTGGGTCCCCTTACCTGCCTCATTTGCAGTCACACTGTCCTGTACCTGACCACTGACCAAATCAGAAGACTCTATCCTAAGTGGTGTGACTGCCACCTGGTATAAAGCACCCAGGTAACTTTCCCCCACCCTGATGTCTCAGAGTTTGCAGCTCAGCCTCCAGCTCAATGTCTGAGCTGAAGCTCCTCAAGCTGCAAACACTTACTGCAGATGTGTTTGCCCTGGATCACACTGGTATTCAGAAGCTCCCACATCTTGCAGCCAAGACACATCACCTTTTCCTGCCATCATTAATGTGTTTTAATTTGTAACATAATTATTTTATTTGCTTATTTATTTTCCTTTCTCATATATTTTATTAGCCTTACCACCAGTGCCTGTACTACTTTAAAACTTAGGAATAGAATAGAACCTTAACCACTTACTAGCACTCAAACAGCTAGCTTCTTTCCTTGTAGTAAAGTAAGAACCAAATCATCAGGCTGAAAAGTTTGGATAAAACAAATGCAAAGGTGCACCTCCTCCACACTTTAAACTCCCCCACTCACCAAACTCTGAGATCCATTCCGTACCAGGCTGCATTCGTTTGCCTTGGCTACACTAAAGGCTCCTATATTTATCTAACTGAATTGCAACTACAGAAACCAAATTAACTCAATTAGCTAATGAACTACTCAGCTACTCTCAATAGAGTCTTTTACCCTGTCAAAGGTTGGAAGAAGCTTGGGCTGGGATTTTCTGACCCCACTGTGGTGGCACCCGCCATGGGAGATGCATAGGCCCAAACTTTGGCTTTTGGTGAGACTGGACGATCCTGGCAGCTGGCGGAGTTGGAAAATCCTGCCCACTCTCTACTTACACCATACTTTCCAGTTATTGCTAGCTACAGACAAGACTAGATTTTTCAAGAACAATATTGCTACTTTAAACTCCCCACTGACCAAACACCCAGGTATCCACTCAGTAACCAGCTGCACTCATTTACCACAGCAGCTAAACTGTGCACTCAAACTGCCACAACACACGAGATAACTTTTATTTTGATGTTGATTAAGGAATAAATACTGGTCAGGGCACCAAGGATTACGCCCCTGCTTTTCTTCAAAATAGTGCAGTGGGATCTCTTAGTGCCATCCACCTAAGCAGGCAGGTGGGGCACTGGTTTAATATCTCTGAAAGACAACATATCCAGCAGTGCAGCACTCTTCAGTACTGCACTGGAGTTTCAGTCTTAACTTTTGTGCTCAAGCCCTGGACTTGAATCCAGAACTTTGTAACTCAGAGACAAAAGTGCTGTCAACCTTCTCAAGGACAGTTAGGGATGGGCAATGAAAATGTTGGCCTAGCAAGTGACCCCACGTCCCATTAAAAAGAATAAAATAAACTGAGTCATGGATGATATTATAGGTTACAAACTACTGAGCAATAATAATTAACCAGATGCACTGCATCTAAATTCACAGGCAGCAAAATTTACTTATGTAGCACCCATATTTCCAGCACTCTGGGTATGGGTTCAGGTCCAAAATGGCATCCCCACCACATGTGCACATTTCTGGTGTGGGCTGTCCTATTTGCCATTTTGGGTAGGTTGTGAGCACATCCATGTGCATTGGAAGAATGCAGAATAGATAGATAGTGGTGTTAGTTAGCATGTAACACTAATTTGTCTCTAACAGTGCCATTTCGACATTGCAGCTAACACCCTCTTTTAACCTCATGCAATTGAACACGTGTTCAGAAACAGGAGGGACACCTCCTCCCCCAGCCGCCACCAGTGCCCTTTAACCCACCAGTGCTGTGTAACAATCATCAGCTACTTGCAGGTTGGTTGCTGATTGATTTCTACTGGTTGTTGCTGAGTCAGAAGAAGTGTTTGGAGGCTCTTCCTGCTATTTGAAGTTGCTGACATTGACAGATGGTGGTATGGTGTGTTGTGAAGGCCTTGTTCCTGACTTCAAGGATTCTACTCAGACCGCATGCTCCTATTGCTGCAGCAGTTTCCACACCCTTGGCCTGTAGCATGAGAAAGAGAATGAGCAAGGCAACACAAGAAGGACAAGTTACTAGAAGAGGGAGGAGGAGTATGGGTGTGGGGTGGGTTGGGGCGGGGGGGGGGTGGGGGGCGCTTTCAACAGGACCCTGTAATCATTGAAAATCCCTAGGGATCTATTCCCCTACCTTAACCTCAGTGAGAAATAGTGTGTGTGAGATGCTGCTGTTTCACTAATGAGGTATTCAGTGAAATCCACCACCTGCTGCAGCCACAACTGCAACCCCACATTATAGAAAGGACACAAATGCCAATGGGTTTGAAGGTGACCGTAGCTATGGGGAGGATTTTCCCTCATCGGGTGGCTCGATGGGGGCAGTCAGCATGCCGACTACTGCCCGCAATCAGGGCCAGACTGCAATTTCACACTGGCAGGCCAATTAAGGCCCACCCTGTGTAAGCCGCGCAAGGCAGTGCTCAGCACTGCCTGTGTGGTTGGGGGGATGGCGGGATGGGGTGGGGGGGGGGGGGCGGTGAGGAGGGCGAACATGAACTTCACACGTGTGCGGGTGCGCGCTGGAAAAGCTCCCTAAGGTAGTTCTGTGCCTTAGGGAGATGAACAGTTTAAAACATTAAAAAGAAAGATTTTAAAAATGATATAAAACATGGGGAGGTGGTGGCATAGTGGTATTGTCACTGGTCTAATATTCCAGAGACCCAGGGTATTGCTCCGGGGACCAGGGCTCAAATCCCAACACAGCAGATGGTGAAATTTGAATTCAATAAAAATCTGGAGTTAATAGTCTGATGATGATCATGAAACCATTGCTGATTGTTGTAAAAACCCATCTGATTCAATAATGCCCTTTAGAGAAAGAAATCTGCCATCCTTACCCAGTCTGGCCTACATGTGATTCCAGACCCACAGCAATGTGGTTGACTCTTAAATGCCTGGTGAACAAGGCACAGTCAAGAAGGCAACTGTGAGGTTGTATGGACAGTGAAAAATTTATTTCAATTACCTTTTTAATGGCGTTAATAGGCCTTTTAATTGTTGGTGGGCATGCTGCTGACTCTGGTGCAAGTGCGCAATGACATCGGGACACTCGTCCGATGTCATTGTGCATCAGTTTACGCTTGGTTGGGTTGGGCGCACTCCCGCCCAATGAGCTAAAAATTATGGCCCATGTATTTTTTTGTTCTGGTCTCCTTGAGATTTGGAGCAAGCAGTACTTCCAAAATCTCACAGTTCTCTGTTGACTGTTCTATAACGGAGAGCAAAGTTTTGCAAACAGCACAAACAGAAGCCACAGTTTGCAAAGAGAGCTGAATATATTTCATTCTACCTTTCCAAAGGGAAGTGGGCACAGTAAGCATGTAGCTTTGCCAGGATAGTAGGCTTCCCCATGGTGCAGGCTGCCATTGACTGCACACATGTCTCACTGTGAGTAATGCATATAAGTTCAGAAATGTACTTAAATTTGAAGGGGTTCCACTCCCTCAGTGTTCAACTGGTGTGTGGCCAGGCTCAGTGCATCATGGAGGTCACGCTCACTATTCTGGCAGCAGTCATGATGCTTTCATTCTGCACCAGTCCACTGTATCACCAGCATTTGAACTATCCAAAAATGCTGAAGGGTAGCTATTGGGTAACAAAGACAATTTGATTATCACCTGGATCCTTAATCTGGTGTGCAACCCAGATATACGTGGGCAGCATGCGTTAACAAGAGCCATGTTGCCACACAAACTGTGAAAATGCAAACCATTCGGGTACTTAATCAAGTACCCGAATTACTGCTGCCTGGACGGATCTGAAAGGGCCCTGTGGTGCTTTCCAGAGTGAGTGACATGATTCATCAGGCTCTGCTGCATGATGTATAATCTCACCATCATAAGGGCATAGCCCTTGCCACCAGTTTTACGGTGAGCAACTGAGGAGGAAGAAGAAAAGGAGGAGCAAACTACACAGTCCCTTTCCAGTCAGGCCGTGATTGGCTCATGTGACTGTGGTACCAATGAGCACAACCCTAATTCCCACTGATCAGCATCCCACACCTTATCATCCCTCTGTTACAGACCATCACAACATTCTCTTAGCACAATGCTGAAATAAAATCCGCTAGAAAACAAACATTGCAAACCAACTTTATAAATCAAGCCATCTGATATTCCATATTAAAGTCAACTAATCACCCTTGTGCATTCATTTAGTACTTGCCTTCTGAGTTCCTTTGCCCCTCCTATTGCTTCCAAGCAGTGCTACCTCTCTGGCTGCAGCTTGGCTAAAGGAAGGCTGCTGACTTTTGTGGGTGAAACCGCAAGTGACCTTGCAGGATAACCTCATAGACTCATAGGCATCTACAGCACAGAAGGAGGCTATTCGGCCCATCATGTCTGCGCCGGTCAACAAAGATCTGACTACACTAATCCCATTTTCTAGCGCTTGACCCATAGTCCTGGAGACTATGGCAATGCAAGTGAATATCTAAATACTTCTTAAATGTTACAAGAGTTTCTGACTCAACCACCTTTTCAGGCAATGAGTTCTAGACTCCCACCACCCTCTGGGTGAAAAAAATTCTCCTCAACTCCCCTCTTAGCCTTCTACCCCTAACTTAAATCTATGCCCCCTGGTCATTGACCCCTCTACTATTGGAAAAATGTACCTTCCTATTCACCCTATCTATGCCGCTCATAATCTTAAACACCTCTAACAGGTCCCCTTGAAACTTCGCTGCTCCAAGGAAAACAACCCCAGCCTATCCAATCTTTCTTCATAGCTCAGACCCTCCAGCCCAGGCAGCATCCTGGTAAATCTCCTCTGCACCCTCTCCAGTGCAATCACATCCTTCCTCTAATGTGGTGACCAGAACTGCACGCAGTACTCCAGTTGTGGTCTAACCAGTGTTTTATACAGTTCCAGCATAACCTCCCTGTTCTTGTAGTCTATGCCTTGGCTAGTAAAGGCAAGTATCCCATATTCAGTGGTCTGATGGCCAATGTCCTATAATCAGTGGTCTGATGGTCAATGTCCCATATTCAGTGGTCTGATGGCCAATGTCTCATCTTCCACTATAGCACAAACAAAGCATAACCTTGAGTAACTCTGGCCCCAGAAGGGGCGGTTTTGGACCACACAGTGCGGTATTGGTGGCAGCACTCTGGGCTGGCTGGCTGAAAGGCAACAGCAAAGGCCCTGGTGGAGTGGCAATAATGGTAGGACACATGCTGTCACCCGCAGGTTTTTGTTCCAAAGAACTACTGCCTCTCCCCCAGGGCAGCACCTCAGCAATCTTATTAACCTAATGGGGGATCGATGCTGGACTGCTGCAGTACCTTACAAGCCCCTTGGAGCACTAGAATCCGTAGCCAAGATGGCAGCAGTTTGAACTTGCATGGCAACTACCGCAATTTCATGGCTTCAGTCTGAGCTTCCACTGCGACATTCAGACATTTAGTGGCTTCTGTTTGTGCTCTAGTGGAAGTTGAGACATCGGCCATCAGACGCTGCATCATGGTTGTGTCCAAAAGTGTGCTGGAGTTGGCCACCACTTGCACACTGGAAAGGATGGGCTTGAAGCACCGTGTATAATTGAGTGCAAGATTGGCGCCAGAGTCTCCATATTCTTTGGAAGTGGTCACAGGCTTTCTGGCAAGCTTACTTATGTACCAAGAGTTTCTGTGTGCATACTCATCAGCCTTTTTCAGTACACTACCCCAACAAAGTCTTCATCTGAGGGTTTTGCAGCAGAACTCATATGCGGCCTTGCCCTTTGGCAAGCTAACACCTGCACGACCCTTTCCCCCCACCTCCCCTGGCTGCAGGCTACTAGTGTCCAGTGACTCACCGTGTGCAGATTCCACCTTGAAGGTATCTTCTGAAGTGCATGCAGTGTCAGCATGTGAGCTGTCTGCGAATGTTAAAGTAAGCATTGCTGTTTTTTCATCATCAGTCTCTTCCTTTTCCAATTCTTCCTGCTGCATCACCCCAAACCGATCCTTTGTCCAGTTTTGATATTGATACTGGTGTTGATCTGAGGATAATCCAACCATGCTGGTGCAAACAGGTCACAGAAACTGTTTATTCGTAATGAGATATTTTCTGTAATAAGTTATTGAAGGTTACTGCCAGAGATAAGTTTATCAATCAATCAGAAGTTGGTTCCATTATTCAAATCTACAATTCCAATAAGCATTATATGGTAATGAATGTGACATCATACAGCGCTCATGATAAGCATGCAAAATGAGTCCATACAGATACAAGTACAGCCACTTATATTTCCTGCATTAGATAGTTATTATTGATACACAGTTTACTAACCTGGGTGGTGCAACTTCAAACATCAGAAGACTATGAGAAAAGTATCAAAGACCAAAAAGGGCTTGTGAAAGTGGAAGAAAACGAGCTGCTAACCCACAGATGAAATGTTTAATTTAGTCAGAGGAAAAAATCACATATCTTCAATACTATTCCTGAGGCTAAAATATTTACCTGAGTTCCAGACAGCTCATAAGTTTACAATTTATCCTTCCATGCAATCTCCCAGTCAAGTAAAAGTAATTGGAAAAGAATTGTAAATCTATATAAGTTACACAGAATGCCAGAAATTGGCTTTAAAGTCTCTGAGCTACATGCTAAATGGGCTTTGTAGAATCGGCCATAATTCATCTACTTTTGCAAGTTTCTTTATAATGGTACTTGTGGTTGCCTGTACAAGTTTCATATGTGCATATAACTCACAGTTGGCACTTTGCCTTTACTTTTGGATTCATAATCTTCCAGCTCCTCTGCATGCAGTAGAAATTCTCATTTAATGTTGTTGATTCCTCAATGCCCTCTGAAGTGGTACCAAGAATTTCTGTGTGCATACCCATCAACCTTTTTTTGTATCCCACCCCACTGAAGTCTTCAGCTGAGAGTTCTGCAGCAGAACTCATGTGCAACCTCGCCCTTTGGCAAGCTAACACCTGTGCTACCCTTCCCCCCCACCCCCTTCCCTGACTGCAGGCTACTGGTGTTCAGTGTAGACCAACCGGTTGTGAAAAAATAACACACTCACTTGCTTCAGTACAAGAAATCTCTTAGCTGACTTTTGTCACCAATATCAGCCACATCCCAAGAACAAGCAATTAACAAATATCATTTCTGAGGGCAGTAAGATGCCAGAAGATGTGGCATCTATTGGTAAGATAAGAATCAGTGATTCTAATCAGTAAACCTCCCAACATGGAAGTGAAGTCCACAATCTACTGCTAAATCAGCATGTATTGTCAGTCTCCATTAGGTTTGCATTAAAAACAAAAACAGAATTACCTGGAAAAACTCAGCAGGTCTGGCAGCATCGGCAGAGAAGAAAAGAGTTGACGTTTCGAGTCCTCATGACCCTTCGACAGAACATTAAATACTGGAAAAACAATGGCGGTTTTTTTTATGCTTAGCCAGTTCACAGTGCTGTGGCTAACAGTAAGCTTCCTGCCCCTTCCTATCCATCCATTTCCCAATGCTCCTGACAACGGTTTTCCTGTCTCTTTCTACTCACCCAATTTCCAGTGGTCTTCTTCCCTACACTGCCTGAATTCCAATGATTGGGCTCCACATATTCACCATAGTTGAGTCCAATGAGCTACCTGATTGTCAACAATGGTATAAATTATCAGCATAATTATATCCTTCCAATTAAATAAATTAACTCAGAGAATAAAGAAAGGTGCAGTTAGGGGTGTATATCAAAGGGTTAAAATTTAGCTTCTGATGGAAATCACAGACTAGGATTGTACAATTTTGCAATACGTGCTCTGATGTACATTAGGAGTACCGAAGTAGAATTTATTCAGTTTTGAACGTTAGATGACAAGGAGGTAGCAATTTCACTTCTAAGTCAGGAGATCATGATCCACTCCAGGCATCAAGCATATACAGTGCATTACTGAAGTGTATTGCATTGTTGGAGGGGCTGCATTTCAGGTGAGACATTAAGCTGAGACTTTGCCTGCCTGTGCAGCTGAACTTAAAAGATCCCATGACATTATTTGAAGAAGAGAAAATTGGCTTGTTGTTTTTGCCCACATAGCAACAGTGCCTGGGCTTCAAAAGTAATTTTGTGCTAGAAACATTTTAGGACATACTAGGGTTGTGATAAGGTGCTATATAATGCAAGCTCTCTCATTTCTTTATTGCTTTTCCTGCAGAGTAACCAGGTTTTATTTACCTACATATATCTAGCTGTCACAGTAAAAAATGTTTTTCTCCTCAGTATCATCTCTTCTTCCAAGCTAATCTTTCAAAATCATTCATATGTGAATGGAAATCTCTCAGCACTGTGGCTGCTCACCCTCCCAGATGGAACTATAACTGCTTCTCACATGTTCACTCTTATCTGCTACATCCAGAACCTGATAACAATACAATATCTATTCCTGGTGTCAGTTATGAAAGTGCATTTATGTCCATTGTTATATTCCTTGTTCACTCATGCAACAAGTCTGCATTCAGATTCATGCACTATTACAATGCAGTGACCAATGTAGTAGAAGCTGGTTGAAACATGGTTAGCAGATCTTTCTAGTAAAGCACAATGGTTCCCACACATTTGTTTTTACACCCAACATACATTTTGATTCAAAAATAGCCTTCATCACAATCAGCAATCAGGTCTAACTGTGACTAGTAGTTTCTGATAAGAAAGAACTTGCAGTTGTATAGTGCCTTTCACAAGACACTACTTTTTTAATTGTAGTCACAGTTTTAATGCAGGAAATGTGTCAGTCAATTTGCATAGTAATGAGATATAGCCAGATCATTTGATTTAGATGTTGGCTGAGTGAGAAACATTGACCAAAATAAAACAGTAACTCCATTGCTCTTGCACAAATAGTGCCATGGAATTTTTAACATCTACCTAAAAGACCAGTCTTGCTTTCATGTCTCATCCAGAAAATGACACCTCTTTTCAATGCAATTCTGCACTGTAGTGTCTATCTAGATTAGGTGTTCAAGACTCTCTAGTGGGGTTTGAGCTCATAACCTTTCCCAACATTATTGCTACTGAGCAAAGGAAGACAGCTAAGTAAGTAACAACAAAATCAGTTAGCAATTTTTTAGAGTTGACGTTTCGAGTCCTCATGACCCTTCAACAGAACTTGAGTTCGGACTCGGACTCAAGTTCTGTCGAAGGGTCATGAGGACTCGAAACGTCAACTCTTTTCTTCTCCGCCGATGCTGCCAGACCTGCTGAGTTTTTGCAGGTAATTCTGTTTTTGTTTTTGTTTTGGATTTCCAGCATCCGCAGTTTTTTTGTTTTTATTAGCAATTTTTTACCTGGCTTAACATTAATTGGATCCAGTTTCCAATGATTGCTACCCTCAAACCATCTACATTATAGTTTGTTACGATCCGAGCTGATGTTAATACTGGACAAGTGAAATCCCAAATGAAACCTATCTTGATAGATCCTAACTTTTTATGCTTTTTTAGAAGGAGGAAAGTTACTGAATAAATTCACAGGAGTCTGCTGATGAGCTTTTAACAGAAGGAATAAAATATTTATGAAACAAGGAAATTGAACTATATTACACCAGGCAAAAAAGTTGGAAAGATCTCAATACAAATACAAGAAAATGATTCAAATACTCACAATTCCTTTACTCCAGTTATATCTTTACAGACACATACAAATTTGTAAATATAAAACAATTTACTGTGTCTACCTTATACTGCAATATTCTGGGTAAATATATGGTACAACTGCCGAAATGTGATCAGATACACCATACTCCAAAGTAATGACAGATGTGACCCCCAAAGCAGATTCTAAGGATTTCTCAACAACCCACCCAGATGCTTGTCAGACTGGTTGTTTCATCAACTGGTCTCATTGAAGCTCTATCTTTCTCACCAGGGTTTTCAATCTCCACATTGGAAGAAATTCCCTTGAAATTCTCTCCAAAAGTTGCTCCCTCTCAGACAGCTTCAACAAGAATCCACCTCCAAGCCTTCAATCTCAGCTCCTGAGATTCCATTCCCTTGGATCTCCGAGTACACTCATGCTTCATCTTCCAAACTTTCAGATCTTCAGCCATGCAAAGCAGAATGCCACTGCAGCAAATGAGTACCTTTGCCCTTATGGCCCACAGCACGGAGTCAGCAACCTTTGCTGCCCCCTCAGATCCTCAGGGCTTCTCTCGAGCCCACTTTGCTTTAAGTTTATTCCCTCCGGCTCTTTCTCTTTAACTCAGAGCCTTTTGATCTGCTTTCTTTTTAGCTGACTTCTGGAACCTCTTTCCGATCCCTGTCCTTGTCCCAGCCTGGAACTTTCTTCTGGGATTTCTTTCTGTCCCACTCTCTGGTTTTGGGACCTTCCACCTGTCCCGCCCCTCATGTCCTGCTCCCTGGGCCACCTTCCTCTGGTATGGCACTCTGGTTCCAGCTCACCTGACCAACAGTTTTGTGCCATTTTGTTTCTTTTCTTCATTTGCACAGGGCTGGTTCCCAAATAAAAATGTGAAAATGGACAAACTGCACATATGCGGCCCTTTCCCAGCTGGCGCATGTGCAGAAGTCCTGAGGCCCATCGGGAACTGTACTTCCTGGTCTCCGAGCACCCCCCCTTCCCCCACCACCCCCACCACCCCCACCACCCCCCCCCCCCACCCCCATTAAGGTAAGTATTTTAAGTTTCATCAATAGTTTTATCACCCTGCCATGAAACGGAAACTGGCACTACTGCTGTACATAGATCCAGGGCATTCCCAAGATGTGTGATGGGCATTAGAAAGACCCTAGAGATCCTTTGAATACTGAACAACATACATGGTTATTGAAATAAGTACTTACTACTTTTACTCCAATTATTGCCTCACCAGTAATTGTCTGTGCATTTGTAATGCGAACTGCTGTAAATTAGAATTAGGCCTGCAGAGATATAGATTGTTTCTTAATTTTTAGTATTCTTGGACTGGCTTTAGAAAGAATTAATCGTTATATTTTCAAATTAAATATAAAAATACTACTGTAACCTTTATATAAATTCATCAGGTGTTCAACTTAGATAAAATAATCAGCTTCTAGAGTGATTAATACCAGAGGCCTGGTTGAACTTCTTACTGTTTCTAATGGGAAGCAGGCTCACTAGCTCAGTGTGCATCTGGTTTGCAGCGTGTTAGTTTTTAAATTAATAACCAAAATCTCTGTCTAGATGATAACATGCTGAGTGGTCCTTATTTAAGCTGCTATTCCCAGATCTATTTCCATCACTAAACGCTTTAGTATAGAAGAGTTCATAATATATCTGCAGACTTATCCATTTAAGAATGGATTATTATATATTAATCCAAAAATATTTGATAAATATTAATAACGTTATTAGATTTGTCTATAGATCTGAAGGTTTCTGTGGCTTGCAATTTGCTGAGATCTGCTTGCACTGGCTAATTAATCTGCTTGCAAAGGTCAAGTTGGCTGCTGGAAAGTTCCAGCAAAACAAGCCTGCTTCAACCAAGGCAACAGTAATTAACTTGTGTTACAACCGGGTGGGGAGGAGTGAACTGGCTTCCCTTTATTCAGCCCCCTTGGTTGGTCACAACAGCGACTTTTGAAAAATTTCTATTCCCCTTAAATGCCTTTTCCAATCCAAATGTACTTATTTTTTAATAAGGAGATAATCAAATCAGGTTTTCTTGAATCAAAAAAAGAGTAAGTTTATTAGCTGTTAAACCCGAGAATAAAAAAGATGTGATGACACACATTCACAGATCTCAGAATTAAGAATAGTTAGGGTCTAAATAAAAGCTAAAAGAATATATAATTAAGTCATTTGCTTGTCCTTAGGGCATAGATTATTGAATGTTGTGGCCATTTGAAGTTAGCTGGTTTCCTTTAAAATCCTGGACTTGAATAGAAGTTCAAGTATTTTGCTGGAGACAATCTTAGCTTTAGAGAGACAGAGAGATTCCTTACTGCTTCTTTCAGCAGATTTTCCAGATGACTTTAATTACTTATCTTTCTACCTGGCTTGGAAAAAACAGTTCTTAAACATCCAGTTTGTATATTCCAAGGAAGGAAATCAATTAACGTCTTGCAGTCACTGTTGCAGAACAAGTAATCACATTTTTAATCGTCTATCTCAGAAACCTTTGACACTTTCAATGTCATAGGAGCCAATAGTAGATGGGGTTATATCATCCTCCACAATGGGGTTCTAAGTGTCCTTTGGATGCATCCGGCTGGTTAGTAGTACCCATTGCCTTTACTGTTGAATACAATTCAGCACTTTAATGCCTTCCTTTCATGAGTCCCTTTTTGAAGTGGATGTTGACATTCCCAAGGTTTGAAATTCCATGCAACATTTCAGGGCAGGTCTGCAATGCAATCCATATAGGAACTTTCTAGAAAATGGTCAACCTACAATACCAGACATAGGTGACCTGTGGTAGCTATCTTTGGTCAGTGTCTTCCCTTATGTTTTTAAAAGAACAAATCCTCTTTAAACAGTTCAATATGTTTTTGGATAGCTGGTGAAGTTAGAAGTAGATCTCATTCAGTCACAATTTCCTGTCATCCCGTGACATTTGTGAAAGCAGGTCCAAAACCTCCACCCTCCAGACAGCCCCTCAATCCAACCCAAGATAACATCAATTCTCTGGAAGGCCTTACATTTTCCGGTTGATTCCACACTAACAGTTTTTGCTCTTGCTAAGCTCCAATCTTCCCTCAGCATCTTAGAAACTTAGAGAGGATGATATTTGTATGCTGAAACAGGCAGTGGATATGGTCCATGAAAATGTGTGTTGTGGCAATGGCCAATTGCATGCTGACATAGATTGTCAGTATAACATTATATAGTTAAGCTGGGCACATTTGGCAAAACAGATGCTAATAGACAATCTGTTCACTACACTGGTACATTAGCAGTAACCCCTCTGCACAGCATTCTTGGAAATAACCCCTTCAACAAATATCAATTCTCACAAATATATTTTAAAAGATTTGATGAAAATTAATAATATGTTATCAGGTTGTTCAATAAATCTGAAGGCTTCTCGGCCTCAAAATTTCCTCAGAGCTATTCATGCACTGCTGCTCTAATCTCGCATTCAAACGTTGGGTTTCTGTCGTACTTCTGGTGAAGTTGCAACTTTGGAACGCTGAGGAAATTCCTGGATTATGTGTCTCCCAACAATGAAGATAAGCATGAAAGTTTACAATTATTTTTCTCGCAAGTTATTTTTCCTTACTCTCCTTGGCTGATGTTTAGCGATCGACACTGTGCATGTACTGCCATAAATTTAGTGAAAATTATTCTGGAAAAATATTAATACATTCTACCAAGAAAATTTATCAATAAATTGTGAGTCTTCTTGGCACTGTGACTAACATCATGTAAGTTATGCTTTGTCAATAAATTTGAAAACACAAATTAAAAAGTAGTCTTCCCAATTTGTCAATAACATACAAGTTAAACCTTCCTCTGCAATCACAACTAAAGATTCAAGGAATACATCAAAAAACCATTAAATGCACTCAACCTCCTGGATGAAAAGCAATTCATCGAAACACAAGATTTCATGTAAACAGGACCAGTGGGAGTCCTCTACCATGGAGAGTATTCCTATAACTTACAGTTAATAGGTAATTACTTAACTAATTGGTCCTTGATCATGGCTTTTAGTCTTTGAATGTAAAATACAGAATAAGGAATAGACCACAGTTAATTAACAAGCTGCAAGCAATCCCCATCTCATTTCAGTCGGGTGCAAACTCACAGCCAATGGAATGCCCTCACAGCCATTTTCAACTTCATCTGTGGTTTTTTTTTACTAAATGAAAGAAGGAATAAAAAGAACAAAAGAAAGAACTTGCATTTATACAGTGCCTTTCATACTCCAATGAATTATATTTTGAAGTATAACTCCTGTTGTTTTGCCGTCAAACACAGCAACAGTTGGCTCAGTACCCAATAATCTGAGGGAGAGAAAGGATCTGCTGGTAGAGTTAGATAAAGGGGGATGGGAGGAGGCTCTTGTAGAGCATAAACAATGGTAGGAGGAATTATTGCTGAATGGCCTGTTTCTTTAATAGTGAACTTCAATAGACTCAAAGGGCAGAATTTTAACTGTGGCACGCCGTTCCCAATGGCAGAACTGGAAGCAGGCACCACTTCCTCTGTCTTGCTTTTGCTGGTTTCCATGCGATTGCAATTAAAATTTAAAGTGACAGAGGCATGTACAGGATATACAAGCAATCATACAGTGAGGGATTCTTTACAGTGGTGAAACCCACCATCAACCAACAGTGCAGCAGGTATGGGCAGGCTATAAAAGAGCCTCATGGTCAAACAGAGAGGCTCCTCATCAAGGCCACAACTTTCCTGCCTACTCCAAGATTTATTGAGAGCACCAAGGTGGCATGAGTGTTCTTCAGATTTAAATTTTACTTGTAAATATTTCACATTACATTGATTTCATTTTATTCATGTTTGCATCATCGTTATTTGTTAAGGCTAGCTTAGTCAGAGAGCTAAATGTGCTGGCATGTGTCATGGTTGGCATGCATTGATGATTACAAAGTAGTTAGGGACAATTTATTTTATTGTGGATGAAAAAAAGTTGTGTTTTTGTGTTTATTCTTTATTGAATTTTCATGTTAGCGCCCAGTGTTGTACTCACCACCCTGTGGGAAATGGCTGAGCTTGCAGGCTCAGCTGGCCTTTCCTTCTATCCATTGTAAAGGATATTGTCCAAGATCACTCTCAGTGGGGTAATTGAAATGTTGTCAGTGAACTCAAATCCCTGTAAGGACACACATTTGGACTATACTGACACCACCCTTTAGGCATATGATTTTTTTTATCTTGACTGATTGTTCCCACCACTCCTACCTCAGCACACCCAGGGTGCCAAGCCCTTCCTCCTTCCACTCTTCCATGCACTGACTCCACTCCAAAACCACACCTCTTCCCCTCACCACTGACTCACCCTTGTTGGTCCTGAGCTTCTAAGCAAGCTGCCATTCTCCTGCTTCCCTCCCTGTGCTGCAGAGTTCAACAAGGAAAACCGCTGACTTCACACACAACTGCACAAAGCCGACTGGTGCACGCCACCTTTAAACAAACATGAACAGGGTGCCACAAGGGTACCATGTGCCACTGACTTTATCTTGTAAGTAAGATGTAATTCAATAAAGTTTCACGCTAATAAGTATTCATGGCATGCAAGTGGGAGCCCGCCACAGGACGGCATGAGGCCCGACATGTCATAAACACGCTGCTGACTTAATCTCTGCATCTCAACCTGCCGTCGGAAAATCACAATTTCAGCCACTGTCTAATCCATTTACCCTACACATTATGTTTCCCACTCTTGCAAGCTTCATAAACGATCCCCTACTCCCCCATCCTTCCCCCACAATGTTAACAAATGTGGCACCAGTGAACCCTAGTAATATCAAGGTCAATGAGAAACAGGAGAAAATTCTCCACTCTCCACATATCTAATAAAGGAAGATGGTTGTAATTGTTGAAGCTGAATCACCTTAAGCCCCAGACATTGCTGCAGGAGTTCCTCAGGGCAGTGTATAGGTCCAGCCATCTTTAGCTGCTTCATCAATAGCCAACAGGGTGAGAAATGGGGATTTTCACCAATTCACAGTGTTCAGTTTTATCCTTAATTCCTCAGATAATAAAGCAGTTTGTGTCGGCATTCAGCAAGATCTGGGCAACATTGAAGCTTGGGCTGACAAGTGGCAAGTAACATTTGCGACCACCTGGCAATGACTGTCTCCAACATGAGAGAGTCTATTGACTTCTCTTTGACATTCCTTTATCATCACTGAATCACCCAACATCTTGGAAGTCACTGTTGACTAGAAACTTAACTGGACAAGTCACACAAGTACCACGAATAGAGCAAGGTCACGAGGCTAGCTATTGTGCATCAAGTATCCTCCTAACTTCTCTAAGCCTTTCCACAACCTAGAAGGGACAAGTCAGGACTGTGATGGAGCACTCTCTATTTGTCTTGATGACTGCAACACTCAAGAAGCTCCACAACATCCATGACAAAGCAGCCTACTTGTTTGGCACCCATCCACAGTTTAACCATTCACTTGCTCGATCATTGGCAGATAGTGGCCGATGTGTGTACTATATATAAGTCGCACTGCAGCAACTTGCCAAGACTTCTTTGACATTTCTCAAATCGGCAATCTCTACAACATAGCAGGACAAGGGCTGCAGTTACATGGAACACCATAACCTCCAAGTTCTCCTCCAAGTCATGCACCATCCTGACTTGTAAACATATCGCACCATTATTACTGGGTCAAAATCCTGGAACTCCATACCTAAGAACGTAATGGATGTGCCTACTCTATGTGGACTATAAGGATTCATGGTAGATGCACAGTGCCACTTTCTCAAGAGCAATTTTGGTTGGGCAATAAACGCTGGCCTTGTTAGTAGTGCCTATGTCCCATTGATGAATTAAAAACAATGTTTTGCCTGTGCTGATTGAAGGATAAATAGTTCCCAAGGCACCAAGAGAATATTTTGCTCTTCTTTGAATAGTGCTATGGAGTTTATCATCAGTTGGATAGGCCTTTTCATTTTGTAGAGCATAACCAACATATTGTGGTGCTGAGCAGACTACACTTCTTAAGGTTTCCCTCCATAGTTATTTTTTTTATTCATTGGATGTGGGCATCACTAGCTAGGCCAGCATTTATTGCCCATCCCTTATTGCCGTCATTTAGAGGGCATTTTTAAACCACATTGCTGAGGGTCTGGAATCATGTGTAGGCCAGACCAGGAAAGGACTGCAGATTTCCTTCCCTAAACGACATTAGTGAACCAGTTGGTTTTTCACAACAATTGGCAATGGTTTCATGCTCATCATTAGACTCTTACTTCCAGATTCTTATTGAATTCAAATTTCACCATCTGAGTGGTGAGATTCAAAGCCAGGTCCCAAGTACATTACGCTGGGTCTCTGGAATACTAGTCCAATGACAATACCACTACGCCATTGCCTCCACCAGAGAAGACTAACGACAATATTGGCTGTGAATAAGATAGGCAATGTTACCAATGCAGCATAATAGATTTTGGGCTGTATATTATGGGGGGAAGGGCGGCGGTCGATGGCAGCCCTCCCACCCCCGACCCTACCCCCTGGAATCACTCCATGCCAGCCCACCCTGCAGCCATAACATTCTGCAGGCAGGCTACATTGATGCAGCGTGGGACTTTGGCCTCTCACTGGGTAGGAAGTCCTACCCTCGGCACATAAAATCCAGCCCCTTGTGGTTATAGCAGTACAAGGAAATAGATGGTGCATTCTGTTGCAAAAACATCAAACTTAAAATGACATACTTTTCAGAAAGTACCAGAGGCAGAAAGATTGAAAAGGTATGAAAGAGCTACAGGAGAGAATTAAATGAATAGCAACCTGAACTTTGAAATTAAAGTGACCTTTAAAAAATGCATTCCAGTTTAGTTTGTCAAATGGACAATTGTGTTCCAGTATGGACAATCTTGCGTATAAGTGCATCTGCTTTTTTAAATTAACATTTAAAACCACAAAGAGTAGCATATCTTTGCAAGTTATATTCCATTTTCTTCCCTTGCCATGTTCCACATGTGTAGCTGGTGTGCTTCCAGATATTTTCTGTCAATCACTCTGAGCATGTGTATTTAGAGCTGCAGGAATAGACGGCTGTTTTATAGTTTCTGCCAAGTAGAGTCTAATCTCTAATGGTCTAAATGCATCCAATCCATGAATGCATCCAATCCATGCTAGTTAAAGTCTTTGTAAATATGCATCCATATCCTCCAGTAATATAGATAATCTGGGAAATACTGAAGTAAATTTATACTCATTTTTTGTATCTATTTTTTGCCAATTGTATTTCCAACTTAAAGAATACTTGAACTTGAAAGAGGAGATCATTGAGACTCGGGATTGAATTGATAAGGATGGATATTGGAAAGGCTACACTTGCTATACTTGGCTATACTTAAAGTTGATAAGTCACCAGGACAAGGTGAGATGCATCCAATGGCACTAAGGAAGGAAGTGTGGAAATTATGGTGGCAATGGCCATAATCTTTCAATCCTCCTTAGATACAGGTGTGATGTCTGTAGAGTTCTGGAGAATTGCAAATGTTACACCCTTGTTCAAAAAAGGGTGCAAGGATAATCCCAGCAATGATAGGCTTTTCAGTTTAACCTGTGGGAAAGCTTTTAGAAATGTTAATCCAACATTCAGTTACACAAATGTGGATTATTTACAAAAAGTTAGCATGGATTTGTTAAACCTTTTTAACTAACTTGATTGAATTTTCTGATGAGGGTTGATGAGAGTGACATGGTTGATGTGGTGTATATGAACTTCAAAAAGGTGTTTGATTGCGTGCCACATAACAAGCTTGTCAGCAAAGTTAAAGCCCATGAAGTAAAAGGGGGAGTGGCAGCATGGATACAAAGTTGACTGAATGACAGGGAAGAGAGAGTAGTGGTGAACTGTTATATTTCAAACTGAAGGCAGTTATAGAGTGGGGTGCGCAATGGTCATTATAAGGTCCACTGCTTTTCCTGATCCATATTCACAGAATCACAGAATCACAGTGCAGAAGAGGCCCTTCAGCCCATCGAGTCTGCACCGACACGTGAGAAACACCTGACCTACCTACCTAATCTCATTTACCACACTTGGCCCATAGCCTTGAACATTATGACGTGCCAACTGCTCATCCAGGTACTTTTTAAACGACGTGAGGCAACTTGCCTCCACCACCTCCCAGGCAGCGCATTCCAGACCGTCACCACCCTCTGGGTAAAAAAGTTTTTCCTCACATCCCCCCTAAACCTCCTACCCCTCACCTTGAACATATGCCCCCTTGTGACTGACACTTCAACTGAGGGAAACAGCTGTTCCCTATCCACCCTATCCATGCCCCTCAATCTTGTATACCTCGATCAGGTTGCCCCTTAGTCTTCTCTGCTCCAACGAAAACAACCCAAGTCTATCCAACCTCTCTTCATAACTTAAAATGTTTAATCCCAGGCAACATCCTGGTGAATCTCCTCTGCACCCCATCCAGTGCAATCACATCCTTCCTATAATGTGGCGACCAGAACTGCACACAATACTCCAGCTGTGGCCTTATCAAGGTTCTATACAACTCTAACATGACCTCCCTACTTTTGTAATCTATGCCTTGATTGATAAAGGCAAGTGTCCCATATGCCTTTTTCACCACCTCACTAATGTGCCCCTCTGCCTTCAGAGATCTATGGACACAGATACACCAAGGTCCCTTTGTTCCTCAGAACTTCCTAGTGCCATGCCATTCCTTGAATACTTCCTTGTCAAATTACTTCTTCCAAAGTGTATCACCTCACACTTTTCAGGGTTAAATTCCATCTGCCACTTACCTGCCCATTTGACCATCCCATTTATATCATCTTATAGCCCAAGACACTCAACCTTACCACCCAGCCAATCTTTGTGTCATCCACAAACTTACTAATCCTACCCCCCACATAGTCATCTATGTTGTTTATATAAATAACAAATAATAGGGGACCGAGCACAGATCCCTGTGGTATGCCACTGGACACTGGCTTCCAGTCACTAAAGCATCCCTCTGCCATCACACTCTGCCTCTATTGCTGGGCTATATGTGCATATATAGTTGAAGTTGATAGGACAGATTTTGAAAACGATTAATAAGGCAAACAGGGCCTTTGGCTTTATAATAGAGACATAGGGGAGAATTTTTCCCTGTCAGGTGGGCCAGTCGGAAGCGGGCGCAGGCGGGCGCTGAGCCGATTGCCGCCCATGATCGGTTGCGCGCTCAGCACTAGGTGTGCAGGCGGGGGGAGGAGGGAGAGTCGGGGCCTGCGCTCTTCCACGCACATGTGCACAAAAGAGCGCAGAAATCTTCATGAGGCATGGAGCTGCCTCAGGGCGATTAAGTTCAGAATGAAAGTTTTTAATAAAGAACAAAATTATTTGGGCATGCCCCCTCATGCGACTCTCACATGAGCTGGGACACATTTATGAAGTGTTAAAAAAAAAAAATTTATTCAATAAAACCTTCATGAAACCTCATCCTGCCCATGGATGAGGTTTCATGCAAAACACAAAGGCCGCCTGGGCTCTTAAGGTTGGACAGGCAGCCCTGTAAATTTGTTTAATTGGTTTATTAATGACCTGAAGAGGCCTTTGACAGTTTGACGCCTGATGTCACCACGCATCATTTTACCCGTCAGCATGTGGGGCCCGCCATCCGCACATCGAAAAGAAAATTCTCCCCATAGAGTTCAAAAGCAAGGAAGTTATGTTGAACCTTTATAAAATGCTACTTTGGCCTCAACTGGAGTATTGTGTGACACTGAGCTTTAGGAAGGATGTGAAGACATTAGAAAGGGGTGCAGAAAAGATTTATGAGAATGATTCCAGGGATGGGGAACTTCAGTTATGTGGATAGATTGGAGAAGCTGAGGCTGAGAGAGAAAAAGATGGAAAGGAGATTTGGTAGAGGTGTTCCAAGTCAAGTGAAGTCTGAATAGAGTAGATAGGGATAATCTGCTCCTCTTGGCAGAAGGGTCACGTACCAGAGGACGCTGATTTGAGGTGAATGGCAAAAGAACCAAAAGTGACATGAAGAAATACTGTTTCATGTGGCAAGTGGTTCGGATCTGGAATGCACAGCCTTAGAGTGTAGTGAAGGCAGAGCCGATATTGGCTTTCAAAAGGTAATTTGATTTTTAAAATTAATTCTTGTGATGGGAGCTTCATTGGCAAGGCCAGCATCTAATTTGCCCATCCCTAATTGCCCTTGAGAAGGTGGTGTTGAGCCACCTTCATAAACTGTTGCAGTCTATGTACTGTGGTTACAGCCTCAGTGCTGTTAGGAAGGGAGTTCCTGCCTTTTGACCCAGCGATAACGAAGGAACAGTAATATAGTTCCACATCAGGGTGCTGTGTGGCTTGGAGGGGATCTTGTGGGTTGTGGTGTTCCATGAGTCACTTGCTCTTATCCTCTTAGGTGGTAGAGGTTGTGGGTTTGAAAGGTACTATCAAAGAAGCCTTGGTGAGTTGCTGTGGTGCATCTTGTATATGGTACACACTGCTGCCACTATGGGTCAATTTTCTTTTTCATTCACGGAATGTCGGCATTGCTGACTGGGCCAGCATTTATTGCCCATCCCTAGTTGCCCTTGAGAAGGTGGTGATGAGCTACCTCCTTGAACTGCTGCAGTCCATGTGGTATGGATACACCCACAGTGCTGTTAGGAAGAGAGTTCCAGGATTTTGACCCAGCGATAGTGAAGGAATTGCAATATATTTCCAACTCAGGATGGTAAGTGACTTGGAGGCGAACTTCCGGGCGGTGATGTTCCCATCTATCGACTGCCCTTGTCCTTCTAGATGGTAGTGGTCGTGGGTTTGGAAGGTGCTGTCTAAGGAGTCTTGATGAATTCCTACAGTGCATCTTGTAGATGGTACACACTGCTGCTACTGTGCATCAGTGGTAGAAGGACTGAATGTTTGTAGATGGGGTGCCAATCAAGTGGGCTGCTTTGTCCATGATGGTGTCAAGCTTCTTGAACATTGTGGGAACTGCATTCATCCAGGCAAGTGAAGAGTATTCCATCACACTCCTGATTTGTACTGTACAGATGTTGGACACACTTTGAGGAGTCAGGAGGTGAGTTACTCATCACTCTATTCCTAGCCTCTGATCTGCTCTTGTAGCCACAGTATTTCTTTGGCTAGTCCAGTTCAGTTTCTGGTCAATGGTAATCCCCGGGATGTTGATAGTGGGGGATTCAGTGATGGTAATGCCATTGAACGTCAAGGGGTGATGGTTAGATTCTCTCTTGTTGGAGATGATCATTGCCTGAAACTTGTGTGGCACAAATGTTACTTGACACTTGTCTGCACAAGCCTGGATATTGTGCAGGTCTTGTTGCATTTGGACATGGACTGCTTTGGTAGCTAAGGAGTTGCAAATGGTGCTGAATATTGTGCAATCATCAGCAAACATCTCCACTTCTGACCTAATGTTGGAAGGAAAGCCATTAATGAAGCAGCTGAAGATGGTTGGGCCGAGGACACTACCCTGAGGAACTCCTACAATGATGTCCTGGAACTGAGATGATTGACCTCCAACAACCACAACCATCTTTCTTTGTGCCAGTGGAGACCAGTGGAGAGTTTTCCTCCTAATTCCCATTGACTACAGTTTTGCTAGGGCTCCTTGGTGCCATACTTGGTCAAATGCAGCCTTGATGTCAAGGGCAGTCACTCTCACCTCACCTTGGGAGTTCAGCTCTTTTGTCCACATTTGAACTAAGGCTGTAATGAGGTAAGGAGCTGAGTGGCCCTGGCGGAACCCAAACTGGGATCAGTGAACAGGTTATTGCTAAGCAAGTGCTGCTTGATAGCACTGTTGATGACTCCTTCCATTACTTTACTGATGATCAAGAACAGACTGATGGGGTGGTAATTGGTCGGGTTGGATTTGTCCTGCTTTTTGTGTACAGGACATACCTGGGCAATTGTACACATAGCCGGGCAGATACCAGTGTTGTAGCTGTACTGAAACAGCTTGGCTAGGGGCACAACAAGTTCTAGATCACAAGTCTTCAGTACTATTGCCAGAATATTATCAGGGCCCATAGCCTTTGCAGTATCCAGTGCCTTCAGCCGTTTCTTTATATCACATGGAAGGAATCAAATTGGCTGAAGGCTGGTACCTGTAATGCTGGTGACCTCTGAAAGAGGCCATGATGGATTATCCACTTGGCACTTCTGGCTGAAGATTGTTGCAAGTGGTGGGGGAAGTGAATGTTCATTGTGGTGGATGGGATGCCAATCAAGTGGGCTGCATTGCCCTCGATGATGTCAATCTTCTTGAATGTTGTTGGAGCTGCATCAAGACAAGTGGAGAGTATTCCGTCACACTCCTGACTTGTAGCTTGCAGATGGTAGATGAGCTTTGTGGAATCAGGAGGTGAAGTACTCACTGCAGAATTCCCAGCCTCTGACCTGCTCTTGCAGTCACGGTATTTATATGGCTGGTCCAGTTAAATTTCTGATGAAACTTCACTCCAGGATGTTGATGGTGGGAGCTTCAGTGATGGTAATGCAGTTGAATGTCAAGGGGAGATGGTTAGATTCTCTCTTGTTGGAGATAGTCATAGCCTGGTACTTGTGTGACACAAATGTCACTCACCACTTATTACTCCAAGCCTGACTGCTGTCCAGGTCTTGCTGCATGTGGGCACTTACTGCTTCAGTATCTAAGAAGTTATGAATGGTACTAAACATTGTACCATCACTGTATTATCACTGTATCAGAGACCATCCACAATTCTTGGAGAGACAGTGATTAATAAACCAGTTGAAGATGGTTGAGCCTATAAGCCACTACCCTGAGGAACTCCTACAGTGATGTCCTGGGGCTGAGAGGATTGATCTCCAACAACCACAACCATCTTCCTTTGTGCTAGGTATGACTCCAGCCAGTGAAGAGTTTTCCCCTGATTCCCATTAGAATCATTTTGCTAGGGTTCCTTGATGCCACACTCAATTAAATGTTGCCTTGATATCAAGAGGAGTCACTCTTACCTCACATCTGGAATTCAGCTCATTTGTCCATGATTAGTCCACTATCAACATTCTGGGAGTTACCATTGACCAGAACCTGAACCGGACTAGCTGTATAAATACTGTGGCTACAAGAGCTGGTAAGGGGCTAGGAATCCTGTGGCGAATAACTCACCTCCTGACTCCCCAAAGCCTGTCCAGCATCTACAAGGCACAAGTCAGGAGTATGATGGAATACTCTCCACTTCCCTGGATGAGTACAGCTCCAACAACACTCAAGAAGCTTAACATCATCCAGGACAAAGCAACCCATGTGATTGGCACCCCATCCACAGACACAGACATTCACACATTCACTCTCTCCACAACCGATGCATAGTGACAGTGGTGTGTAGCATCTGGAAGGTGCACTGCAGGAACTCACCAAGGCTCCTTAGACAGCATCTTACAAGTGCATGGCCACCACCATCTAGAAGGAGAAGGGCAGCAAACAAATGGGAACGCCACCACCTTGGGTGTTCCCCTCCAAGCCACTCACCAACCTGACTTGGAAATAAATCACTGTTGCTGGGTTAAAATCCTGGAATTTCCACTGTAACAGCACTATGGGTGTACCTACATCTCATAACATGCCATGCAGTGGTTGAAGAAGGCCACCATCACCACCACCTTCTCAAAAGCAATTAGGGATGGGCTATAAGTCCCAGCCAGCAATGCCCAAGTCCCATGAATGAATTTTTTTAAAAATGGTGCAAGGCTACAATGAGGTCAGGAACTGAGTGGTCCTGATGAAACTCAAATTGAGCATTGGTGAGCAGGCTATTGATGGGTAAGTGCCACTTGGTAGCACTATCGATGACACCTACTATCTCCCTGCTGATGATTGAGAGTAGGCTGATGAGGCAGTAATTGAACAGGTCGGATATGTCCTGCTGCTTTGGATGGGTCATACTTGTGCACAGATGCCTGTATTATAGCTGCACTGGAACTGCTTGGTCAAGGGTGAGGCTAGTTCTGGTGCACAAGTCTTCAGGACTACAGCTGAGATATTGTCAATGACCAAGAGGTTTGCTGTATTCAGGGTCTTCAAACGTTCCTTGACGTCACATGGATTGAGTCAAATTGTCTGAAAACTGATGGTGGGGACCTCAGGAAGAGGCCATGATGGATCATCCACTTGGCACTTCTGATTGAAGATGTCGCAAAAGGTTCAGCCTCGTCTTTTGCACTAATATACTAGGCTCCTCCATCATTTTCAAACTTCTTCCTCTGGTTTGTTTTTTAATCATCCACCACCATTCACCACTGGGTGAGGTAGAGCTGCCAAGCTTTGATCTGATCCATTGGTTGTTGGGTTGCCTCGTTCTGTCTATTGCAAGCTGCCTCCATTGTTTAGCATGCATTTAACCCTGTGCTGTTGCTTCACCAGGTTGACACCTCATTTTAGGTATTTCTGGTACTGCTTATGAAAAAAAAAATTGCAGAGTTACAGGAAAAGAGCAGGGAAGGTGTGTTAGCTGAGTTGCTGTTGCAGAGATCCAGCACAGACACAATGGGCCAAATGGTCTTCCCTCTGCTGTAACTATTCTATGATTCTATGATCCAAAGGGACTGGCTCATGGTGGGGTTGAAGATTCAGGCAACTATACACCAAACAATCCACCGGGTATAAGGTCTCATTAGGCACAAATAATGGAAATGCAAAAAGTTAGAAACTTAAAAAAAACATGAAAATTAGTCTAAAACAAAAACAGAATTACCTGGAAAAACTCAGCAGGTCTGGCAGCATCGGCGGAGAAGAAAAGAGTTGACGTTTCGAGTCCTCATGACCCTTCGACAGAACTTGAGTTCGAGTCCAAGAAAGAGTTGAAATATAAGCTGGTGTGTGGGGGTGGGGGCGGAGAGAGAGAGAGAGAGAAGTGGAGGGGGGGTTGTGGTTGTAGGGACAAACAAGCAGTGATAGAAGCAGATCATCAAAAGATGTCAACAACAATGGAACAAAAGAACACATAGGTGTTAAAGTTGGTGATATTATCTAAACGAATGTGCTAATTAAGAATGGATGGTAGGGCACTCAAGGTATAGCTCTAGTGGGGGTGGGGAGAGCATAAAAGATTTTAAGATATTTAAAAATAATGGAAATAGGTGGGAAAAGAAAAATCTATATAATTTATTGGGAAAAAAAAGGAAAGGGGAAACAGAAAGTGGGTGGGGATGTGGGAGGGAGCTCACGACCTAAAGTTGTTGAATTCAATATTCAGTCCGGAAGGCTGTAAAGTGCCTAGTCGGAAGATGAGGTGTTGTTCCTCCAGTTTGCGTTGGGCTTCACTGGAACAATGCAGCAAGCCAAGGACAGACATGTGGGCGTCAACTCTTTTCTTCTCCGCCGATGCTGCCAGTCCTGCTGAGTTTTTCCAGGTAATTCTGTTTTTGTTTTGGATTTCCAGCATCCGCAGTTTTTTTGTTTTTATCTTTATGAAAATTAGTCTAGTGACATGAAACTGTTAAATCTGTACAAAAATGAATTTTAAATCTCATAACTATAAACTGCAGAGTTAAATGAGTAAAGTTAGTTCCTTTTATCTCCAGGATCTAAGTTTTGAATCTGCAGAATGATCATGATCATTTCCTCATTTTAATGGATAGGATTGTCTCATTGAAATTTCTAGTGAGCAAAATACAGCATTAAATTCACAACCTTGCTTCAGACTAACAGAAGTAAAAACTGAAAAACTCATATTGATGCACAAGGCAGCAACCTTTGAAAGTTGGTTTAAAATACACAAGCGAGCTTCCCTTTATTTAACTCATGCCATAACTGATCCTAAAGAAAAATCAACGACACTGAATGAGAAATATAGAATATGGTGTAGAAATTTACAGGTGTAGGATGGGTGCAATTCGGAGCAATTTTGGTGAACAAAATCCTATACTGCAAGGAAACCGGAATATCTAATCCAATGAAGCAAGCCATTTTTCAGGAGTCCGAAGTAGCCACCTAAAAATGCTACTAGACCCCTTGCCTATGCAAATCAGAAGCCTAATGACTGTTTCAGGACCCCCAGGAAATTTGGTTACCTTGAGCTGATGAGATGCAAGGCCTGCTCCATGCAGGTATTCCGGGTGTGGATGCCATGTAACTAACACTCCTTCCTCGACCATCACCACCAAAATCAGATAAATTGATTATTAATTTCATTTAATTTTTGTGAGTCCTTACCAAATGCAAATTGGCTGCCACAATACATTTGGCTATATAACAACAGTAATGCATTAACAATCAAACTCCTTTAGGGTTAATATGATAGTTCTGTTTTTCTATGTACCTAGCTGCCCAGTTACAAGCAAGTCTAGTGTACATTCAAGCATGTCTATTTGAGGTGAAAAATATCTGCAAAAATATGGTGATTGCTTTTCATCACTGGAACATTTTAAGCAATCATCCAATTTGCGTTGTGCCCGGAGTTTCCATCTTTCAACTGGACCTGGGACCTATCTGAATCAGAGAGCAGGAATCAAGAACTACTTTGCCCATAAAATGTTGTGGATCAGTCATAGTTTTTTTTAAGCTAAATGGAGAAGAGTGCATCTGCTATATCTTCTAAGCAGTATGATTTGTCACATAGGAAGAGTTCACAAGTTCCATCTTCTAAATTAATGGGAGCTGGCCATCCTTCAAGGGCAACAACTAACAGATTTGGTATTATGATTTTGTCCAAATCACACCAAGTAGGGTCTCTTTCTAAGCAGTTTTTCTCTTCAGTCATAGTCTGTTCCTAGCTTTCTTCTAGTGTTAGGAACAATGTACATTTTTTAAGTTGACTATGGATATATTATATACATATAATATATATGTGTGTGTGTTAAGAAAGATAAAATGGAATCAGTTTCATTTTTGGTTGTTTATGAGCCTTGGCACCCAAAGAATTTGGGTGGACCTGCAGCAGAAAGGTCAGTCTTTTAGGTTTGTTTACATATACACATTTTAAATGATGTTTTTCAACCCCTGCAGTTAAAAGGATGGTTAAAAAGAGGTTAGAAGTTTGATGTTTTTGGGGAAAAAACACAAAGTAGAAAAAACTGGGCTGTTGCCTAGCGACAGTGAACAAGTGACAGAGAGACACAGAGAATTTCAGAAATAAGTTCAGAGTGTGTATGTCAGAGAGTGAAGACTTGAGTTCTAAGCTCTCTGTTAAGAAGTACTGCAAGATTACTAGGGGGACTGAGTTTAGGGAACCCACGGGCAGAATTTTACCGTCGGTGAGCAAGGGCGGGGCCTGCTCACCAACCCATAAAATGACACGGAATGACGTCAGGTGGAACTCCCGACGTCACCCCGCCCCAGTTAAATTTTCAGGATAGAGGCCATTGACAGATCAATTAAAGTCATTAGTGGACCTGCCCATCCAACCTTAAGGTTGGCGGGCAAGCCAGAAGACCCAGCGGCAACTAGAAAAAACATGAAACCTCATCCACAGGCAAGATAAGGTTTCGTGTCGGGTTTTAAAAATTTTAATGAAGTTTACTTGGAAATTATGAACATTTCCCAACTCATGTGATGTCACATGAGGGGACATGTAAGGGAATTTTCTTTTCCTATTTTTAATATTTTTAAAAGTAGAGGCAATCTCCCTGAGGCTGCACTTAGCCTCAGGGAGATGAGTGCACTCTTTTGTGCACATGTGTGAAAGAGCACACTCTCAATTTTGGGATTCCCCCCCGCCCGCACAGGGAGCGCATAGCGCTTCCCTGCGGACGTCACACTGGAGGGCCTTAGATGGCTTGCCTCCGATTGGGGGCACGGATCAGAAGCACGCCTGCATGCGCCCGCCCATCAAATTCCCCCCCAACGGGGGGAAAATTCTGCCCCATGTGTTTGCTCTGCAGTTGAAGCAATAGTGAGTTTAAAGTGCAGTTTTGAGTGTCTCAGGGAGTGATACAAGTTTGGTAAAAAGCATTTAGTGAATGCTCGGAAATTCGCTGGAACAAAACTGTTTGAAACTGGGCCAGCCCAAGCAAGAATCTTTGGTGTAAATCTTCATACTCTATGGAGGTATTGCTGGTAAAGGAATATTGGGGAATTGAATCATCTTCTGATGTTTATACTGAGATCTTTCCAACCTTTTTGATGGTGTTCATTTTCCTTGTTTAATAAATGTTTTATTCTTTGTGTTAAAAGTTCATCAGCAGATTCCTGTGAATTTGTTCAGCAACTTACTTCTATGGCTTCTAAAAAAAGTTAGGATCCTTCAAGCCAGGGTTCACTCTGGGACCTGGCCTGCCCAATCTTACCATCAGCTGGAATCGTAACACTCATCTTGTTGCTCAATTCTTTACCCTTGATCCCCATGAACTCAAATTTAAAAAAAAAGTGTTGGATGCTTATAATATAATTAGATGTTAATGGAAAGATGTTCAAGACTTTATATTTATGGATTTCTTTCTTTCTCATTTGCATGTATCAAAGATTTATCAAAATGTGTCAACATGTGTTGACTCTTCAGATTTTCAGCATTAATTGCAACAAAGGAGATACCATTCCCCTGCTATAATTAGACACATAGCAGCATGTGTCCATTCATTTTGCATATTCTGAATATGTATCATTTGTCCACATGTAACCTGTGTTCAAAAGCTTATTAAGTATGACCATAAGAAAAATAAATCACCCACATACAAATTTTAGGTGAAAGAATCAGGGCAAGTAATGAGAGCAATTGAGAGCTGGTTCGATTTGAGCTTGAAGTATGAATAAAAGCTGAATACACAAACATAGAATTCACAAAACTTTCATGTCCATGGGCTGAACTTGCTGTTCTGTAAATAAAAGCATTGAGGAGGGAGAGGAGACATTCCCTATGTGTCAGCTTTCTGGTTGTCAAACAGTCAATATTCAGCGCTGCTATCTTAGCAAACATACAACAGTGGACTTTTGTCAAAGCTTGTAAGCTAATTTAGAGAGAGTTTTTCGTCACACACACCTGACTAGTGACAGTAAAGGTGACCTCAGTGTTCATCTTCTATGCTACTGATGTCTTTCAAATTAAAGTGGCAGGTTTCAGAGGTATCACCCGACAAAAGAGAATGGTGAGAGAGCAGGTTATTTATTCTGCCACTGCTAGGCTGGCTAGCTCATAGAATCTGTTCACTTTGGGCTGTAGCTTGGCAACAGTAAACTAGTCAAAATCTTTAAAGAATAATTATAGAGTACAGGGTACACCGTTTTTTTGCCAATTACATGGTGTCCATTCTTTGTGGTAGCTTGTGATACAAACATTTATTGTGAATATATAGGCAAATTATGCTGGACGAGTCTGCCTATATTCTGCCTTAGTCAACATTACCTCTCCTTTTCAAGTCAGAAGAAAGTCTTTCACAGCTACTTTCATGGTGACGATATTATTAGTAGAACATAGCCACTTACATGTGTTACAAAGAAAGGCATATTCAGGGGATGAACTTGCATTGTAGAGTTTTGTAAAGGAACATTAATCACTAAATCTGAATTCTGAAGAATGAAAGGTATCGCACAAATTTCCATTTGCCATATCCCACATTAAGAGGGGAATTTATGTGCATAATATCCTTCACAATGAGATGTTCATATCAGATTATTTTTCTCAGGATTTGGCACTAAGCCAAGACATGTTGGTTGGAGGGGGTGGGGGGAGAAATTTTAACTTAAAAAGGCAGATGAACTTGGTTTGCACGATGTGGTTTCTAGATTGAAAAATCTGTTCCCCAATATAAACCCTCCTTCAACATGTCCATTTCCAATTTTAACTAAGGTTTAAAAGTAGGCAAGAGGCCAGCTACTCCAAGGAAACCCAGGAAATCCAGAAACTTCACTGAGGCAAGGACTTGATGGATTCAGGAAGTGAGTGTGCATACACCTACCTCCTGGATCCAGTTGTCAATCCGGATGCCTGACTTAGGATCCTCCGTGCTCAGGCATTCCCCTCCAACCTCTTCCCACAAGATCTCTAGTCACCACCAGGCTGCTGACTCCTCCCACCAATGTTTTGCACCCCCTATCAACAGGCCTCCAATTCACAACTCCACATCAGAGATCAGCGACAAACCAGATTGACCACCCCTTCCACTACCCTTTCCCTTCCTCCCCAGATTGACCCACCTCCCAATCCCAAACAATCCACTTCCCCATCTCTGATCAAATGTGTTCCCGCCATGGAATTACCTGATCCTTCAGGCTTCACTGACTGAATCCCTGCCTGACCAGAAGGCAAACCTATCGAGCAGGCTTGGTCTCCAGGCTGGGAACCAATCACTGATGTCATGCAAATTCTGTGGAGTTAAAATTCCACAGTTGGTGGTGAAATCCCAACTTCTGGGCTCCCCGTGCTATTCAGACCCCACTGATTTACCCCCTCCCAAAAGATGAGGTAAGTAAAAAAAATCCAGCTCAAAATGCCATTCCACGATGAGGGGTGAAATCTCCGAAAGAGTCATTCTGCTCATTTTGTGCACCTTAGCTTAGCAAGTTGCCATCCTGGATTTTGCCAGTGCCATACTAGAGCCATCCTGGCCAGGGTAATGATTGGCTTAAGGAGATTAAAAGAAAGTCAAGTTGATAAAGACAGAAAACTAGTGTACTGGGAAAAAATGATTTCAGATTTCTGGGTGACTATGACGTTTTGTTAAAATGCATAGGTCAGAAAGTCTGTTAGCTCTTTGAGGCATGTTGCATCTTCCCAATAATAACATGCACTCAGAATGTCTGTTGGTCCCTTTAGCTACAAGTACCAGCATTGCACCAGCAGAGGTTTGTGTGAGACAACTAGGAACTCATTTATCAGCACTTAATGAAAAAACAGTTATGGGACCCAGGTCACCATGGATAGCACAGAAGGATGTGGGAGAGAAGACATGCCTACATCTGTACATCAAACTCCTGGTGTTACTCATTTTATTGCCTCTGTGTGAACGGACTTTTTCCACATTTACCCCTGCCCCCAACTTCATATATTTGAGTTCTTATGTACATTCTGGACTGCAACATTTAGCATTTTTCCATCACTGGCCAAGCCGGCATTTGTTGCTCATCCTGAATTGCCCTTGAGAAAGTGGTGGTGAGCTACTTTCTTGAATCGCTGCAGTCCATGTTATGAGGGAGTTCCTGAATTTTGACCCAGCGACAGTGAAGCAACGGCAATATAGTTCCAAATGAGGATGGTATGTGACTTGGAGGGGAATTTGCAGCTACTGCCCTTGTTTTTCTAGGTGGTAGAGGTCAAGGGTGTGGAAGGTGATGTCGACAGGCTTGACAAGTTGTTGCACTGCACCTTGTAGATGGTACACACCACAGCACTGTCCATCAGTGGTGGATGATGGTCCTGGTCAAGCATGCTGCTTTGTCCTGGATAGTGTCGAGCTTCTTGAATGTCTTGGAGCTGCACTCATCCAGGCAAGTGGAGAGTATTCCATCACAATCCTGACTTATACCTTGTAGATGTTGGACAGGCTTTGGGGAGTCAGGAGATGAGTTATTCACCATAGATTACCCAGCCTCTGACCTGCTCTTGTAACTATCGTATTTATATGGCTAGGCCCCAGTTCAGTTTCTGGTCAATGGTAACCTCCAGGATGTTGATAGTGGGGGTAATGTCATTAAAGTCAAGGAGAGGTGATTAGATTCTTTCATGTTGGAGATTGTCATTGTCTGTCACAAGTGTGGTGTGAATGTTACCTGCCACATCAGCCCAAGCCTCAATTTTGTTCAGCTATTACTACAAATGGATGGACCGCTTCAGCATCTGAGGTGTTGTGAATGGTGCTGAACATTGTGCAATCATCAATGAACATCCCCACTTCTAACCTTATGACGGAGGGAAGGTCATTGATGAAGCAGTTGAAGATGATTGAACCTAAGACAGAACCACAATCAATTCATGCAGCAATGCACTAGTACTGAGATATTTGACCTCCAACAACAACAATCATCTTCCTTTGTACTAGGTATGACTCCAGCCAGTGGAGAGTTTTCCCCCTGATTCCCATTGACTTCAATATCGCTAGGGCCTCTTGATGCCACACACAGTCGTATGCTGGCATGATGTCAAGCGCAATCGCTCTCACCTCACCTCTCGAGTTCAGCTCCTGTGTCCATGTTTGGATCAAGGCTGTAACGAGGTCAGGAGCTAAGTTACCCTCGTGTAACCCAAGCTGAGCGTGAGTGAGCAGGTTGTTTCTGTGTAAATGCAGCTTGAAAACACAGTGGGTGAAACCTTCCATCATTTTACTGATGATCAAGAGAAGACTGTTGGGGCAGTAATTTGCCAGGTTGGATTTGTCCTGCTTTTTTTAGACAGGACTGACCTGGGCAATTTCCCACATTGTCGGGTAGATGCCAGTATTGTAGCTGTACTAGAACAGCTTGGTTAAGGGCACAGCAGTTTCTGGAGCACAAGTCTTCAGTACTTTTATGTTTTTAATTATCAGGTTCACTTTGTCCGGTGGACACTAGCTGCGCCCTTTATATTAACACAATAGTTGGTGCTTGAAACAAAACAGGCAGAGAGACCGATTAACTGAATAAACACTGGTGGTTTATTGGAACTAAAAACAGAACACTAACACAATGTGTGCTTCTTCAATCACCTCCAGCTCTAGACTTACAGGTACCCAAGAAGCCCCCGCTGTGTAGCCAATATAGCCACATGGTCAATTAAAACATTCTCTTAAAGGTACATAGCACTCCACTTGACCACATCCCTCCGCCTTTACTTGAAAATACAATTGACAAGCTTCACAACATCCCAATTATTTACATTTACAAGTCAAATCTGTCAGGAGGCCCCCCACTAAATTCGGCCTGATAAGAGTTGGGTGAGGAGACATCTCTTCATTAGTAATTCAGCGGGGGCAATACCGGTGGTTGCGTGTGGCATCACCCGATATGCAAATAGGAACCGTGACAATCTGGTGCTGATGGAATCCCCATCCAGCTTTTCATCCCAGACTTAAAATTTTGGACTGCCCGCTCAGTCAAACCATTACAGGTGGGGTGGTAAGGCGAGGTTTTGATATGAGTTATTCCATTGAGGGTTGTAAACCTTTTGATCTCCCCGCTGGTAAATGCAGCCCTCTAGTAACCTGCGTACTGCAAAACTCTGTTGCAAATGGTCTATGATAGCAGCAGACGTGGATGACTGGATTTCGTAGACATCCATCCACTTGGAGTGGGCGCCTATTGGTAAAACGAACATCATGCCCAAGAAGGGCCCCACATAGTCGATGTGGAGGCGCACCCATGGCCGCCCCAGCCATTCCCAGGGATGCAATGGAGCCAAGGGGGATAGCTTTTGTACCTGCTGGCATTGAAGACAACTTTTGACTAAGGTTTCAATGTCCACATCCATCCTTGGCCACCACAATTAGCTGTGCTCGAGCATCTTAATCCTAATAATGCCAGGGTACGCGCTATACAAATTGGCCAGCAATGGCCTTCGCCCTCTCGAGGGCACGATAACCCTTGCTCCCTAGGGCAATATGCCGTCCTGGCAGGTGAGCTCATATCTGCGATTGAAAGACTGCTTCATGTCATCAGACTTTGGCTCGCCTGACTATCCATTCAAGACCAGCTCCTGGACATGAGAAAAAGATGGATCTCAACTTGTCCACTCACGGAATTGATTAGCTTGGACAGGGGAAGAATCAAAAAAATTTAGTCATAAGACAAGTTCCTGGGCGACTGGAAACTTCACAAGGTTATCTGACAGGGGAGGCAGCTCAGTGCATCAGCATATATGACCTGGCTTTCCAATCAGTGAATAAAAGTGTATTCATAAGCAGTCAACATCAGTGCCCACCTCTGAATGTGAGCAGATGTGATGGGGAGGGATATTACCTTATCCTTTCTAAATAATCCCAGCAGAGGCTTGTGGTCAGATATAGCGTGAAAATGGTGACCGTGAAGATATTGATGGAATTTCAGAACACCAAACACAACAGGCAAGTCCTCCTTCTCAATTTGAGAATTTGTTACTCTGCAGCACTGAGAGTGCGAGATGTATAACCAGTGCGTCATTCAAAGCCATCCGCCATCTGATGTGAAAGTACAGCCCCTACTCCATAAGGGAATGGGTGGCAAGTTACTATCAGTTCTGTCTTTGGGTCAAAGTGGACCAGTAGTGCCGATGATCTTAACAATTGTTTTATCTTCTGAAACGCATCCTGGTGCGGAGCTTGCCAAAACCATTTATGGTTTTCCTTAAGCAGTGCATATAATGAAGCCAGTATGGTTGATAGATTTGGGAGAAATTGGCCCTAATAGTTTATCATGCCTAAGGTGGCCTTTAGTTCTGTAGTGTTTCTAGGTGCAGGTGCCTTGTGTATAGCCTTGACCTTTTCCTCCATGGGATGCAGGCCCTGCACATCGACTTTATGGCCAAAGTAAACTACCTCTTTGGCTTGGAAAAGGCATTTTTTTCACTTCAAGTGTACCCCTGTTTGTGAGGAGTATTTCAGCACCTCCTCCAAATTAGCTAAGTATTCTCCGTCAGTTCATCCAGTGACTAAGATATCATCCAGATAAACAACAACATGGGGCAGTCCCTGAGAGCCTCTCAAAAGAAAGTGTGAGAGGAGGACCCTGGGACAGGCAGTCAGCAGCACCAAGAGGAGAGTGCAAGAGGAGGACCTGCTTATATCTGTTGGAGCTGAAGTGTGACATCAAAGGGTATCTCTTTCATGTCTCCTTTGATTGGCCAAATAGTTTAAATCAGGAGACATTGTTATAGCTGAAGATAACAGTTAAGAAATTCAGTTTTAAAATATTTAACATCCAAATGAATTAAGTAGAATAGAGATGGCTGGGCAGGCGATGTGTGGGAGCTGGTGGATGCCGGTATGATCTACAGTGACCACATCTGCAGCAAGTGTTGGTTGCTCAAGGAACTTTGGCTCAAAGTTGAGTTGGAATTGAAGCTGCAGACACTGTGACACATCAGTGGGCGGGGGGTGGGGGGGGGGGGGGGGGGGGGGGGGGGGGGTGGTGGTACCGAGACACTGTGTTTCAGGAGACAGTCACACCCCTTAGATTAATTACATCAAATTTGGAATGTGGTCAGGGACAGGAAAGTGTGACCGTGAGTGAGGCAGGTATGGGGATCCAAAATTTAGCTTTGGAGGAGCCTCAGCCAGTGCCCTTGTCTAATAGGTACAATGACAAGGGCACAGACTGCAGGGCGGATGAGCTAACTGACCACAGTGCCATGGTACAGAGCGCCATTCAAGTTGGGGGAGTTAAGAGAAATGTAGCAATAATGGGGGATAGCAAAGTTAAAGGGAATAGATATTGTTCTCTGCAGCAAAGACAGAGAGTTCCAAAGGCTGTGTTGCCTTCCTGGTGCCAACGTTAAGGACATCTCTTCTGGCTGGAGAAGAACTTGCAATGGGAGGGGAAGGATCCAGTTGTCATGGTCCACGTAGGTACCAATGACATAGGTAGGACTAGGAAAGAGGTTCTGCTGAGGGACTGCAAGCAGCTCAGGGTTAAATTAAAATGCACAAAGGCAATAAACTCTGGACTACTACCTGCATAGGTTAAATAAGATTAGAGAGGCAAATGCATGGCTCAAAGATTGGTGTGGGAGAAATTGGTTCTGATTCATGGGGCACTGGCACCAATACTGGTGAAGGAGAGAGCTGTTCCATTGGGGTAGGCTTCATTTGAACCATGCTGGGACCAGTGTCCTGACGAATTGTACAACTAGGGTTGTAAATAGGACTTTAAACAAATTAGTGGGGAGGGAGGGTTCAGTTGAAGGGAAGTTTAAAAATCAAAAAGAAATGAGAGAGCAGAGGTGCAGAGTAGAGAAGAGATGAATGATAATCAAAGTGTGACAGGAAGGGGCAAAAAATATAAGCAGAAGCATGCAGCAGAAATCAGAACCAGAATGAGTAATAATGGTAAAAGTCAAAGCTTAAGGCTCTTTATCTAAATGCACACAGCATTTGTAACAAGATAGATGAGTTGATGGCACAAATAGAAATAAATGGATATGAATTGATAGCTATTACAGAGACATGATTGAAGGGTGACCAAGACTGGGAGCTCAGTATTCAATGTTCCAGAAAAATAGGCAAAAAGGAAAAGGAGGTGGGATAGCTTTGTTAATAAAGGAAGGTATCAGTGTGGTGTCAAGTAGTGATATAGGTGCAATAGATCGTGATGCAGAATCAGTTTGAGTGGAAATAAGGAATATCAAGGGGAAGAAGTCACAGGTGGGAGTCATCTATAAGCCCCCAAAGAGTTGCCTCATTGTAGGACAAAGTATAAATTGAGGAATAATGGAGGCGTGTAAGAAGGACACTACAATTGTCATGGGAGATTTTAATTTGCATATTGACTGGATAAATCAGATTGCCAGGGGAAACATGGAAGATGAATTTGTAGAGTGCACCAGGGGTTGTTTCTTACAGCAATACATTGCAGAACCTACCAGGGAACAAACTATTTTAGGTCCAGTAATGTGTAATGAAGTGGGAGTGATATGAGGTATCATAGTTAAGGATCCTCAAGGAGATAGTGATCACAATATGGTAGAATTTCAAATTCAGTTTGAGGATAAGCAACTGGGGTCTCAAACCAGTGTCCTCAACTTAAATAAGGGCAATTACAGAGGTATGAAGAAGGAGTTGTCTAAAGCAGGCTGGGAAAATAGACTAAGGGGAAGGTCTGTGGGTGAGCAGTGCCAGGCATTTAAACAGATATTTCATAATGCTCAGCAAAAATTTTCCCAGTCAAAAAGAGGGATTTGATGTGAAGGATGAACCACTTGTGGTTAACAAAGGTGGTCAAGGAGAATGTTCAATCAAAAACTAAGGCATATAAAGCAGCAAAAAAACTAGTGGTGGGCCAGAGGATTGGGAATTTTTTAGGAACCAGCAGTGGATGACTAAAAAGCTAATAAAGAGGGAGAAAATTGATTATGAAAGTAAATTGGCAAGAAATATAAAAGCAAACAGCAAGAGCTTCCATGGGTATATAAAAGAAAGAGAGTGGCTAAAGTGAGCGTGGGACCCTTGGAGGATGCAACTGGAGAATTGGTAATGGGGAACAGGGAAATGGCAGATAATTTAAACCAATATTTTGCATCAGTCTTCATGGTGGAGGACACTATAAACATCCCAAAGATATCAGATAAGCAAGGAACTAATGGGAGGAAAGATCTTGTAACAGTATCTATCATAAGGGACAAAGTATTTGACGAACTAATGGGACTAAAGGCAGACAAGTAGCCAGGACCTGATGGTCTGCATCCAAGGGTGGCTGCAGAGATAGTGGAGGCATTGGTTGAAATATTCCGGAACTCACTGGATTCCAGGAGGGTCCCAGTGGATTGGAAAACCGCTAATGTGACATACCCATTCAAGAAGGGAGGGAGACAAAAATTAGGAAACTATAGGCCAGTCAGCCGAACATCTGTCATGGGAAAATGCTAGAGTCCATTATTAAGGAAGAAATAGCAGGACATTTAGAAAAGCCTAACGCATTCAAACAGAGGTCAACAGGGTTTTGTGAAAGGGAAATCATGTTTGACAAATTTGCTAGAGTTCTTTGAGGATATAACAAATAGGGTTGATAAAGGGGAACTGGTAGATGTAGTGTATTTGGATTTCCAGAATACATTGAATAAGGTGCCACATAAAAGGTAGGAGATAGGAGCTCATGGTATTGGGGTAATGTATTAGTATGGATTGAGAATTGGTTAACACACAGAAGACAGAGAGTCAGGATTAATGGGTCTTTTTCAGGTTAGAAAGATGTAATTAGTGGAGTGCCACAAGGATCAGTACTAGGGCCTCAATTATTTACTCTCTATATTAATGGCTTGGAGGAGGGGGCAGAGTGTGATGTATCTAAATTTGCTGAAGATACAAAAATAGATGGAGGGCATGTTGTGATGAGGACATAAGGAATCTGATAGGTTGAGTGAGTGGGCAAAAACTTGGTGGATGATGTTTAACGTAGGAAAGAGTGAGGTATGCACTTTGGTAGGGAGAGAGACTCCAAAAAAGTGCAGCACAGAGGGTTCTGGGTGTTCTTTTGCATGAAACACAAAATGTTAGCATGCAGGTGCAGCAAGTACTAAAAAGGCAAATGGAATTTTGGCCTTTATTGCTAGGGGGTTGGAGTTTAAAAACAGAGAAGTCTTGTTACAACTGTGCAGGGTGTTGGTGAGGCCACACCTGGAGTACTGTGTACAGTTTTGGTCCCTGTATTTAAGAAAAGATATATTGGCATTGGAGGTAGTTCAAAAGGCTGATTCCTGCAATGAAGGGATTGACTTATCAAGCTAAACAGGTTAAGCCTTTATTGATTTGAGTTTAGAAGAATGAGAGGTGATCTTATTGAAATGTACAAGATTCTGAGGGGCTTGACAAGGTAGATGTTGAGAAGATGTTTCCACTAGTGGGGAAATCGCAAACTAGGGGACATAGTTACAGAATAAGTTACAGAATGAGAGGATAGTGAGTGTCTGGAATTCTCTACCCCAGAGAGTTGTGGAGGCTAGATCATTAGTATTTAAAGTATTTAAAGAGAAAAAGGTGGATAGATTTTTGAAATATCGGGGAGTTGAAGGCTATGAGGAGCAGGCACGAAAGAGGAGTTGAGGCCCGGGGCAGAACAGCCATGATCTTATTGAATGGTGGGGCAGGCTTGAGGGGCTGAATGGCCTACTCCTGCTTCTATTTCTTATGTTCTGAAGCAGATTTTCCATGGTACGTTCGAAAATAGCACATGCCGATGAGACCCCAAAGGATAGTCAAGTATATTGATACAATCCTCAATGTGTATTGATGGTCACGAATTCTCCAGAGCCTTCTTCCAACTGTACCTGCTGGTAGGCATGGTTCATGTCGAGTTTTGAATATGCGATGCCCCCTGCCAATTTCAATATAATTCGTCAATCTTTGGTATCGGGTGTCTTTCAAGTTTGGCCACTCTGTTTACAGTTAACTTATAGTCACCACATAAGCGAACACTTTGGTCTGGCTTCATAACGGGTACCATGGGTGCTGCCCACTCGGAAAGTTACACCGGTTATAAGATACCTAACTTTTCCAGCCTGTTTATTTCGGTCTCGATCTTATCCTGTAGAGCATAAGGGACTGGTCTGCTTCTGTTAAATCTGAGGGTTGCGTTAGGGTCTACATGGATTTTGGCTTGTAGCCCACGAATTCTTCCCAGTTCATCACTGAAAATGGCAGGGTACTTTTGTAACAGTTCCTGTAAGTCTCTCATTCTGATTTTAAAAATCTCGGCCCATTGTAATTTAATCTTTTGGAGCTAGTTGCGACCAAGTAAACTGGGGCCCACCCCAGCTACTACTATAAGGAGTAACTTTGCAGACTGATCTCCATACTGCACGAGGACATGACACATCCCTTTCACTCTTATTTCTTCACACGTATATGTTTTTAATCTAGTGTCCAATGCTTCCAAACTTAAAGGAGGGATTCCTTTATTCAAGTATCTGAACGCAAGTTCTCCTATGATAGATATTGATGCGCCAGTATTGACCATCATCTTGATGGGTTGTTCATTGACTCTAATGACTACTTGGATTGGCTCAATTCTACTCACCTTCAAGTTATACAATGAATTAATGTCAGATTCTGCTTCCTCTGGTTCTTCAATGAGACAGATTTTGCGATTTCTACCTTTGTTTTTAAAATGCTGTCTCAGCCTATCTTGACAGTGCCGCATCATGTGACCATTGCGGTGGCAGAAAAAACGTTTGATATTTCTGACTGGTCAGTTACCTGCAGGCTGCCTGGATGCATTTCTCTCATTAATGTCATGGTTTTTCACTGTAGTACTGTTGTTTTTCAATAGTCTGTACATAGTGGGCATTCCCCGGCCTTCTGCGGAGTCCAACGTTCTTGTGCCTTTTGGTACTGGCCCTTCCTGCCCTACAAGATGGACAGCGCCATTTTGTGTATCGTTCAATGCCTCTGAGTCTCTAACAGCGATCTCCATGACTATTGCTAGTTCTAATGCCTTACTGAGTCTAGATTAGTTTCAGATACAATCTCTTTTGAACAGCATCATCCGCGATTCCGCATATCAATCAATCTCTCAACATGTCATTAATTGAAATTCCGAACTCTTATATTCCATTAATTCCTTTAAAGCAGCTACAAATCCAGCGATTGTCTCTCCTGGAAGCCTGTTCCTCAAATTGAATATAAAACGCTGCATAGTGACTGAGGACTTTGGCTTCAGGTGATTTTTTACAATGTTTACTAACTCTTCGAAAGCCTTCGTATCAGGGGTGTTACGTGACGTGAGGCTGCGCATCAGCCCATACATTTTTCTTTCACAAGAGGACAAAAGAATTGCCCTCTTCTTGTCCCCCACTGTGATGTCATTAGCAGTAAAGAAGAACATTAGGCTTTCACCATAATAAGACCAATCATCGGAAACGGGGTCGAATGGTTCAAGCTGCCCAAACCGTGTCGTAGTCAATGGCTAAGGAGGCTGTACTTTCAAACAGCTTTCAAGGTAGTGACAACGTAATGTAGCTGGCTTACCGTGGCTTTCTTGATGGCTGTCAATTGACTTGGTTTGTCCTCGTCACCAGTTTTATGTTTTTGGTCATCAGGTTTGCTTTATCCGGTGAACGCCAGCTGCACCCTTGATATTAACACATTAGTTAGCTTGAAACAATATAGGCAGAAAGAACGATTAACTGAACAAACACAGATATTTATTGGGACTAAGAACAGAGCACTAACATCATGTGTGCTTCTTCAATCACCTCCAGCTCTAGACTTACAGGCCAGAATCCCCGTGTCATCCCGGTCCCTTTAAATTTTTAGGAAGGTGGGCGGACAGCGAAATCAGCCGTTCACCCACCAACATGTCAATGGCCAATTAAGGCCATTGACAGGCTAATTAAAATTGTTAAAGACCTGCCCATCCAACCTTAAGGCTGGTGGGCAGGCCAGGAGCCCCAGCGGGCTCCTGATAATACATGAAACCTCATCCACTGGCAGGTTTCATGTCCGTTTTTAAAAACTTCAATAAAGTTTATGTGTTTCTTATTAACATGGCCCATCTCATGTGACATTGTCACATGAGGAGGACATGTTAATAATTTTAATATTTTTCTATTTTTGGAGTTGTTTTACCTGTCAGTAATCTCCCTGAGACAGCACTTGGTCTCAGGGAGCAGTGTGCTCTTTCGCCCGCATGCACAAAAGAGAGCACTTTGACAGCTGGGGATTCCTGCATAGCGATTCCTGTCAGGAAGGCCGCTGGGCGGGCCTTAATTCGCCCGCCCACTCAAAATGGCGGCAGGCCTTTTTCAGCAGCGGTGGTCGGTTGTCCGAGCCAGTGGGGCCCGCACGCCAACCAAGGGCAAAATTCTGCCCACGGTTACTAAAGTAGCTAATGCTGTGTAGCAATTGGTCAATGCAGTCACATGGTCAATTAACTATATTTGAATTCAATAAAAAAAGCTGGAATTAAAAAGTCTCATAATTGTTCATTGTTGTAAAAACCCATCTGGTTTACTAATGTCCTTTAGGGAAGGAAATCTGCCATTTTTACCTGATCTGGCTCCATGTGACTCCAGACCCACAGCAATGTGGTTGACTCTTAAAAAATATAGGGATGGGCAATAAATGCTGGCCTAGTCAGCGACGTCTACATCCCATGAACGAATATTTTTCTTTAAATTCTCTTAATCCACTTTACCACATGTACTATTGCTGGAATGTTGTCAGGGCCAATAGCTTTAGCAGTATCTAATATTTAAAGCAACTCCAAATATTCAGCCCTATGTAGTGAAAATATTTTCTAACAAGAACAATAATATGCATATGTAGAGACACCACAAACTACTTTATGTTATGGGAGAATGTGGTGGAGCTGGAGTGGAAAATTATTTTCCAAAATGTTTGGGTGGGTGTAAAGGAATAGCCCAAGAAAAGGACTTTAAGAACATTTCTGAAATCATGGAAGTCCTGGAAAGCAGATTGGAACAGGAAACAAAAGAGTAGTCCAGCCTTTGAAGAGCACAGCGCTGTGTGCATTTGGGGACATACGACTGGAGGGGATCACTAAGATAGATCATGCAAGAGATGAAAGCAAGGGCAAGGATTTTGATATTAGTTTGTTGGGGCATGGAGTTTGTAATGGTTGGGGGTAATGCAAAGGTGGGTCAGAGCACAGACCATAGCATTCTAAATGAGTTGTAATCTGTAAAGATTGGATATCCTTTTTACAATTCTTTGAGGGACATAATTAGAGAAGTCAGGCCTTGAGATGATAAACAGAATAGTCCAAGGAGAGGGACAGGGGGAAAGGTGGGCAATGCTGCAGTGGTGGAAGAAAGTGGTCTTGATTATAGTATGGATGTAGGGGAAGGAAGCAGCAAGTCTCACACCTCCTAACTTAGAAAATCGTGACTTCTGGAAGATTTAGTCAAGGCCAAGGATCACAGATGTAGCCAGGATTGAAGAAGATGTCTTCAGATTTGCTGGTGTTATCTTGAAGAAAATTTTAATTCATTCAGCTCTTAATGCTGAGGAATGTAGTAATCCCTTTTGGTTTAACAGAGGTAAAGGAGGATGTCATCTGCAAGCATGGAAGCCAGTCCACTGCTTTCAAATATTGTAGCCAATATAAATGGTGACGCAAAAAGGAAGAACGGGAAGTCAAAGAATGGGGCTTGAGGGCACATCAGTAGTGATGTACAGGTCATTGGATGTGATAGAATGGCATTTTTTTAAAGCCAAGCATGAATGGAACCAGAAAAATAGATCTATGGAAGACATCATGGGTGAGAATGGAATGGCATGTCAAGTTGGTGAACCACAATTGTCATTACAGAGGGTGCCACTTGTGTATATGACTAGTATCTAATCTTAGATAAGAAGCAGACATTAATGCTGCAAAGTCGAATATCTATGTTTTATTATTTTTTGCTTGGATATCCTCTGGGTCTTCTTGAGAAGTTATGTTAAGGTTAGTTTTAATTTATTCTTGGGAGCTTGGCCATGTTGACAAGATAGCATTCTAGTGCTTTTGAAAAGTTAGTTGCCCTTCCAAATTGCAATTGTTCATACAACTAAGTGGCTTGCCAATTCACTGGAGAAGGTATTAGAAGTCTAGTAAGTAGTGTGAACCAGTGTCACATGTAAGCCAAACCTGGTATAAGAAGCAGTTCCTCTTCCATAGAGGATATTATTGTACCAAATGGGTTTTTAGGACAATCAGCAGCTTCTATGAACATTTTGTCCTGATGTAAGCCCACAATTGACCAGATTTATTGAATTTATTTTTACAACTTGCCCAAAGGAATTTTGAACTCACGACCTCCAGGTTGTTAGTCCAGTACTGTAACCACCACATTACAGCACTCAAATTATTCTCATACAGTCAACCGAATCACAATGATTAACATTACATGCTTTGGAAGTTTATATTGCGTTGGGTTTACCTACCAAAACTTAATTATGGGAAGATTAATATTTACAAGAAGCTCCTTATCATTGGCTATTTTAGTCATAGCAAGACAATTCAGTGCTCTGGCAATAAGTATTAGAGGTTCTTTTTTTGAAGTAATTACAGATTATCCACAGCCTCCCTCAGGTCTTAAAGTGATTGACATTTCTTCTGCACACTTTCTACTTTGAAAGAGAATCCAACAATTCACAATCACGTCGTTTAAGCAGGCTGTGAAAGATCTCAACATTAAGTCAAATAATTCACCCCATGGCTCATTATTCTGTAAATCTGGTAATTGACATGTCTTGCAAATTTTGTAAAACATTACTAAGAAAAACATTGATGCTCTACAATATCCTGCCAATGATTTGAATTTGACTGTACAAGGTGAATGTTAAGATATAAGCAAATTCATGGTAATAGCATGAGGGGTAGAACGGTGCTACAGAATAATATTACAAGACCATCTTGGAGGATCAAAGTTTAGCTTACACAGTATTAGATCCACAAACCATAATACACAAGAATAAACATGGCAAGAACTATTTGTAATGCTGATCTTCTGAGTCCTGCAAAAATGGAGCTGAGATGGACTAACCCAATTTTTGGATGGGAGTTCCTCCTCCAAATTTGAATCAGCTACAGGCACAGGGGAAACTTGGGCTGGGGATCAGGAATATCTGGTCACTGGGCATATTTTAAGTGCTGCAGGTACCCATTAATACACAAGGCAAGGTAAGTACAGGGCAGTGAAAGAATTGGTCACAGCTACAAAATGCGAAGTTACCAGTGTGCCAGAAGTACAAAATAAAATTATTCTTAATGAACACAGTTCCAAATCACAAGAAGCCTGTGTTAGCAGGCCCTGTCCCAGATCAATTGAATGTGTTGCACATGGTGGGAAATCTATTGCCTAATGCTAGTGATTCAGACATTGCAAATGAGGCCCTTGAGCATGTCAGTAGCATTTCTCAGTGGCTGCCTTCAGGCTCTGCACCCCAATGTGGATCCTCTGAGAGTTTCCTCCCATTGGTAAACTTTTTACTCAAATATATTTTGTATCGAGCTTTCCTTTTAATAGTGAATTTCATAAGACCTGGTATCGCCAGCAAGTCTCACACACAAGTCACATTTTAACCACAAAATTTCCAGGTAATGACATCTTCAACAAAAGAGAATTTAACCATCTCCCCTTTATGTTCATTACTATTGCTGAATCCCTACCATCAATATCCTGGGTCACCATTGACCAGAAACTTAACTGGATCAACCATATAAACACTGTGGCTAAAAGAGTAAGTAAGAGGTGGGGAATTCTACAGCAAGTGACCACACCCTGGGCAGAATTTTCTGCCTGTCGAGCAGGCGGACCCGACCCAATCTCCAGTGGGCGGGGAACCGATCCCTGCCGGAGAAGCGGGCCCCGCCGCCATTTTAAATGGGTGGGCCAATTAAGGCCTGCCCAATGTGACATCCACCGGGAAGCGCTATGCATTTCCAGTGCGGGTGTAGGGGGGATTCCCCAAATGTGAGAGTGTGCTCTTTTATGCACGCGCATGAAAGAGCGTACATCTCCCTGAGACAAAGTGCTACCTCAGGGAGATCGCTGACAGTTGTATAATCTTTAAAATTAGAAAAAGTTAAAAATCCTTAACATGCCCCCGTCATGTGACAATGTCACACGAGATGGGACATATTAATAGATTTCACTGAAATAAACTTTTTTAAACACTGCGTGAAACCTCATCCCGCCGGTGGATGAGGTTTCATGTTTTTTCAGAAACCCGCTGGGGTTCCTGGCCTGCCCGCCAACCTTAAGGTTGGATGGGCAGGTCCTTTAATTGTTTTAATTATACTGTCAATGGCCTCAATTGGCCATTGGCAGGTCAGCGGGCGGACAGCTGATCTCACTGTGCCCCCACCTTCCTAAAGATTTAAATGGGGCAGGATGACGTTGAGGGTTCCCCCCGATGTCATCCTACGTCATTTTCGCGTGGGTGAGCAGGCCCCACCCACTGCTCACCGACGGAAAAATTCAGCCCCCTGTCTCCCCAAAGCCTGTCCACCATCTACAAGGTAAAAGTCAACAGTGTGGTGGAATACTCTCTACTTGCCTGGATGATTGCAACTGCAACAACACTCAAGAAGCTCAACATGAACTAGGACAAAACAGCCTGCTTGATCATCATCCCTTCCATCACCTTAAAAATTGATTCCTTCCAGCTCCAGCACACAGTAACTTGCCAAGGCCCTTTTAAAAGCACCTTCCATGACCATTACCATCTTGAAGGACAAGGGCAGCAGATGCATGGGAACATCTCACCTGTAAGTTTCTCCCCAAGCCACAAACCATCCGAATCAAACAGCCATGACTGCAGTCCAAATGCCCCACTGTGGAAAGGACCCCTTCAGCTGTAAACAAGCCTCTGGACAATCCGTGATTTTGTTTTTCTGATTTTACTTGTTACTTGGCCAAGTTTTTAAGATCTCATGTTCTGCAGGATTTTATTTCTTCTTTGTATGCTAGGGCAGAGGGGTAGGGTGGTGGATGCGGGTACTGTGCATGTTGCTTTTGCATTAGTGGTTAGTTGGACACATCTTAAGCTTTTTGATCATTTCTGCATCTTTACCTGAGCAAGTTTTAACAATAAAACTAAGGGCGGAATTTTCGATGCTGGCTGGCATCGGGTGTCATGACGGGCATAAGCGGACATATGGCGAGAAGGCCAAAAATCGATTTCATAATGTTGTGAAACCAGTTTGCAATCACCTGCTCTGCCTGCCAAAGGTGGGCTGCGTTTCCTACCACCATCGGGAACTTCACTGTAATACATCTGCACATCATTATACGCCCAGCTCGCCAGAATCCTCTCCACACACTGGATCATCTGAGCACATCTGTGTGATTGCACACCGACGTGTTTCACAACTGAGCATAAGTGACATGCACCTGACCAGCTGAACTTTGCTCGACACTTCGAGGTTTGTTTGCCTACTTGGTTTCGGGCAGCACTTGCAGTCATCAGCACCAGGCTTCACAGGCAGCACCACACCACTTTTAGGGGGGCTCATGGGCAGGTCTGTACCTACCAGACCAACTGTAAGGCAGGTGGCTTTTCAATGGCTGCAGGGTTAGGGGTGGTGGTGGAGGGGGAGAAGTGTCCTCAGGCAAGGGAAGGGGCTGCGGGGTGAGGGCTGTACTGGGGAAGTGGGATATTCCAGGGCGTGTGTGAAGGCACATATTGATCTGTGGAAGTGTCATCAAGATGTTGAGGGCTGAGGAGGCAGTCTCCAGAGGACATTCCCCTAATTCTGGGGAATGAAGCCGGACAGGTGGCTAAGGTGGACATGGGGGAGCATTTTAGTGATAGCGACCACAACATGGTACAGTTTAAGTTTGTTATGGACAAAGAAATAGACAAGTTTCAAAAAAATGATTTGGATTGGGGAGTGTGGATTTTAGTAAAATAAGGCAGGATCTGGCCAAGGTAGACTGGGAACAGCTACTTGTGGGGGGCATTCAAAAAGGAAATGGGGAGGGTACAGGCTCAACATGTTCCCTCTAGGGTGATAGGAAGGAGTAACAAGCACGGAGAACCATGGATGACCAGAGATATTCAGGCTATGATGAGAAGGAAAAGAGAAGCTTTTAGCAGGTATAAGGGAAGCAAATCAGCGGAGGCATTAGTGGAGTACAGGAAATGCAGGGGGGAGCTTAAGAAAGCAATTAGGAGGGCAAAGATGGGATATGAGAAAGCTCTGGCTGGTAAAAGTAGGGAAAATACCAAGATATTCTACAAGTATATCAATGGGAAGAGGATAACCAGGGAAAGAGTAGGGCCCATAAGAGACCAAGGGAGCAATCTATGGGTGGAGCCAGATGACATTGCCAGACTGTTGAATGAATACTTCACATCCGTCTTCACCCAGGAGAATGAGGATGACGGTATCAAACTCAGTGAGAGAGACTGCGAGGTTCTTAAGCAAATTGATATAGAGAGTGACAAGGTATTGAAGGTGTTGGCAGGCTTAAAAGTGGACAAATCTCCAGGTCCGGATGATTTGTGTCCCAGACTGCTGAGGGAGACAAGGGAGGAGATCATAGGGCTCTTACCCAAATTTTTTATTCCTCTTTGGCCATGGGGGAGGTGCCAGAGGACTGGAGAACAGCTAATGTGGTTCTGCTATTTAGGAAAGGTTGTAGAGATAAGCCAGGGAACTACAGTCAGTGGTAGGGAAAAAAACTATTGGAGAAAATTCTGAAGGAGAGAATCTATCTCCACTTGGAGAGGCAAGGTTTGATAAGGGATAGTCAGCATGGCTTTGTCAGAGGGAGGTCATGCCTAACAAATTTGATTGAATTTTTTGAGGAGGCGACCAGGTGTGTAGATGAGGGTAGTGCAGTTGATGTAGTTTATATGGATTTCAGCAAAGCCAAGGTCCCACATGGGAGACTTATAAAGAAGGCAAATGCACATGGAATACAGGGTAATTTGATAAGGTGGATTCAAAATTGACTTAGTTGTAGGACACAGAGGGTGATGACAGAAGGATGCTTTAGTGACTGGAAGCCAGTGTCCAGTGGCGTACCACAGGCATCTGTGCTTGGTCCGCTATTTTTTGTTATTTATATAAACGACATAGATGACTATGTAGGGGGTAGGATTAGTAAGTTTGAGGATGACACAAAGATTGGCCGGGTGGTTAACAGTGAGGTTGAGTGTCTTGGGCTACAGGAAGATATGGATGGGATGGTCAAATAGGCAGTTAAGTGGCAGATGAAATTTAACCCTGAAAAGTGTGAGGTGATACACTTTGGATTGAGTAATTTGACAAGGAAGTACTCAATGAACAGCATGACACTAGGAAGTTCTGAGGAACAAAGGGACCTTGGTGTGTCAGATCTCTGAAGGTGGAGGGGCATGTTAGTGGGGTGGTGAAAAAGGCACATGGGATACATGCCTTTATCAATTGAGGCATAGATTACAAAAGTAAGGAGGCCATGCTGGAGTTGTATAGAACCTTGGTGAGGCCACAGCTGGAGTATTGTGTGTAATTCTGGTCGCCACATTATAGGAAGGATGTGGTTGCACTGGATGGGGTGCAGAGGAGATTCACCAGGATGTTGCCTGGGATGAAACATTTAAGCTATGAAGAGAGGTTGGATAGACTTGGGTTGTTTTTGTTGGAGCAGAAAAGACTGAGGGGCGACCTGACAGAGGTGTACAAGATTATGAGGGGCATGGACATGGATAGGGAACAGCTGTTCCCCTTAGGTGAAGGGTCAGTCATGAGGGGACATAAGTTCAAGGTGAGGGGCAGGAGGTTTAGGGGGGATGCGAGGAAAAACTTTTTTACCCAGAGGGTGGTGATGGTCTGGAATGTGCTGCCTGGGAGGGTGGTGGAGGCAGGTTGCTTCACATCCTTTAACAAGCAACTGGATGAGCACTTGGCACATCATAACATTCAAGGCTATGGGCCAAGTGCTGGTAAATAGGATTAGGTAGGTAGGTCAGGTGTTTCTCACATGTCGGTGCAGACTTGATGGGCCGAAGCGCCTCTTCAGCACTGTGTGATTCTGTGATTCTGAGATGTGGTGAGATGGAAATGTGAGACCGTGTGTAAGATAATGAATGGTGATGTCCCTTGAGCTGGCAGTGATTGACATGACAGTGAATGTGTGATGGGCTTGTGAGTGTGAGTTTGGAGTGAAGATTTGGTTGCCTTACCCTGACAGCATGGATGAGATCATTCATCCTCTTTCTGCACTGGATGGCCAGAGTCTTCTGTGTAGTGTTGGCACTGACCACCACTGCCACTGCCTCCCAAGCTGGAGTGGTGAGATTGCTGGACCTCCTGTGGCCAGAGCGGGGGTAGAGGACATTATGGTGGGCCTCGAAAGGCATTCCAGTGATGGGTTACTGAACTCTTCTTGGCTTTCAGGGATGTGCTCACTGGAGCAGACCTGGGCTGCAAGCATTGAGAACTGTGTGAGTGGCTGCAATTTAAATTTGGCACCCAGATTGAGGAAACAGTGAGGTAATGGTATGCCAGGCAATTCAGAGGCCACCCTCCAGCAAGAAGGTGTGTTTCCTGTGGCTGCATAATTAATGAGGCAGGATAGGGATGATACGTGTGCCGGCGGGTAAAACATCTTTTTTCTCATCTCCTAACGCAGCTAGTGTAAATCTGGGATGAATCCACCCAAACTCTTTTCTTGTTAAACTAAGGAAACTGGCTGGCTTATTTCTTGCACTGAGCTATACACAGTTAAATATTTATAAAACTGGCAATATCACCTCCTTTTTAAATTCAAGCTCTGTTATAGCCAACTCTGAAGTGTGACAAAGACAGGAGTTAGTTCACTCTTGCTAATCTGGTCATAACAGAACCAATGCATCTTAAAATTGATGAGACTCTGGACAGAGTAGAGAGGGAGAAACTGTTCTCACTCATGAAAGGATCAAGAATGCAGGGGCACAGATTTAAAACAATTGGCAAAAGAAGCAAAAGCGACGTGAGAGAAAACATTTTCACGTGGCGAGTGGACAGGTTTCGGAATGGGCTGCCTGAGGGTCTGGTGAAGGGAGGTTCAATCGAAGCATTCAAAATGGGATTAGACTCTTATCTGAAAAGGAAGAGTTTGCAAGGTTACAGGGAGAAGGCAGGGGAATATCACCAAGTAAATTACTCATTCGGAGAGCTGGTGCAGACATGACAAGCCAAATGGCCTCCGTCTGCGCTGTAACATTTATGTGATTCTGTGATTCCTTCGCCATCACTGGGTCAAATACCTAGAACTCCCTCCCTAACAGCACTGTGAGTGTACCTACACCACGTGGACTGCAGCAATTCAAGAAGGAGGCTCACCACCACTTCCTCAATGACAAATGGGGATGGGCAACAAATGCTGGCCTTGCCAGTGATGCCCACAACCCATAAACAAATAAAAAAATGCTGGCAGAGTTTGAAAAATGGGAGCTCTGCAGATCATTTTCTGCCTGCTGATTTTGATGGGCCAAACACTCAGGGGTTGAATTTTTCTCTTGTTGGATGGGCATGTGCCCGACCTGAATGACAGTAAAATAGTGCACGATGATGTCAGGTGAGTGTCCCGGTGTCATCACGCACGCTCGCAACATTTCGCTTGGCAGGCACATGCGAGAGTAGGCAGTGCACCCACTGACAATTAAGTGGCCTATTAAGGCCTTTAATCAATTAATTGATACAAATTTTTGACTGCCCATCCTACCATTCGGTTGGTGAGCAGGCGAAAAGGCCAAGCGGCCTTTGCATTTCTGGCGGGATGAGGTTACGAGCAGTGATTTTTAAAAAACTTTTAAAAATCATATTTAACATGCCCCTGCTCATTCGACAGAATCAGTGACATGTTTTCTTTATTTTTAATATCTTTATTTTTACAGTTCAAAATTTTCATCTCCCTGAGGCAGCTCTGTGGCTCAGGTAGATTTCATTGTGCACGCCCATGTTCACGTATGAACTTCAGTACTCACTCTTCTCCCACCCCCACCCCGGCAGTGTTACAGCACACATTTCACGTTGGTTGCCTGTTAATTGGCCAGCCAGTGTGAAATCGATGTTGGGGCCCAATCGCTTCACAACCGCTCCCGGGCCCATCCGCTGCGCCCGCCCGACAAGGGCAAAATTCTGCCCCAGAGCACCACACCCATAAATTCCAGATCTGCTCCAGTTGCTTTGCCAGGTGCCACTGGCCTTGCAAGTTCTGCTAAAACTTGCTCCTTAATCTTCATCGTCATTGTCCATTATCAGTATTCTAAACATTTTTGACAAGGCTGGTAATTGTTTACAGTTCCTATATCTTGTCATTAATATTGTTTCTTAAGATAGACCTATTGCCCAATACAATATATCTTTGATTGAGATTCTGGCATCTTAATTTGACATTAGTGCAATATTGATTATATTTTGCTTGTATTCAGCAGAAGGCTAGACAGGCCTCATTAGAGCTCAATATAATCTGTTGCATTACTAGTAAATTATTGTGTAATTTAATCCTCTATCTGAAAAGTCAAATACTTAGCTCTTAAATTTGTAAAATTTATTGCAAATTAAAACAGCATTTCCATCTCTAGCTGTGAAATTAAAATAACTGCAATCATCATACAAGAACTGAGGAGACCTAATGTAGATCCTTACAAATTTTTGCATGTTTTATTTTTAAGGCATGAATTATTTATGAATGTGAGGTGGTTCATTATAAGAGCATAAGAAAATAAGTAATAGGAACAGGAGTAGACCATTCGGCCCCTTAAGCCTGCTCCGCCATTCAATAAGATCATGGCTGATCTTGTGTTTCGATTTCCATGTTCCTATCTAACCCTGATAACCTTGGATTCCCTTGCCTAACAAGAATCTATCTACCTCTACCTTAAAAATGTTCAATGACCCCGCCTTCAACACTTTCTGGGGCAAAGAGTTCCAAAGCCGCAAGACCATTTGAAAGAAAAAAAATTCCCCTCATCTCAGTCCTAAAAGGGTGACCCCTAATTTTAAAACAGTGCCCCCTAGTTCTGGACTCACCCACAAGAGGAAAAATCCTTTCCACTTTGTCAAGGACATTCAGGATCTTGTATACTTCAATCAAGCCACCTCTCACTCTTCTAAACTCCAGTGGAAACAAGCCCAGTCTGTCCAACCTTTCCTCATAAGACAACCCACTCATTCCAGGTATCAATCTAGTAAACCTCCTTTGAACCACCTCCAATGTATCTACATCCTTCCTTAAATAAGGAGACCAAAATTGCACACAGTATTCGAGGTGCAGTCTCACCAATACCCTGTATAACTGAAGCATAACATACTCACTTTTATGTTCAATCCCTCTCATAAAAAAATATAGCATTCCATTAGCCTTCTTAATTACTTGCTGTACTTGTATACTAACATTTTGTGACTCATTACCAGAACACCAAAATCCCTCAGCACCTCAGAATTATGCAGCCATTCTCCATTTAGGTAATACTCTGTTTCTTTGTTCTTCTTGTCAAAGTGAACAACTTCACATTTTTCCACATTCAACTCCATTTGCCAGATATTTGCCCACTCACTCAACCTATCTATATCCATCTGCAACCTACTCATGTCCTCTTCACAACATACTTTCCTACCCAGCTTTGTTTCATCTGCAAATTTAGCTACCATGTCTTTACTCCCTTCATTTAAGTCATTGATGTAAATTGGAAAAAGTTGAGGGCCCAGTTCAGACCCCTGTAGGACTCCACTCGTCACATCCTGCAAATTAGAAAAAGACCATTTATGCATACTCTCTGCTTTCTGCCAGTCAGCCAATCTTCTATCCATGCTAAAGAGAAGTAGATATATGCTGAAATATATACCGTTAAAGGGGGGTGGGACAGGTGAAGCTGGATAGAAGGCCAGTGATAGGTGGAGGCAAAGGAGAGATTGTAAAAGATGACATAATTAAAAGATCAAAGGCGTGTTCATGGTGGTGATACTGGTTAAAGGAGGTGCTAATGGTGACATTAAGAGTAGAAAGCAGAATGAACAAGTGACAGATGACCCTAGTGGGGGTGGGGGTTGGGGGGGGGGCGGTGGGGGGAAGGGACAGTATGGGAAAAAAGATCAAAATAGGCTAAAAGGTGGGGATAAAACAACAAAAAGAAATGAAAATAAATTTTAAAAATGATAATATTAAAAATAGGTGGGAAAAAAAATATATAAAAATTTTAAAAATAAATATTTGAAAATGGGGTCTCCAGGTCCTGTCTGGACCTGGAAAAATTTATTAATTTTGTCCACAATTTCCACCCCTCTATCACTTTCACATGGTCCATCACTGACACTTCCCTTCCCTTCCTTGACCTCTCTGTCTCAATTTCTGGTGATAGACTGTCCACCAATATTCACTACAAACCCACCGGCAAGCTACCTCGACTACAGCTCCTCACACTCTGTTTCCTGTAAGGGCTCCATCCCATTCTCTCAGTTCCTTCACTCGGTTGCATTTGTTCCAATGACGCCACTTTCCAAAACACTGCTTCTGAGATGTCTTCCTTCTTCCTTAACTGAGGTTTCCCACCCACGGTGGTTGACAGGGCCCTCAACCGTGTTTGACCCCATCTCCCGCGTCTCTGCCCTCACACCTTCCTCTCCCTTCCAGAACCATGATAGGGTGCTCCTTGTCCTCACTTTTCACCCCACCAGCCTCTGCATTCAAAGGATCATCTTCCGCCATTTCCGCCAACTCTAGCATGATGCGACCACCAAACACATCTTCCCTTCAGCCCCCTCACCTCCTCCCCACCCCACCTCTCCCCCCCACTCACTTGCACTTCCCTCATTTTGATCCACTGCATTCACTGCTCTCAATGCGGTTTCCTCTACATTGGAGAGACCAAACACAGACTTCGGTCTGTCTGCAAGCATGACCCAGACCTCCCTGTCGCTTGCCATTTCAACATACCACCCTGCTCCCATGCTCACATGTCCGTCCTTGGCTTGCTGCATTGTTCCAGTGAAGCCCACGCAAACTGGAGGATCAGCACCTCATCTTCCAATTAGGCACGTTACTGCCTTCCGGACTTAACATTGAGTTCAACAACTTCAGACCATGAACTCTCTCCACCATTCTCACCCCTTTTTGATCCTTTTTTTTCAAAATTTATCTTTAAATTTTTAGATATATATTTTTCCCACCTATTTTTATTATTATCATTTTTTAAAATGTATTTCCATTTCTATTCATTGTTATATGCGCACATTTTAGCCTATTTCGATCTTTTTTCCCACGCTGTCCCCTCCACCCACCCCACCCCCACTAGGGACATCTGTCACTTACTCATTCTGCTTTCCAATCTTAATGTCACCATTAGCACCTCCTTTAGCCAATATCACCATCATCAACACCACTTCAACCTTTTGTTTATGACATCTTTCGCAATTTCTCCTTTGCGTCCACCTATCACTGGCCTTCTATCCAGCTTCACCTGTCTCATCCCTCGTAAAAAGTATATATTTCACCACAGTTTTACTTTTCTTTAGTTCTGAAGAAGAGTCATATGTATTCGAAATGTTAACTCTGTCTTTCTCTCCACAGATGCTGTCAGACCTGCTGAGCTTTTCCAGCAATTTTTGTTTTTGTTTCAGATTTCCAGCATGCGCTGTATTTTGCCCTTATTCTATCCACGCTAATATGTTACCCCCTACACCATGCGCTTTTATTTTCCGTAATAGTCTTTGATGTGGCACCTTATCAAATGCCTTCTGGAAATTCAAGTACAGTATGTCCACAGGCTCCCTTTATCCACTGCACATGTTACTCCAGCAAAAACTCCAATAAATTGGTTAAACATGATTTTCGTTTCACAAAACCATGCTGACTCTTCCCAATCATCTTGAGCTCTTCTAAGTGCCCAGCTGTAACCTCCTTAATGAACGATTCTAATAACTTCCCCATGGCAGACATCAAGCTAACTGGCCTATAGTTTCCTGTTTTCTGCCTCCCTCCCTTCCTGAATAGAGGGATTATATTTGCTACTTTCTAATCTGATGGAACTTTCCAGAATCTAGTGGATTTTGGAAAATTAACACCAATGCATTGACTATCTCATTAGCCACCTCTTTTAAGACCCTAGGATATAAACCATTGGGACCGGAGACCTGCCAGCTCACAGCTCTATCAACTTGCTCAGTACCATTTCCCTAGTGATTTCAATTTCAAGTTCCTTTCTCCTGTTCATCTCCAGATTTGCAGCTATTACTGGAATGTTTTTTGTATCTTCTATAGCGAAGACAGAAGCAAAATATTTGTTCATTTCTTCCGCCATTTCCTTATTATCTACTATTAACTACCCACTGCCACTTTCTAGAGGACTAACACTCACCTTATTTACTACTTTCCTTTTTAAGTACCTATAGAAACTCTGGCTATCCATTTTTACATTTCTAGCTAGCTTCTTCTCATACTCTAATTGCTTTCTCCTGATTAAGCTTTTAGCCATTCTCTGTCGCTCTTTATATTCTGTCCAGTCATCTATCCTGCCACTCAGCTTTGCGCAGTTTTATGCTTTTTCCTTAAGTTTGATGTTTTCCTTAACTTCTTTAGTTAACCAGGGATGGTGGGTCTTCCCCTTAGAATTTTTCTTTATAGTAGGAATGTACTTATTCTGAATACTCTGAAGTATCTCCTTAAATGTCTGCCACTGCTTCTCTATTCATCTGTCTTCTAGCCTAGTTTCCTAGTTCACTTCAGCGAGCTCAGCTTTCATCCCTACATAATTGCCCTTATTTAAGTTTAAAATACTTCTTCTCCCTTTCACACTGGATGTAAAATTCAGTCATATTGTGGTTGCTGTTACTCAGCGGTGCCTTTCCTCCGAGGTCATTAATTAATCCTGGCACGTTACACATTACCAAGTCTAATATAACCTACTGTCTGGTCATTTCCAGAACATGCTGCTTTAAGAAACTATCTCGAAAGCATTCTAAGAACTCTTCATCCGGGCTACTACTGTCAATCTGATTTTTCCAGTTTGTGTGTAGATTAAAATCACCCATGATTATTGCTGTCCCTTTACCACAAGCACACAATATTTTCTCTTGAATTCTTTGTCCTACACTGGGGCTACTGTTGGTGAGCCTGTAGACCACTCTCTCAAATGACTTTTTCCTCCACTATTCCTCATCTCCACCCAAACCGAATCTACATCCTGATCTCCTGATCCAAGGTCATCACTAGCTATTGCACCATTGCCCTTTTTGACTAACAGTGCTACCTCTCCACCTTTCCATGACTTCCTATTCTTGAATGTCATGTAGCCCTCAATATTAAGGATCCAATCTTTGTTGTTCTGTAGTCACGTCTCCATAATTGCTATCAGATTATATTTATTTACTTCAATGTGGGCCATCAATTCATTTACTTTGTTATGAATGCTAAGTGTATTCAGATAGAGGGCCTTCAGTTTTGTCTTTTTGTTACCTTTGTAACATCTAGTCTCGACAGTTGATGTATTCTTAAGTTTTTTCTCTCTGTCCCTTGCTGCATTCTCTGACCCTCATTTCTCATTTTACTATTTTGCTCTCCTGCCTTAACTCTAAAGCTTGAATTGCTACCTTTACCCAAGTTTGATCCCTCACCCCTCTTGTTTTGTTTAAAGCCCCCTTTTTCTCGTTATGTGATTTACGAGGCCACTCGTCCCAGCATGGTTCAGGTGTAGACAGTCCCAACAGTACAGTGCTCACTTCCCCCAATACTGATGCCAATATCCCACAAACCATAACCCACTTCTTCCACACTAGTCTTTGAGCCACACATTCGTCTCGTCTCTCTAATCTTATTAGCCCTATGTCAGTTTACACGTGGCTCAGGTACTAATCCAGAGATTATTACCTTTGATGTTATTCTTCTTAATTTGGTACCTAGCTCCTCATACTGACTTTGTAGAGCCTCTTTCCTAGTTCTACCTGTGTCATTGGTACCTACATGGACCATGACAACTGGATCCTCCCTTACAACTGCAAGTTCCTCTTCAACGCTGAGCAGATGTCCCAAACCCTGGCATGAGGCAGTCAACAAAGCATCTGGATTCTCGCTCTTTGCTACAGAGAACAGTGTCAAACCCCCTCACTATACTATCCCGTACTACCATAACATTCCTTTTTGCTCCCCCGCTTGAACGGCTTCCTGTACTACAGTGCCACGGCCAGCCAGCTCATCCACCTTGCAGACTTCGTTTTCATCCACACGGGTTGTGAACACCTCGAACCTGTTTGAAAATTGTAAAGTCTGAGGCTCCTCCACTATTGTCTGCTTGGTCCCATTACTTGCCTCACTGACAGTCACATCCTCCTATCCATCATTGCTGACCAAAACAGATGACACTCTCCTAAGAGGTGTGACTGTCTTCTGGAACAAAGTATCCAGGTATTTCTCTCCTTCCCTTATGTTGCACAGAGTCTGCATTTTGGCTTCCAGGTCAATAATCCTGATTCAGATTCCTCAAGCTGCTTACACTTCCTGCAGACGTGTTTGTCATGGATCGGCCTTGGTGTCCAAAAGCTCCCACATCTCAGCTGTTACGTAACACCTGTCCCACCATGCTAACCTATGTTATTTAGTTAATTTACTTTAACTACTTTCTTCCTATGCATGCTACAATTTACTGTGTTTATTGAATGCTGATACCACTGACAACTAAAGATTATATGCTTCTTAACTACAAGGATTGTGTTTTAGAGCTTTGTTTAAATTATTTTATTTTTACTGCTTTTGTTATTGTTATTGTTTTATTTTAATTTTAAAATCTTCAAATTTTGGTTTATTATTATAAAGTTTTAGTTCTTTTAATTTATAGATCTACCTAGGACTCACCTGTCCTAAGCTGGTTTCTCACACACTGTCCCGGAGACTGAGCACTTGCCGGCCAATCAACTTACTAGCTTCCTGTGATGTCACAGTTGCTTTTTTCTCCTTTATTCTGGAATGCAGCTTCCCAGCAGCTGAAACAGCGAAACATGGCGTCCCTCAGCTCCGCATCGCTCCGACTCCCAGCAAGGTAGGCCTCACTCGAATCCCCGGTCTGTATTTATAGGCGTTCCTCAGCTCCGCATCACTCTGACTCCCAGCAAGGAAGGCCTCACTCGAATCCCCGCTCTGTATTTATAGGCGTTCCTCAGCTCCACACCGCTCTGACTCCCAACAAGGTAGGCCTCACTTGAATCCCTGCTCTGTACTTATAGGCATTACTCAGCTCTGCACCGCTCTAACTCCCAGCAAGGAAGGCCTCACTCGAATCCCCGGTCTGTATTTATAGGCATTCCTCAGCACCACACTGCTCTGACTCCCAACAAGGTAGACCTCACACGAATCTCTGTTCTGTATCTATAGGCATTCCACAGCTCCGCTCCGACTCCCAGCAAGGTAGGCCTCACTCAAATCCCTGGTCTGTCCTTAGAGGCGTTCCTCAGCTCCGCACCGCTCCAAATCCCAGTAAGGTAGGCCTCACTTGAATCCCTGGTCTGTATTTATAGGCATTCCTCTGCTCTGCACTGCTCCAACTCCCAGCAAGGTGGGCCTCACGCAAGTCCCCAATCTCTATTTATAGGCGTTCCTCAGCTCCTCTCTGACTCCCAGCAAGGGAGGCCTCAGTCCAATCCACGGTCTGTATTTATAGGTGTTCCTCAGCTCCGCTCCAACTCCCAGCAAGGTAGGCCTCACTCGAATTCCCGGTCTGTATTTATAGGCATTCCTCAGCTCCGCTCTGACTCCCAGCGAGGTAGGCCTCACTCAAATCCATGGTCTGTATTTATAGGCGTTCCTCAGCTCTGCACCGACTCCCAGCAAGGTAGGCCTCACTCTAATCCCTGGTCTCTACTTATAGGTGCTCCTCAGCTCCCAACTGACTCCCACAGGTCAGCTCCGCTCTGACTCCCAGCAAGGTATGCCTCACTAAAGTCCCTGGCCTCTAATTATAAGTACTCTTCCGCTCCCAACTGTCTCCTGCAGGTCAGCTCCACTCCAACTCCCAGCAAGATAGGCCTCACTCGAATCCCTGTTCTCTATTTATAGGCACTCTTCAGCTCCCAACTATCTCCCACAGGTCTGTGCTCTGCTCTGACTCCCAGCAAGGTAGGCCTCACTCGAATCATCGGTCTGTATATATAGTGCTCCTCAACTCCCAACTGTCTCCTGCAGGTCAGCTCCACTCTGTCTCCTGGCAAGGTAGGCCTCACTTGAATCCCTGGTCTGTATTTAAAGGGGCTCCTCAGCTCCCAACTGTCTCCAGCAGGTCCCCCCAGTTCCAACTCCCAGCAAGTTAGGGAAAGTGGGATAAGGAGTCTTGGGGCAAGATATCCATGACTGAGGTGGGTACCCTGAGTTGGGAAATTTCCTTACTCAGCAGGACCACCTCAGTTTAAAGGGCCCTGATGCACCAAATTTTGCTTGGGGTTGGGCGGGGGCAGGATAGAGTCGGTCCCACCAATCCCTAAAGCATATCTAATGTGGCCACAGGGGTGAACGAGTGCTGAAGCTGGTTAGAAGGCCCACCTCAATTCTCTGGAGCTTTGTTTCAGCTTTTTTAGAAGCTGTAGGCTCCTCTAGCCCTCACCCCTTGCACATCCTTCAGCCCCAATACATACCTCATTGCCCCTCTATGCCAGCTCATTCTCTCCCCCCAGCACTTATGCCTCTTTATACCCCAATTTCCCCATTGTCAACTCATGCCCCTCACACACCATCAATGTCCCCTCATCACTCCCATGGCCTTTATTACCCACATAGCACTTCCATAGCCACTCAACCAGTATCCATGATGGGCAGACCTCAAGAGCCATGTGGCGATGAAAACAAATAAATTCCCAACAATCTAAAACAGCTCTCATTCATATACACTTGATAGTGGCAAAAGCTCCTATTTATGAAATAAATTCAAAGCTTTTAAATCTCCCCTAGTGTTTTAATCTGTTATAAAAATAAACAACATCTACCGAGACCCCACATCAAAGACAGCTCATCCTTAAATCCCTTTAAACTTTCATTAGAACTGTGAAATCAGCACCCTCAACCCCGACAAATATAATGCTTTTTTCCATGTTTTAAAACTCAGTCAAGCATTTATGATGACCTCAGGTGTAATGACAAACTTGGGAAATGTCAACAAAGACCTCTATTGAAATTGTGAAACAGGTGGTCATGGCTATTTTTAACTGACACCAAGTGGCCTGTCAATTTAAAAAATCCAGCAGATGGTGTTTTTTTTAACTCTCACTGACAGATTTGGCCTGTTTTTTTATTTAAAGAGCAAGGGATTTAAGAAGACCTCAGGTCATGACACTTAAACAGGCATTATTTATCCTTCACAAACATTTATGTCTACTCCATCAATTCATGACTCCCACACTGTGGGTTAAGACCCTTGGAACAACCAAAATGGGGTCTGCTTGAACTCAGCATTAATTTCAAATAGATCTGCTGAGTTTGGATTTCCCACCTGTGTGCTTAATGCCCAGCTCCCTTCGTTCTGCTGACAAAAATGAGATCTGCTGGAAATGGGGATGAGCCTCTGCATCCGGACTGGGTCTGCCATGTTTAGACGTCTCAGGAGTCTGCATGGCTCCGTGAAAATCCAGCCCTTTGTCTTGGAAAGTTAGAAACCACATTGAGTAGGAAAAATGACAGCACAAGTTAATAAGACTTAAAAGAGTGCAAACAAGTCACTGGGGCTTCATTTCTAGAGGGATAGAATACAAAGCCAAGGAGGGAATGCTAAATTTCTAGCAAATCCTTGGTTTGACCACACTTGGATTATTATGTGCAGTTCTGATCTCCATAATACAAAAATGGATACCAAAGCATTGGAGAAAGTATGGAAACTATTTACAAGGATGTTATCATAATTCTTGGGAAAGATTTGAGTAGGCTGGGGCTCTTTTCTTCAAAAAAAGACTAAGTGCAGATTTAAAGGTATTTTCAATTGTGGAGATATTTAATAAGGTGTATGTGGAAAAAATGTTTCTACTTGTGGGTGAGTCCAGAATAAGGGGGCATAAATGTAAGATAGAGAGTAACTGATCAATTAAACAATTTAATAGGAAGTTATTTACACAGAGAGTGGCAAACCCATGACTGCATGAAACAGTTGAAGCAGAAAGCCTTGGTCCATGTAAGATAAAGAATCCATGAAAGGGAAGAGAATAGAAGGATACACATAGGAAGAGGTCATTAGTGTGGGTTTGTATAGGGTATAAATACCGGCTTTGACCAGTTAGAATGGCCAGTTCCTGTTTTGTAGATTCAAGTAATTCTATATAAAATTACTGACCATTTAAGCAAAGTCTGCCTATGTAAAACTTCAACACTACCTTGGGAAAAGCGGCTCTTGTTATTGTGGCATGCAAAACATGCATTACGCTAAGCAGGGATTCTTCCTCACTGTTGCAGCATCATTCTATTTTCCAGTTCTGCACATGCCAGTTGAAACAGTTTGGTTTTTATCTCCAGCTGATTAATTTTAATGAACAGGTAGAGCCTGCAGCAACTTGCACAATATTAAGGATTCTTGATGAAACCTCTTGGTTTGCATTTAATAGTGGATGATGTCCTAGGCCAGGAAAAAAATGGCCAATGATGATAAGTGGTAGAAAGACACTACTTGGTGCCCTTCCACGGGTGCTGAATACAGCATACATAACAGGAAAGGATTGGATTTATATAGCACCTTTCGTGAACTCAGAGTATCTCAAAGCACTTTACTACCAATGAAGTACTTTTGAAGTGTTGTGGGAAAGATTGCAGCCAATTTAAGCACAGGAAGGTCCCACCAAGACAATGAGATAAGAATCAGATAACCTGTTTTGGTGCATTTAGTTGAGGGATAAATATTGGCCATAATACCAGGGACAATTCCCCTGTTCTTCTTTGAATATTGTCATGGGATCTTTTATGTCCACGTGAAAGGGTAGATGGAGAGATGGTTCAATGTCTTGTTTGATAGACAGCACCTCCAAAGGTGCGGCACTCTCTCACTACTGCATTGAAGTAGTCAGCCTGGATTATGTGCTTAAGTCCTTGGACCAGACTTAAATGCACAAACTTCTGACTATAAGGCTACCCACTTAACTACCCAGTGCTGAAACCCTAGGCTGACATCTCTGGCAATGTCAGAGGACCATGGTCTTGAGAGATTTACATTATGCCAGGAATAAGCTACAGACCTCAGTCACTTGCTTACTCAGTGCCCATGGTGCATATCTAACCACACAGCACTGTCAATGTCTTTGAAAGTCATAATGGCCTACAATGTAACAATGAGACTTCCTTGTCGTAAGTGTCCTCACCTATCCCTCTTCAATCTTCTGAACATCAAGCAGACAGATTAAAATCCCAATGACACGTGGCTGGATGCAAGTTATTAATGCCCTCTACTTCACAGCCAATGAGTGAATGTGGAGAATGACATTGGTAACAAAATTCTGGTTACTTCTACTTTAGTTCAGTCCTCCCTTGTAATACCACAACAAAACCACCTGACATCTCCATTGGAATTTCTCATGGTCTCTTGCTGCAACTTTGTCAGAGAAGCAGCATAAATAGTTATTTACAATGCCTCTCTGGGGTTTCTCCCCACAATCTTCCAGCAAAGTTACAGTTAGAGATCAAGGGACGTCTGCAGAAACTCAACCCCAATGTCCCTGTTGGTGGAGTAAGTAGCACCTACTTTGGCCAAACCCATCAGTAAATTAGGCTCTTGGCCTAGTCAGATTTTTCTTTCTTAGCATGGGTAGGCCAAGGCCTATCAACCTTTTCTCAGCAGACCTTATCAATTGATCCCATACATTTATTTCCCTGTCGTATTTGTCCTTTTACTAGGCTGGAAAGTTTGGTAGTTTGACCCATGTCTCCTTCTGTCTAGAGGTTGACCAGTAGAGCTTCACAATAAACTGGCTATCAAGTGGTGGACTCAGTTTTGACTCAATATTTTGATCACAACACCATGAACTCAGATGGTCCATAGGAAAAGTTTAATATGTTAGATCAGAACACCAGCAATGTTAGATCTGGTTTCTCCTTCTTTTCCTGCTCTGGCTATAAGCTGGATTTAAACCTTTGTGGACTTTCTAACAAAATAAAATAAATGTAAACCACAGCTAAATCTTTTAATGCAGTCTGAGGCAAAGGGTAGAGGGGGAATGGAACAATAATCAATAATCAAAGTCTAGGAACTTTTCAAAGCCCTTATATTCCTCATTCTTGACTGGATTAGGTGCAAGTTACCTGGAAAATTCATGTTGTTAGTATGACTGACTGACAAGTGCTAGTCTGTTGATCAGATTGGGGGTGGGGGGTGACCATGGGAGGAGATGATGAATCAACAGAAGAGATTTATTGGAAGGGCCAGAATATTTGAGGGAATTGATTTAAGGGTGCAGAAGTGGTAAACGTCTCTTCTACCCAAGTTTTCTCCTTTAAGATCAGTCCAACACTGTCCCAGCACTCTAAGTATGGCAAAATTTGAGAGGATGTTTGCCACATCTCTCACCAATTTAATTTTTTCCAGGAATTTCCTTGGTGGAGTGGGGGGGGAGATGGTGATGGTGGGAGGGTGCCTCTCCCAAATTTCCTGCCATAATTTCAATGGAGGGCCCATTTACAGGGTCTCTATCAATCTTCCACCAAGATTACAGCAGTTAATTGGGAGGAGCCTCAAGATAATTCTTGATGAGTAAGTTCACTTTAGTTACTTGTTTAACAATGCTGCCACATCAAAACCTGGGGACCACACAGCAAAGAAACAGTCCATTCAGCCCAACCAGTCCATGCTGTTATTTATGCTTCACATGAACCACTTTCAGCCTACTTCATCTAATTCTAAAAGCACATCTTTTAATTGTTTTCTCCATCAATTTATCTAGCTTCCTGCCATGAACGCTTTAATCACAGAAAATGGTTCATCTTCAGGGTATCTAAGGGCATTCTGGAAGGATTTTTGTTTGCAAAGACACTCTTCCTTAAAGGGTTAATGCAGGACTCTGTTTGCTATTCCTGGAAAAAAGCATCCTTTTACAAGAAAGAGTAATTAAGCAGTTGAAAAAAAGTTGTCAATCTCTTGTCAATCGAAGCAAATGTGATATGAGAAAAAAATGTTTCATACAGCGAGTGTTTTGGGCCTGAATGCACTGCCTGGAAGTGTAGTGGAGGCAGGTTCAATTAAGGCATTCAAGAGGGCAATAGATGATTATTTGAATGGAAGAATTGTGCAAGGATATGGAGGAAAAGCAGGAGAATGGCACTAAGTCATGATGCTCATTTGGAGAGCCAGTGCAGACATGATGGGCTGAATGGCCTTCTTCTGCTCTGTATCAATTCTGTGATTCTGTGACCTGGGTGGACTGTGTACAAAGGGGGTCACATGATTTTTATGGCTCTGAAAAATAACCATGCCTTGAAGACTGTGTTTTAAAAGTGGATTTTGGTTTTGCTTTAAGAGAAGGACTAACTGCTTGAGAAGGAAGATGGCAGCCTTTCACAGTGCAGAGCCAGTCCACAGCTGGAAGTGAATATAAGCTGTTCCTGAAATGCTCCTCATGCTAAAATAGAGTACCCTCAAATATTCCATGAATCCACCTGAAAAGCAGTACCAGAGTCATTGATTGTTTCGCGGTTCAGTGCTGAGATACTAACCATATAACCTGGACACCATTTCAAGAATTCCATCATCTATCTTCTGCCTTTGAGCTATTGACTTTTAACCTTTGGCTGAATTTCTACATTTCTATTATTTGTGTGTGTGTGTGTGAGACTTAGGGAATCTCAAAAGAATAATTAGTATGACTTCATACTGTGTTGATAAGCTATGTCTTTTCTAGTCGACAAGACTGGTTTCATAATAAATTAATAAATTTCTTGTTTATTGAAAGAAGGCTGCTTAAAGTCTCTTTCATTCTGGGTAACAGTAGTGAAGTTAAACAATTGGCCACATTGATTAATAAATTAAATTTTTGAACCAATGGTATGACCTGTGGAGTACTGGAGTTAGATCAACGGCGCACTCCTCCCATCCTGGTCATAACATCCCCCTAAATGCATCTGTGTGAGTCACCTCAAATACTCCGTATAGTAGCAATTTCCATAAATACCTCTGGGTGAAGACGTTTCTCCTGAATTCTTTATTGGATTTATTAGTGACCATCTTATATTTAACAGCACGGGGTTTGATCGCCGTTCCAGCTGAGACAGAATCGAGACCTATCTCTGTACCCTATCCGTAGTTAAAAATCACAGCACTTTGCCATGGTTCACTGAATGATCACCAAGGACCTGTGTTTGGACAGAGAACTCAAGGAGAAGAAGAATAAGAATCTTATATTTATTATCCAAGTTTTAGATTTCCCACTAGTGGAAACATCTCTTTGTCTTCACTAATTCTCAATGTTGCACAAAAAGTCATTGGACGGAATCTCATTGAGGTGTTGGGGGTCTTGTCTGCCAGCTGGAAAGCCGGGGAAAGACCTGTGCTGCCTTTTTTCTGGAAGACCTGCCAGACAACAGGCCAATCAGGCATTGGCAAGGCCAGTAGTGGGCCTTACCCTGGAATCAAGACCTCACAGTCGGAAGTCTTGTCCACCAAGAGCTGCCAGTCAAACAGAAGCCAGCAACTCCTTTGCTCACCAGCATCACTAGGGAGCCGGAAGTCAGGCAACAGAGTCCCGGGATTGCAGAGAGACCCAGGCCACAGGTAAGTAATGGGGGTGAATTGGGTGGGGGGGTGGGTTTGGGGTGCGGTGTTGGTTTATGGGATGGGTGGTCCTGGGGAAAGGGTTGCAGATGGGGTTGGCGACAATGGCAAAGGGGTTGTGGCTCTCAGTGGGCCGCCTCATTCCCTATATCCAGTCCTTCAATCAGGCACTGAGTGCCTTTGGTTGAGGGACTCCCTTCCCCCACAAGAGGTGACAAGCCGGCCACACAGTTTTAGCTGCCATGCACACCGCATAGTGAAAGGTCCACCCACTACTGAGTTAATACCAGCGGTAGTAGGATGAGGCCCTTAAGAGCCTAAATTGGCAGTGGGGTAGAAAGATCAACCATAGACCTTCCTGCTCAGAACTTAATTCTGGCAGAGACGGGAAGGTTCAAGTACCTTAAATGCCTTCCTGCCTGGTAAGTTCGCCACCAGAGAAAGCAGAAGATTCCACCCATTGTCCTGAAATTTGAATCATTGCAGCTGTCAGTAGTTATAATCCACCTGTATTTGCATTACTAATTTGCATATTGCTGAGGTTGTGCAAGTTTAGGAGTCTAGGTCTGTATGTTTACTAGTAGATCAACTGAACCAACTGCTACTTATAAAGGTTGCAGAATGCAAATAGGTTATTATAATAGCACAACTACTTATGGTTTATTAAATTCCCAGGTATTCTGCACAGTGACTGAAGATAGAATGTCACTCACCGACAAGTCAAAGACCCATGCAAATTTACATATCCAGATGAGGCTGAGGAAAGCTCTGCTGGACATCTGGCTTTCCTCTGGAACACATGTTGTATATCTGGCAGTACAATCTGGCTGGTATTTAGAACATAAGAACATAAGAACTAGAAGCAGGACTAAGCAATCCAGTCCCTCAAGCCTGCCCAGCCATTCAATACGATCATGGCTGATCTCATTTCAGCCTCAACTCCAATTTCCCACCCTCTCCCCATAACCTTATAACCCATTACTAATTTTTCAACCATTACTACTCTGAGTAGGGACAATAGTTAAATGATGTTCACAACTCTGTTCCAGGGACAGAAAGAAAAGCAATTGGATGAGAGCTGGTTCTTTCCTGTTGTAAGGAGATAGGCCATGCTTCCCTTTCATTCTTTGGAAAACTGGAATGGTCATCATGAAAATAAAGGAAAATTAATACAGATAATTGTATGACTGAGTTTATGGTGTATTTCAATGTTACAGGCTTGATTGAAACATACCCTGTTGTTCTCATCATGGTCTTGATTTCTTTTTTGGTGATTCAAGATATAACCATGATCTGAGGCAAGCTAACACCAACACACCAGGCACCCAGGGACAGGCAGGGACAAGAAAAAGATGAATTAAAGTTGTACTGAAATGTTCCTGTCATGTTTTCATTGTTTCCTCTTCTGCAGGAGAATCCATCTGCCTTCTTGATTGGGTTGTCCTGTGAATTAGTTTTGTGCTCTCTCAGAAAGCTTTAATCTGTTGCTGCTGAATTTCTGCCCCACTTCATCAGCCACTTAGCTGAGACAGGAGCCTACAGGAGTAGCTATGGCTCAGCGAATGCTTTTCAAAAATGTATATTCATTAGAAGTTGCATTTCAAGGCCGTCTATAGAAAGATTGAACTTGTGTTTATTTTGTCATAGCTTTTACCTCCTCAGTCTTTCAAAAAAATTTCTTCGTGGCCAACAAATTATTTTTGTCAAGGCACACACAGAAAGATCCCGCAAGTATCAAATGAGACCAGTGACAAGTTATTCTGTTTTGGTGGCATAAGTTGAGAGAAAAATATCAGTTAGGACATGGGGACAACGCTGTTACATTGTAGTAACCAGATACCTTTAAGGCAAATGGTTTAATAAAATATCACATGATCTTGATACCCAATAGCAGAGTAGCGCGGGCTATCTCTGTAGTCAGTCGTCTTGAGTTAGAGTCTGAAGAGTAAAGACATAATTTTGAGTTGTAAGCACACAAGTGTAGCTGCTGAGTTCCTTTTGTAAATAAACAGAATGTGTTTCTTCTAAGGACAGTCTACAGATCTTCTCTGTCTTGGTACCAACTCAGTCACCCCAAAACAAGCGTGCAGCCCAGATCCTTTAGTCCCAACAAACCAGGGCATTGGGTCCAACATACATCCAGAAGTGCCAGTGTTAGATTTTATGCTCACATTTTGGGGTGGAATTTTACAGGGCCGTCGTGACAGGGGTGCACAAGCTATTCAAAAGTCCATTGACTTCGGTGGGATTGTAAAATCCTGCTGGTGTAAAATTTCACCCCTGGGATGGGGTTTGAGGCCATGATATCTGACTTAGTGGGGAATTTGCTTCAGTTAAGCTAAGCTGACACTCACTACAGAAGCAATTGCAGTACAGTAATTTTCTAAGGAGCATATCTGCTTCTTCAGAAATGCCAATAGCTTGTTCTGATCCCACACTAGCATTTTTCTCCTTTAATTTTGGCTCAGAGGTCCATAGGCCCAACCTACGCCAGAAAGTTGGTGGATGATATGTTTGAATTGGACCATATTGCCAAAAGGTGCTGGATTACAAGAACTTAGAATTTTGCACCTCTGAAGTATTGGTGCAACTTAATAATGTTCCTTTGACTGACAAACATATGGTTCATTGTTAGATACCATATATGTTGGTGTGTTTGTGCCTTTGGAATTGTCAAACACTGCAGAAAGGCTATTTGCAAAATAGAAGATGAGTAGACACAAAGCTGTCACTAAACCTATCAAAGTTCCTCTCACACCCTGCAAACATCATGGAAGGGAACAAAATAAATAAACTCATCTTAAATGAGAACTGAGATGCTTTGTGGTATTTAATAATTGTTTTTATGTTTAAATTCACAGCATTTGTGCTGAACAAGGTGTATGATCTCAGTAATAGAATGGAGTCCTATCTATTTTGTGAGCTCTGTGGCAGCATCAAGTTCTCCCATGTCAAGAATTGCACAGACTAGATGTAAAGTGAACCTTATTCTATTCTATCCCAAGCTCAATTTTGGAATATCTCAGCAGCATCACACTTCCATTTCCTACACCAGCTACTCTTGCATTTTCTCTGAACAAGACTTGCAAGATGCAAACTGAGTTGAAATTGCAGAAAAATGAGTTCATATGAGCCCCATGTGCCTGCACAGAGGGTATTTTCATTTTGTCAGCTTGAGAACGATTTAAGCTTTATACTGCTAGTGAATGGATATTGTACGATGCTGAACTTCAATCTGTCTCTAAGCAAATGTAGTTAAATGATTCTATTACTGACACTGCAAACATTTATATTTAACAATGTTTATTATGCCCATATGCAAACATGCCAGGAATTCTAGTTCCTGTGGAAATTTCCACCTATCTTTTGCCTAGGCCGAAATCATTACATTAATGTCAGTCGCCGTTTGGAGACAGGCCTAGTCTGGCCTATTAACAGCAGGACCCAGGTAGGAATGAAATTGAAAGGAAAGGAGCCCATTCCATTTTGGCTTTTGTTAATGAACATTGGCTTACTGACCAGGACTGAGGCACTGACCCAGAAATTGTTGGAATGTTGCATCTCATGGCAAAGGGACATGAATTGGCTATTTTAACCTCACCTCTCAGAGTGTGCTATAGCTGCACCTCAGATTTCTGAAATACGAATTGATAACCGTGCAGTGAAATCAATATTGTATCTGGGATCTCCTGAACATCATGCACTGTGGTGAGAAAGAAACATCAGAAAACAAGGAATAGGATAATGTACATTACGGTTAAAGTTAGATATAGAAAGAGAAAGGAAATGGGTGAATTAAGACAGGAAGGAAAAGTAAGGGGAAAAATAAAATAATAAGTGGAGGGTAAAGGGCATTCTAAGCCATCTGTGTTTGGGAATTTTATTGATCCTTGAGTAAAGAGGAAGATGTATGTGCAAAAGGTACAAACATTCTTACTCATGTACGGTATCCCAAAAATATTTCCAGAAAGAAATCTATCTAATTTGCATTTCTGAGTGTAAAAATCAACTCTGCTTCTTGAAAATTATGGCCTTCCACCACTAACATGAATGTGGATGGCAAGACTGGCATAAAAATACTGCCAATACAGATTTTTTTTGAAGTTTAAAAAACCTCTAGGATCAATCAACTATCCGCAGGAGTGAGATTTTGCATTTAATTTCCCTTTCTGCGCTCCCAAGGTCAAGTTTCATGCCATGGTCAAAAATCATATCACTTACAGGGACCTTAGTAACCTGCTCTATGTGGCAATGAGGACATTAATCAAAATATTAATTTCAATGGAGGTTGCAATTTTTTTTCCGTATTGTAGAGGCTAGAGCAATGGAGTGGCAAAATTCGCCTGGCAATTTGTGGAAAATCAGAACTCATTTCTTCATTACTGCAAATTGCAGGCTTGTCTACAAGCTAATAAAGGCATGTGCTATTAATTCACCATCATATTCCCAGCAAATCCTGGACCATTTTTGTTAACAATAAATCTGCTGCTTCCCTCCATCCATAAACATTTCTTTCACATTCCAATCCAGGAAACACAGGAAACCAACACTGAACAATAGCTGATGCTTTAAAGAATACAGCAGCCACTGAATAAAAATGTTCAAGCATTTGGTATAAAGGCTGTGAACAGTAGGAATATACAGATTCTTGAAGAAAAGGTCATTTGGCTGGGGTCCTTCACCCTTTCTCTTTCCAAATTCCCAACAGGATACATCTTATACATGAGTACTCTATAAGCAAATTAAATGAATTCAGTAAGGTCCCCCCCTTTCTCCTCCCTATGTCCCTTGTTCAGTGATTCATAACTTCTCAAATATTAGAAATCAACAGCAGATGAAAGGATTTTAACGATAGAAAACTATGGGCAGTTTGCCTGTAATTTCCCAGCATGTGTGGCTGGTAGCCAAGGCTTGTTGCAAGTAGAGCATTCATAAAATCAGCACCAAAGTCATTATCTGATAATGCAAACTGAAAATGCTGGAAATGCTCAACAGATCAGGCAGCATCTGCGGAGAGAAAAATGGAGCTAATGTTTCAGGCCAATGATCTTTCATCAGAACTGGAAAATGAGATGCAATAAGTTCGAAGCAGGACCAGAGGCAGGGAAGGTGGAAGTAGAGATGAGGGGAGGGGAGGAAAGAACAAAACAGATGGTAAAGGCAGGAGTGATTACAATGACAAAGGGATGGTGGTGCAAGGCAAATTGGAGTGTTAATGGAATAAGTAAAGAAACAAAAGATGGGACTAAAGGAGTTGTGTGCAGCAACAGCAGAGTCATTGTCAGCACCAGCTCCCTGAACAAATGGAAGTAGAGTTTATGTTCTGAAATTATTGAACGAGATGTTGAGTCCAGAAAGCTGTAAAGGGCCAAAACAAAAGGTGTGGTGCTGCTTCTCACGCTTCAGTTGCACTTCATTAGAATAGTACAGGAGGCTGAGGACAGAGGTCAGTGTGGAAATGATGCAGAAGAACTCAAAGGACAGACGACTGAAGTTCAGGGTCAAGCTTGCTGAATGAATGGAAGTTTTCAACAAAATGATCACCTAACCTGTGTTTGGCCTCCCCATTGTGGAACAGTGAATAAAGTGTACTAAATTGAATGAAGAACAGGTAAATTGCTGCTTGGAGCCCTGGATAGGAGGGAGGTGGGGGTAAAAGGGTAGTTGTTTCATCTCCTGTGCTTGCATGGAAAGGTTCATGGATTGTGAATGGTGGGGGAATGGGTCAATGTCTCATGGAGGGAATGGTCCCTTTGTTTGTTGAATGATCAGAGGAGGGAAAGATGTGGTTGATAGAGGCAGCATGCTGATGGTGATGAGAATGGTGGAGGATGATCTGTCAAATATAGAGGCCAATCATCTCAGCCCTCGATATTGCTGCAGGGGTTCTTCAGTGTAAAGTCCTCCTGAGCCCACTCATCTTCAGTTGCTTTATCAACGACCTCCCCTCCAACAACAAGCCAGAAGTGGGACTGATAAGTGGCAATTAACATTCACATTACAAACGTGCCAGGCAATGACCATATCCAACAAGAGGGAAACTAACCATCTCCCCATGATATTCAATGGCATTTCCATCACTGAATTCCACCCACTCTCCCACCCCCACCCCATCAACATCCTGGGGGTTACCATTGAGCAGAAATTTAATAGTCACATAATTATTGTGGCTAGAAAAGTAGGTCACAAGGCAAGCCATTCTGCAGGGAGTAACTTACCTCCTAACTCACAAAGCTTTTCAACACTCTACAGGGCAGAAATGTGATGGAGTATTCTCCATTTGCCTGGATGCATGCAGCTCCAACAACATTCAAGAAGCTTAACATCATCCACGTCAAAGCAGGTTGCTTGGTTGGCAGCCCACCTCAAGCATTCGCTCCCTCCACAACTGGTGCATAGTGGCAGCAGAGTATACCAAACAGAAGATACACTAAAGCATCTCACCAAAGCTTCTCAGCAGCACCTTCCATACCAGCCACCTAGAAGAACATGGATAGCATGCCCATATGAATACCATTACCTCCAAATATTCCTTAAAGTCACACATCATCCTGACTTGGAACTATATTGCAGGTCCTTCACCGGTTTGAAATCCTGGGACTCACTTCCTGCAGCACTGTGGGTGTGCCTACGTAACATGAACTGCAGTAGTTTAAGAAGGTGACTCACCACCCCCTGCTCAAAGGCAACTAGGGATGGGCAATAAATGCTGGCCTTGCTGGCGACTCCTGCATCCCAAGAACAAATAAAAAAAACTCTATTTCTCTACCCACAGATGCAGTCAGACCTGCCCAGTATTTACAACATATTGAGATTTTATTTCAGATTCCAGCATCCACAGCACTTTATTTTGATGTTTGCAGTACTTGAGTATCTGAAAGGAGAATGAGACAAGGGAAGGGTTGTAGTGAGGGGAGGGGTGGAAAGCAAGAGGTATGTACTTACACCACCTGCACCTTGTTAATCAGAAGAGACTATGAATTGAGAGGGAAGTGGGATCTGAGAAGGAAGATTAGATATCAGAATATCATCGTCTTTGATAGTTTCAGCCCCACCTCTGGCTATTATAATATTCTCGGTCTTATTGTACCAACACAGAATATTCTATAGCCTTCTGATGTAAGGAAAGTACTAATTTTATTGAGAAACATCTTACTGTGACTTCATCTTGCCATGAGGTCCTACAAGGGAGAGCAAGATCACGAGACACTGCAGCACTCCCTGTAATGATGGAATTGTGTCTCATTAGCAAATCACAGTTAGAATTAACCCCTCAAACTACATCTCCTCTCAAGTCTTTGCCTTCCATTTCTATTTTATAGGGACAACAACTGTGGTAGTTAAGCTAGTCACCCTGAACAGATCCTCAGCTCCTTTGGAGGAGATTGGGGATTTGAGTTCTGCCTATGATCTCTCAGGCTCTCCTGAGCAGAAGCAGAATTTGTAGATGACCTCAGGTTCACCAGTCTGGGAGTCATATGGATCTCTCAATGAACACAGTGTCTCTGGTCTGTTTGGTTGGGTAAATGACTGCTTTAACTGTGCATGAGGTTGCTTCTGTGTGGTAACCAGTACACATCTGTTACATCTCATCATACCACTTTCAGTTTGAATGAGATAGGGCTGTGAATGTGGTGTCTGTTCAACCATTTGTTCATAATGAGCTTGGTCTTGGGTCCAAATTGGCTCTCCAGGTTGGAGGTCTGGTAGGTTGTGTGCTTTGTGAAATTTCTTACAGTTCCACATCTGGCTAGAATGATACTCATCCTCTTTCTCTCTCACTTTGTCCAATTCATCAGCTTGTACATGTGGCCACCAAAGAGAATACCTTGCTGTGGTTCAACATTTTATGATGCCCATTGGCTTTGGTGTAATCTTTGCAGCATATCGAGTCTCAGAACCCTCGAAATGACCAATCTCTCATCACACCAAGGTGTCCTTTCTGTTCATAGTACTGTCTGAGAATGGGATAGTGTGGCAAATATGCTGACCATCCATACTCTCTGACCTGAGCACATTCTTCATCAGATCTCAACACATCTCTGATTTCATTCAATTGCTGAGTTGTTGCTGGTAGATTTATTGTTGTTGTCGCTGCAAAGGTTTCTACATCTTATTTGGACTTTGCCATTGGGATACGGAAAGGAACATCTTGTGTGGTCTGCTGCTTTCTCAAACATACTCTGTCTTTGCATTAAAACTCATCATCCTCAGCCTGAATTGTACACATGGAGGCATTTTTGCTAACTCCTTAGAATTTAAGAGTGTCGCTAAGGTTTTGTGGTGTGTCTCTATCTTGAAGTGAAGACCCAGAACATAATCTGCAAACTTTTCACATGCTCATGTAGCAGCTAATACTTCTTTCCCTATCATTGCATATCTCTGTCAGTGAATGCTATGGGTAATAAACTGGTCTATACTCTCCATCCATCTGTATCTGAAGAGTCCAGCTCCCAATTCTGTAGAAGATTCCTCTGTAGTAGTAATAGTGGATAGCTCTGAGTCATAGTGAGCTAAAATATCAGGTAATATCAGCATCTCCTTGATTTTCTCAAAAGTTCTCTGTTGAGCTTCCATTTAGCATCATGTTTTGTCTTGTCATAACAGTTGATGTAGTGACTCTATCTGAAAAGGTGCTTGTAGCTGATTCCATAAATAATTTGTTGGATTATAGTCACCAGCTTGTTGGGAATTATGGATCCTTCTTTCATGCTTGTTGTGGGATGGCTGAGTTGGTATGAAAGACAGAGTTGATCAGCAGACACTTCTTAGGTAGAACACATTCTGTTTATCTACAAAGATACTCAGCAGCTACACTTGTGTGCTTTCAACTCAAACCCTATATCCACACTTCTGACTACAGAAGTAGCCCACGCTACTCCTCTATTGGTTACATAAGATCATGTAATCTTCCTTTATGACATCCTTCTTAAAAGTATACTATACATTACATAAAACCATAATTACCAAATCCCTCCCCCTTTACTCGGAAACACATTTTACATTTACAAGTACAATTTTCTCAAAATAGCAAATTATTTACACAGAGAAGTAACTTGAAAATTCAGTCTTTCTGGGGGTTTTGTAATGCATGTAGAACATCTCAGCTCTACAACTTCAGGAGCTTTGTCAGGAACCTCATTTGCTGAAGCTGTCTGAACATCAACTTCTTCGGCAGGTACCTGTAAATCTGCTTCCTCTACTCTTGCAGGTACAACAGACACATCTGACACATCTGTACTGGACTGAGCTCCCTCAAGAGGAAACATTGACCCAATCGTGAAAACTGGTGGAATCATTTCTTGGTTATTTGTTTCTCTCTTGCTTAGATGATCCGCATGTCTCCGTATGACTCGGCCTTCCACCTTCATGTGATAAGATAGAGGTCCAGTCACTGCACTTATTTCACCCGGTAACCACTTTGGTGCTTCTCTGAAGTTCTTCACATATACCGTCTCTCCTACGGTAATTTTCCTGTCATGACTATGCCAGTTGTGTCTAGGTTTCTGACTTCCCTGACTCCTTTCCACCTTTCCACCTAAATTTGGCATTGTTAAGCTCAATCTCATCCTGAGGTGGTGTTTCATCAATGATTCTACAGGTGTAACACCTGTTGTTGTGCAAGGGGTGTTCCTGTAATGAAAATGAACGCCTGCTAACTTGGTTGCTAAGGAATCTCCAGTTAACTTTTTCATGCCTGACTTGAACGTTTGAACCACTCTTTTGACCAGTCCATTTAAGGAAGTGTGGTACAGTGAAGTTTTTATATGAGTAGTACCATTGAGGCTGATAAACCTTTGAAACTCAACACTTGTAAATGCCTTGCCATTATCAGATACATCTACTTCTGGAAGTCATTAATGGCCAAGCTTTGATGTAGCTTTTCAATTGTAGCAGAAGACATTGGTGAGTTTACCTCATATGTGTCCATCTGTTTTGAGTGGGCATCAACAATGAGCAGAAACATTGCTCCCATGAAAGCATAGTTAATGTGTAACTGCACCCATGCCCTTCCTGGTCACTCCCAAGGGTGTAATGGAGCTGTTGAAGGTAACTTCTGCAATTGCTGATACTGCACACAATTCTTCACTAAGCTCTCTATGCCTCCATCCATCTCAGACCACCATAGATAGCTGTGTGCTATGGTCTTCATTCAGGAAATCCCTGGATATGCGTTATGTAGTTGAATTAACAATGGCCTTCTTCTTTTTGGAGGAACTATCACTCATGCCCCCCACAATAAGATACCATCCTGGCTGGTTACTTATATCTTCTGTTGATGTCTGGTTTCATTTCGTCAGATACATGCTCTTGTGACGAACCATGAAACACTTTATTTTAGACAAGACTGGGTCTCAACTTGTCCAGTCTCTGATCTGTCTAGCGTGTACCAGTGATGAATCAAAGAAGTTTAACAATAAAACTAGTTCTTAAGGAACTGGAACATCCTCATCATTTTTGTGTAAGGACAAACGACTCAGTGCATCAATGTTTGCAATTTGATGCCCAGGCCTATGGGCGAAAGTATACTCGTATGCTGCAAGGATCAACGCCCATCATTATATTCTTGCCAAGGCTATGGATGGTATAACCTTGTCCTTGCTGAACAATCCTAGCAATGGCTTGTGGTCTGGAACAATAGTAAAACAACGGTTGTGTACGTACTGATGACATTTCTTGACACCAAAGATGATTGACGGACCTTTTCCTATCTGTGAGTATCCCTTTTCCACCATGTTGCGTGTTCTTGATACATAACCTATAGTCCGTTCCATGCCATTGTCCATTCGATGGGAGAGCACTGCTCCCACTCCACTGTTTTCACGCTAAGTCATTTATTTTTATTTTTCTGCTAGCGGTGGCTGTTGCCTGCTTCTCGGCAGAGTCTTGCAATTTTGCACCCTTCTTGGCTGGGGCTTCCTGCCCAATGCGGAGGATGGTGCCATTTTGCGCTCCCTTGTATGGCTTTTGAATCCCTGACTGTGCGGTTCATTCAATCTCGTGAGCAAAAATTGGGAATCCTGGGAGGTCTGGTGACTGTTTTCTGTGGCGATTGTGTTGTTAGTCACAGTAGTTTGTGTGACCGTGGTGCTGAGGCTGCCTGTGTTGGTGCATCTTGTTGCATTGCGTGCAGACTCTAGTTGTTGTCGTACTGCCAGTGCTATCTCTAGCGCCTTCTTAAAATCCAAATTTGTTTCAGACAGTAATCCATTCTGAATTTCGTACACTAAATGATCTCTGACCATTTCATTTAAAGATGTACCAAACTCACAATGTTCTGTTAATTGTTTTAAATTTGCCACATAACAAGCAATTATCTCCCCAGGGCTATATTTCTTGAGTTAAATTTGAACCATTGCTTCACTACCAAGGGCTTTTGCTGGTAAGACCCTTTGCGAGGTCCACCAATTAATCAAAACTTGTTGAATCTGGGGCATTGGGTGCTGTCAGACTTCCAAATCAAGCCGTAGGCTTCATTCCCACATGTAGATAAGAGGATTTGAGAATAAAACAAGTTAATGGAGAATAAGAGGATCGCTCGCCTCTTCTCTTCACCCATAATGTCATGCGCTTGGAAAAAGAACGCAAGGAAATCAATATAATGAGATCAGTCATCCACAGCTTGACTGAAAGGATAAATTCTTCCAAATTGCTGCATTCTGTGAGGGGATCGATTCGACAATTAGGACAGAAATGCTACTTACAATTACTGTGCGAGCTACAGCCCTGTTCTGTTTCTCTTGATTTTTTTCCATTAACTTGTTTTATTCTCAAGGCCAGTTTATTGTATTTTCATTATATCCTTGCTTTTTCTTTGTCGCCAGTTTGTTGGATCCTAGTCACCTGTTTGTTGGGAATTATGGATCCTCGTTCCACTCTTGTTGTGGGATGGCTGAGTTGGTATGGTAGACAGAGTTGATCAGCAGACACTTCTTAGCTGGATCACATTCTGTTTACCTACAAAGATACTCAGCAGCTACACTTGTGTGCTTTCAACTCAAAACCTATCTCTATTCTTCTGACTATAGGAGTAGCCCATGCTACTCCTCTATTGGTTACATAAGATCATGTGATCTTCCTTTATAACACTCTTCTTAAAGGTATAGTGCACATTACATAAAACCATAATTACCACAAATTTTAAAAAGGAGTTGGGTGGGCACTTGAGTTTGAGGAATTTAGTTGGGGTGTGCAGCTAAGTGGGACTGCTTTCTAAAATTGCCAGGACAGGCAAGATAGTGCGAATTAGTCTGAATTATGACGCCTCCAACAATGCAGCATTCCCTCAGTACGGCGCTGGAGTGCCAGCTTTTATTTTTGTGCCCAAGTACTGGAATGTGACTTGAACCCAGAATCTCCCGATCTGAGGAGAGAAAGAGGAGTGATTAATGTCACTACATGGGGGAGAGCATGCTCCAAGGTTCTCAGATCAGCCTAGAAACTTCAGAGCTGAATTTCCATAGGTATCGACAGGACTAGGAAAGCTAAAGACAACATACCAAAACACCCTTCACTCTGAAATGAAGCCAATGTACCTGTTTACACCCAGAAAAGTTCTTCATCCACTTTTTCCAAAGGTAAAGAAGGAAACCGACTTTACGTTGAAGCAAGCGGCTATTTCACGTGTGACAGAACAAACAAGCTGGTGCTCAGGGATGGTCCCAGTGCCAAAACCTGACAGATCTATTGGAATTTGCATTGATCTTACACAGCTGAACAAAGCAGCTGAATGCAAAGTTCATCCTGTGTCATCTGTGAATGAGAGCTTATCAAAATTGTGAAAGAGTTTAATCTTCAAGAAGCTAGATGCAAAGAATGGTTTTTGGCAACCATCTCTCAATGAAAAGTTCAAGTTTCTCACAACCTACATTACATCGTTTGGAAGATTTTGTTTCAACAGATTATCCTTTGGCATCACATCAGCGCCAGCTATCTTCCAGAGACAATGTCAAGTAGCCTAGAAGGACTGGAAGGAGTCGTATATCAGATGGATAACATCCTGACCCATGGCTCCAATCGGACAGAACATGACACGAGAGTGCAAGCTATGCTATAAAGTCCACAGGAAGCAAGACTTACACTCAACAACCAATACAAATTCTTGCAGCCAACTGTCAAATTCCTTGGGAGTATTGTGAATGCATCTGGTATCAGAATTGATTCGCAGACGACAAGAGCAATCAAGGTGTTTCTAGCTCCTTGGAACGTGACTGAGCTCCAGAATTTTATGGCTGTGGTAAACCAAGTCAGGAAGTTCTTGCCCAACCTAGTTGTCGTTGATAAGCCACTGAATGAAAAAAATATTCTCCTCATCTCTAGATTTTTACCAATGTTTTTACAACCATAATGTCTAGTTATTTACCCACTTTCCTGAGGAATCTATTGTCAAAACTGTTCCATATCTGCTTATACCGTTCTAGACTCACTCTCAGAAATCAACTAATATCACACTATTAACTGAATGCAAATACGGCTTCTTAAGTTTACTTCCCTATATTGATGCTTGTGTTATTTTAATATACAGGAATGTACGGGAAATCCTGCCTCTTCTTGTAGTTCTGTGGATTCTGGCATATTTTAGTCATCTGTATTCATTTATCTGCCTAATCCCTGGTGTAATATGACCCTAGTTTAATCACCCAAACATGTTAACAGCTGGCAAGGGCACAAAAACTATCCCCTACATCCCATCACATTTCCATCAAAGCAGTGCTGTGGTAAATAACGTTCCAGTTAGGAACGTTATTGCTCTACTAAACCTATACCCATTTAGTGAAGAGTGGAAGTCACCATAGTCCCAGAGGACCATAGGCTGCTCTCTCATTAGAGAGAGAGGTGACTGGTTGTGAGTTTAACCTGAGGGTCACCACACCTCAGGCGAGGGCTTCACGGATGATATCAGTCGGTACAGGAATTGAGCCCACACTGTTGGTGTCACTCTGCATCACAAACCAGCCATCCAGCCAACTGAGCTAACCAACCCCCAAAACAGATCTAACATAATTAATTACCCATCTAGTAGTTGATTACATTAGGTCTGTTTTCCAGCCTTAGAAAAACCCAAGTCTGATCCATGGGCTTGGGGTAAATCAAATAGGTTATGTGTGAAAGAAGCACATATAGGGAATTTAGGCATGCAGGGCTGAATGCTAATTCATAGACCATACAACATTTGGTCTGTTATAGTCTAAAGCAAACTAGGATCATTGAATTGTATGAAGATAAGCTTATCTACTACAGAATTCATCCACACCATATCATCTACAATGTATAACATTTATGGCATTTATGTCAGGAATCAAGTAGCTGCTGCAGTTATAACTGAATAATCAGGATTGATCCAAAACAGTAGGGTACCTGTAGAACTGGTTCCACTTGGCATCACCATGTGCTCTGTATCTTCAGGGCAATGTTCAAAATCAATTAAACCAGAGCTGCTTGAGTACATGACAGTTCTCATTTCCTTGCTTGATTCCCAGCCCAAATACTGTACTTATTCCTTAGCAACCATCAAAGTGCTTTTCTGGGATATCTCCCAGCTTTCATTTTGCATTGGAAAATGTGTTGTTGCATGGAACAGCTAATAGGTAAATAATAGTAAAATCTGCTCCAGTTTAACATTTTTCCTTAGTACTATGCATTTCTGACCATAAGTAATTGTAATCAATATTGGTCATCTTGCGCAATGTCAACCTTGCTTTCAGTGGAGACATGTCTGTTATAATTTGTAGGCTATATAAGCTTCCTTAATCCAGAATTCTCTGATCATTGACTTTATCACAAGTATTATGGGCCTTCATGTCCATTGTAAACCTTGACGCTTTTTGTTCAGAAAGGCCGAAATGGTACCACATTTGTATTATATATGGTACTAGATATGCATAAGATACTAACCTCACCAGCCTATCTCTGCAGTTTGGTCCCTCCCTTTAATTTGTCATTTTTAATCCACAGAGTATCTTTTATTTTAAGGTCTCCAACAAATCTGGAAAAAGTGTATCACATTCAATAATTTTTTAGACAGCAACAAACACTGTACATGCAGTAGAATCCCTTTTGCGGTGAACTTTGCTATTGTGAAACAAGTCCAACGATCCAATTCCCTTATCATGTAATTAAATGGAATGAAACAAATGCTCATGTGTAGTGAAAACCTGAGCATTCATTTTTAATTATTTGTTCCAAAGGGGACTGTGGAATGTGCTTTACATATTAATGCAAACTGGTGTCTTCAGTCATAAAGCACTTTTTACTTATCTCTATAATAACTGAACTTTTTTAAATAGCTAATGATAAAAAGTCAGAATATTTTTGATTAAGAAATTAATCAGCTTCATCGCAGGATCCTCACCTGAAACTAACAGTGCATTTTATAAAACAGAGAGAAATGTTCACATAACTGAACTTGAACAGAATTCTTGGTTAGTCTCTCTGACTGTCAGTCAGTAATGCTCAATTAGCCAGCTCTTGATACGGTGAGAAAAAACATTCACAGTAAATGAGATTTAATTATAGAAAGGGCCCTACTGTTTTATTTAAAAGCACCTGGTTTAGATTCTGCTCTGCTGGGTTTCCTCTTAGAATGAACAAAATTAGCAAATTACATTACTCGAATGTGATAGAAATACTTGGTTTCACTCTGGGATCCAAGAGTGTTTGAGATCTGAAACAAGATTGTTTGTTCTTTAATAATATCAAACTTACTTTCATTTACTTCAAAAGAAAAAACTTGTTATTTGTTAATATTTACCTTGACATTTTGTGCATTTTTAAAATCATCACTATAATGCATTTCAGTTTGAAAAGATGAATTCTGCCAATATCAGCAACATCACTCAAAGCTGCAAGTAAGTTGTTTCATTAGGCTGAAATTAATTCTGATGAAAGCACTTTGACATAAAATTTAGCACACAACAGGAAGGAACATTGAAACCTGGAGAATCAGTCATTATCTTTCACTTGGTCCCTTGTGATGTAATTTGTAGAATAATGACTTTCTGGAAATAATTTGAGGTAACAGTGCCAAAAGTAGGATCCTTTGTCTATGGAGTTTCTTGCTTTTGCTCATTTATGAAAATAGCGTTTGAAAATGCAAGATGTACAAAAATGGAGGTTCCACCATGGCTGAGATGCCGAAGTTTGTGGAAGGATTCCTTTCAGTGGAACAAAGTATGTTGGCATATGAATGTGCTGTTTAGGACGTAGCAGGTAGAAGGCTGTTTTCTTTTTCTCTAAAATAAATTCCCTAAGTTGAAGGTTCTGACAACCAGGTGTAAATAAAATGTGCCAGACATCTTCTACTGTCTGAAAATGTGTCAATTCTGCCAAACTCAGATGAAATATGTATGCAGACCTCATCAACATCCACAGGTGGTCCTATTCTGCAGGTGGTAAAGGTTGTTGGCATGGCTCAGCCAATTACCTTTATTAGATAGACTGATCTTCAAAGAAAACATCTTCTTGTAAGGGATTATGAATATGAAAAAAGCAGATTTCATGCTTTGCTTGATCTTGCCATGGTAAATGAATGTAAAGTAGACTCTGTGACCTAGCTTATACAAATGTATTTGCTACAAAAGCAATGTTCCGTGATTTCTGAGGATCGGGGTTGCTTAATTCCTTTCTGAGAAGTACTTCATCGTTGCTTATTTTATCATAATTGTGTCAACTTAGCTTAGTTGGTAGCATTCTTGCCTCCAAGTCAGAAGATGCTGCATTCAAAGACAGAAAATGCAGGTAAAACTCAGCAGGTCAAGCAGCACCTGTGAAGAGAAAAACAGAGTTAACGTTTCGAGTCCGTACAACCATTCTTAATACGGACTTGAAAGGTTAGCTCTGCTTTTCTCTCCAGAGATGCTGTTAGAACTGTTGAGTTTTTCCAGCATTTTCTGTTTTTCCAGATTTCCGGCATCTGCAGTATTTTATTTGTATCTTGATGCTGCATTCAAGTCCTATTCTAGGCCTCAGACATCTACATGACCTGCTAACATGACAGTGCAAAACTGAAGGAATACTGCATTGATGGAATAATAAACCTTGTCCCTATCTACCCTTTCAGTAGGATGTAAGGACACCAGAGAGTTTGCCTAATGCCCAAGCCTATATTCTTCCTTCAGGCAACATCACCAAAAATTGATTAACTGCTTATAAAAACAAAAAACTGAGGATGCTGGAAATCCAAAACAAAAACAGAAATACCTGGAAAAACTCAGCAGGTCTGGCAGCATCGGCGGAGAAGAACAAAGTTGATGTTTCGAGTCCTCATGACCCTTCAACGGAACTGTTTCGGCGGAGAAGAACAAAGTTGACGTTTCGAGTCCTCTTGACCACTCAACAGAACTGAACAGTTCTGTTGAAGGGTCATGAGGACTCGAAACGTCAACTTTGTTCTTCTCCGCCGATGCTGCCAGACCTGCTGAGTTTTTCCAGGTATTTCTGTTTTTGTTTTGATTAACTGCTTATTCGTCGCATTTGTTGTTTGTGGGATCATGCTGTGTGAAAATTGGCTGCTGTATTTGCCTGCAAGACAACAGTGACTGTGCATCTAAATTAATTCATTGAATGTGAAATGCTTTGGAGTGCTGGAGAAGTGATAAGGGGCTACAGAAATGCAAATTCTTTCCTTCTACTGTGCCAATGGAACTTAGCAGATTGACTTGTTTAAATCTTTGTGAACTGGCTTCAAAGTCCCAGTGCTATTATGGAATACTAAGTATCCCACCTATACTACTTGCAAATATTCATAATTGAGCCAATTTAATAGGTTAGCATATCATGAAATATGTCTTAATTGAATGACATTATCCATCTTTTGTAGTGACATTGAGTGAAACCCTGTATACTGTTAGAAGCATGGTTACAATAAAAGGAAGGACCGTTCACTTTCTGGCACAATCTGCTGATCCGATGAAGTTAGTTTTTTGATTATAAAGGGCACAGGCTCAACTCTGAATGTGACCAATTAGAGTAAAATAAATCACTGGTTAGGCCCCAGCTGGTGCATTGTGCCTATTTCTGGGCACCACACTTTAGAAAGAATGTCAAGGACTAGAAAAGGTGCAGTGGAGATTTACCACAATGATACCAGGGATGAGCAAATTTAGCTATCTAGAGAAAAGTTGTTATTGTTCTCCTTAGAGCAGAGATGGTGAAGGGGAAACAAAAACAGAATTACCTGGAAAAACTCAGCAGGTCTGGCAGCATCGGCGGAGAAGAAAAGAGTTGACGTTTCGAGTCCTCATGACCCTTCGACAGAACTTGAGTTCGAGTCCAGGAAAGAGCTGAAATATAAGCTGGTTTAAGGTGTGTGTGTGGGGGGCGGAGAGATAGAGAGACAGAGAGGTGGAGGGGGTTGGTGTGGTTGTAGGGACAAACAAGCAGTAAAGGGGAAACTTAGTAAATGCATTCAATATTGTGAGAGTATTCTTGAGAGTGGATAGGAAGAACCTGTTTCCACTGGTAGGAGGATTGGGAACCAGAGAGCACGGTATTAACATAAAAAAACACGGGAATACAAAGAGAATTTGTTTTCTTTAGGCAGTGAACTGTTATGATCTGGAGTGCATTTTTTGAAATGATGATGGAACCAGAATCAATAGTAACTCTCTAAAGGGAATTGTATCCCTATTTCAAAGAATGGGCAGAGGTAGGATGGATTAAATTGTCTCCTTCTGTATGATTATCTGACATCATTTCGGTGAGGTCATTACCGTTGGCACTGGGAGTATGCACCAAAAGTATGCTGAGTAAACAGATTGTGATGTCAGTCAGTGTGTAAGACTGATTTGATTCTAATGATGCCATTTTTTACCTCAACACTAATGACCTCATTTAACCTTGCATAGCTGCAAGTGCAATCAGCAGCAGGAAGGACCCTCAACTCCAGAAATACAATTGAAAGGGATTATCAGCTATAGAATCATGGAATGGTTACAGTACAGAAGGAAACCATTCAACTTATGCCCATGCCAGCTCTCTGCAAGAGCAAATCAGCTAGTCCTACTCTCTAGCCCTTTCCTTGTAGCCCTGCAAGTTTTTCTCTTCAGATGTTTATTCAATTGCCTTTTGAAAGCCACGATTGAATCTGCCTCCACCACACTCTCAGGTAGTGCATTCCAGATCCTAACAATTAGTTGCATGAAAAAGATTTCCCTCATGTCACCACCGGTTCTTTTGCCATTCCCTTTATATCGGTATCCTTTGGTTCTCAACCCTTATGCCAATGAGAGTTTCTCTCTATGTACTCTGTCAAGACCCTTGATATTGAACACCTTTATCAAATCTCCTCTCAACATCTTCTTCTCTAAGGAGAACAACCCCAGCTTTTCCAATCTAAGGTAACTGAAGTCACTCATCTCTGGAACCATTCTTGTGAATCTTTTCAGTACCCTCACTATTGCCCCCACAACCTTCTTAAAATGTTATGCTGTGAATAGGATACAATACTCCATTTACGGCCATACAGAGTTTTATAAATGTTCATCAAACTTCCTTGTTTTCTAGAATATGCTTTTATTTGTAAAACCCAGGACCATGTGTTACTCTTTAACTACTTTCTCAACCTGCCCTGTCACCTTCAATGATTTGTGCACACATTCCCCCAGGTTCCTCACTGAAATATGCCACTTCTTGCAGGCAAACCTGCAACCTCAAAGCAGGGTAATAATGACGCTGCCAGTGCCTGTGAAGGTGACCACATCATCCTCCTTCCAGCATCTTGCAGTTCACCTCTACCGTCATAAAAAGGAGGTTACTGATGGTCTGTATATGAACAGATGGTAATACATTGCCTTCTCTTTCCAGCAAGAAGCAAGCGTCTCCAGTGTTGTGCCGGAGAAGCTTGGTGTCTGTGCTCTCCCCTTTTACATCATTAGTAATTCTCCTTCCCACTCAAAATGTCTTCCCCAGCTGCTTCTAGCATCTGCTCCAGTCAGAATCTATCTCCCTTTTAAGAGGTGTGAGATAACTTTAAGTTGTGGTCACCTCACGTTGTATGTTTGGAGCTGCAATGCATGCAGCTCTATCATGTAAATGTACAGGCAGTCCACAATCCCCATGTCCATTTTCTTAGATCATCCAATTTTGTCCCCTATAATTCTATGAATATAAAGTTTTGGAAAAAAGGTCCATATTAGAACATTATGTTGTCAGGAGGTCATCCTCAATGTCCAATAATTTTCCAAACTGTTATGTGATTGCTGTATTTTTTTAGAGGAATAATTTGGAGTTTATTATTGGGAAATTCCATGACTAATATTTATAATGTCAGTTTACCTTTTACAGCAAGTTCTTCATGCTTTACACCTATCATAAACAAATATGGAGCACAACAATGAATTAAAACCACGAAGAAAGAGAGGCTTTGCTTTTATGTAGCACTTTTCATTACTCCAGGACCACTCAGCACTTCACAGCTAAAGGGGAACTTCTTGAAGTGTACACACTGCAATAATGCAGGAAATGTGGCAATTTGCACATGTACAGCAAGGCCTTACAAACAATAATGAAACAATGATCAATTAATCTGTGTTTTTGTCAAGTTGATGGAAGAGTAAATCTTTCACAAGACACTGGGGAAAACTCACTTGCCCTTCTTTCAAATAATGCTGTGGACTCTTCCATCTCCACCTGAGAGGGCAGACAGAAGTTTCAGTTGAATGTTTCATCCAAAAGATGGGGCCTCTAACAATGCAGCATTCCCTCAGTATGGTGCCAGTGTGTCAGCCAGGATTATGTGTGGAAGTTAGTTGTTTGTGGTATTTACATTTTCCTGCTGTCAGTCAAAACCTGTGATACATGGACAGAAACACTGCAGTTTTTAACAAGATAATAGTTTCTGCTATTTCCTAGTGCTTACAGAATTCTCCTTTCATATAAGATATTGTCAGCATGAAGTGTGAATGTTATGCCAGCCTGTAGCTATATCTTTAGATATCTGCTCAATAAACTTTGAAGCTCTAGGGATGTTGTTTAAAAAGAAACCTGATCCCTACTAATTACCTCATTTACATTAGATTTTTTTCAATGTCATTACTTATGCTGCACAGAGTCCATTATATTACTACTACACATTTAATAAGAAAAAAATTAAAACCCCTACCAAAAATTGTATGCACACTTTTTTTTCCAAAAATAAATCATTATCTCCTCCATTATTTGGGGCATGTTGGGATCTAAATATTTCAGTAATACCACAGCCATGTTTGCAAGACCTATAGGCAGTTCACTTTTACAGATAAATAAATAATTTTCTCTGTCCTCTTGCCTGAAGCAGGCTTTAGCTTGAAAAAAAAGAAAATCATGTGAAAGACAGAAGGGGGCTGCTGGGCTTTAAGCAGCTGACAGTCACTGAGATGCTTTAAGAAAAGCAAACCACTCAGAGGTATGATTGTAATAAAAAAAAATCAATCCACTGCAGCTTTTATCTTTGCTCAAGCCTTTCACAGTCATTCTGCCTTATCATCTTTCTGTGTACCGGTAGCACCCAACCTCCATCAAGAAATTCGAAGGCTGAAACCACAAAAACCCAGCTGTTAAGGGATAATACGGAAACAAGTGCTATAGTGGGAGCACAAGGGTGCTGGCACATAGACAGCGATAGTTAAAGGGGAACTCACTCCTCTTTAGAGAATTGAAAAATGTCAGGAACTTGCTATGAAGTAAATACTCTGCCAAATGTTCTGAACCATATATTGCTGCATTTTGCGCAAATCTATCATGCGAGATTGCATCATTACGTGACTGGGGAGAATGGAGAACATCATTAATTCTCTTTTGCATTGTGACCCTGGCAAGAAAGTTTTATCGTGGTGTGCTTGTAAAGTTTCTGTTATTGCAATTGAGAGTGTGAGTCTTTTTACGCGCTTTATTTTATTTGAGCTCTTTCCTCAGAGACTTTTGTACCAAAAATAAGAGATGCAGAGAAAAACCTGAAGGCGTAACAGGGCAAGCAAAGGTACACTGCCCAGGCATCGCACATAACAATTTTCCCTGTTGCTGAAAGAGCGAACATAGTTATCCATAGGCCAGAAACTAGCATTTACGTGGAAAGTAGCCTACCTTTAGCCAAAAAGTTGAAGCAAAAGATATGTATCCCACAAGGGGCAATGTAATGCCCATCACGATACATGAAAACCATTGTAAAATTCAACTAGATGATCTCCAGTGTCATTGATCATCAGCCAAACGGAGCCTGTTGGCCATGAGGGATAAAAAGGAAGCTGGCCTCTGCAGCATGAGCTGTATAGAGCAGAGTGTGACCTGGGCCAGTTTAATACATCATTGGATGCATAAACAGAGCCAGGAAATATAGAGGAAACTAAAGCCTTAAGAATAATTAGAGAATAGAAAATTAAAAATATTGCCTGCTGTATACCTTTATGGTGATTTGATTGTTTCCTGTAGTCACACATAATTCCCAATGCTGGAAACTGATTAGTCCAGCATATCAGGTGGTTAATATGCTCAATCAGTAACTTTAAAGGTTAATTAGAAGAAGTAGGGGTAATTTTATGGCCTGAATTTTTCCCGCATCGGGTGAGCTCAGCGGGAGTGGGCGGGGGCAGTTGTGGAGCCTACCGCCGCCTGTGATCAGCTCCGCACCGCAGTTTTATGCGGGTGGGCCAATTAGGGCCCGCCCAGCGTAATACACGAGCAGTAGTACTTCACTACCTGTGCGGGCGGGGGAGGAGGTAGAATCAGGTCCAGCACTCTTTCACGCGGAGCTGCCTCAGGGAGATTGAAACACTTTTTTAAAAAATAAATATATGGAGTAAAAAATTAATGAAACATATTCCCTCATGTGACAATGTCACATGAAATGGGACATGTTTTTATTTTTCAGAAAATTTTAAAATTTAATTCATGAACGCTTGAGGAAATCTCAGCCCGCTCGCGGATGAGGTTCCCTAAAATACATAAAGGCCATTTGACCTTTTCGCCTGCCCGCCAACTGTAAGGTTGGACAGGCAGCATACATTTTTAATTAATTAGTTCCTTAATGGCCTTAATAGGCCTTTTAATTATTGGCGGGTGTGCAGCCGACATCGGCGTGCGCCCACTGAATGAAATATCGCAAGACAGTGCAATGACATCGGGACACAGGCCTGATGTCATCACGCATCATTTTACGCCCCAGAGCATTGGGCCCACCCCCACATGCCAACTGTAAAATCCTGGCCTATGAATTCATACTAATAACAGGTAGTCTTGCTCACTGACAGCATCACTTTTATGGCACAGCAGATGGTAAATGCTGAGCTGTCAAACTCCAGAGAGAAACTTGAAACAACTATTTTACAATTTGTATTTATTTCGAGATGTGTGCCTTAAATTCAGTAGTAATAAGACCACCAAGTCTTATATGCTTCTTACAAGACTAAATTAAACGTTCATTAATTAAAAAAATGATTTTAAGCACATACACAGATTGACAAATTATTACTATGATAACTCCTAGCTAACTTAACTCCTAGTTACACCTCCATTAAAGGAACAGTAAAACATATAGATTTTAAAAGACCCAGGCAAAGTAACACAATACCCTGAACCATCGAATTCAAATTGATTTTCCTTGACTTCAGTTCTTGTATACAGCAACTTGAGGCTTAGAGGCTGGAGGCTTTTCAAGCTTGCTAGATCTTAGAATGCCTTCTCTTACACACAACTTCATCTCCGTTATACAGGTTTCTCCCTTTTAAATAAAAATCCTGCTGTCCCAATATGCCATTCCAACACTTTTCTAATAATAAAAATGTTTTATAGTACCAATTTTATCTGTAAGCTTTGAGAAAAATAAACACACTGTTTGCCTTCTTCTGGCTAAGTGTCACAACTCACCCTCTCTTTTAAAATTCACAGCTACTCTGGTTTATGTAAAAATGCAAATTTTCCTTTTACACTTTACATTCTAAAACTTCAACCACGTTTACCTATTAAACATTTCAAACCTAGCTTCTTATCTTGATACATCAAAGCCTTCAGACTAGCTGTCTTTAATACAATTAAGTCATACACACACACAAACACACACACACATACACACAACTTCTACCTTACAATAAATTCCAATAGCATTATGAAAATTATTATATTTTCCTGACAATCACCCAGGAAATCTCATATGCTGCCCAATATCTTGCAATTTTTTTTCAATGTTCTCTATTTTTTAATCTCTTTCCTGCCACTTACGCATTGATGGGACAATTGTACCTTTAAAGACAGAATAGAGAATTGGTTAGCCCTCAAAAATGGGCACGGGATGCGATACATGATTATTCCGTACCCGTTTCTTCTGATGCAAGCAGCAGGTTAACTTCATGCTGCCTGACAAGATATCTGCATGTAGCCGAGTGCTAAAGATACTGTTGAAAGGTTGTATGCCTTAGCATGAGGCCCAGGTTCATATGAGTTTAACATCACTTAAACTAGCCTGCACTACATAAATCCAGCCTGCACCTCTTGAAGAAGAGTTGCCTTCTGTCTGAAGCAGGTGCTGGATGAGCAGGTAGAACACTGACTAAAGGCACAACAGGGCCAAAATTATATTCCAAGGTCCTCAGATTCAGCACTGGAGGTGCTAGTGAAGGGGATGTATGAGAGGACAGGTGCCCTCTATCCACATGGGACCAGGAAGCCCTCCAGACAAACTCTCTGAAGGCAATGGGAGCAGACTTTTGTCTGGTTCAATCCAAATAGTTTAGTTCTGATGATCTAAATACAGTGCTACAACAAGTTTAATGATCTCACATGAGAGGTCAAGGCCAGTGAATTCACCTTCAAATTCCAGATCCTTACAACTGAACTACTCACCTTAGGCATTGCACAGTTCACCATATCCCCCTTTTCATTTACCTATCTCCATCAATTAGAATTTCTGCTGCATATTCATAGCTTCATCCCACCCTTACACACTTAGCAAGCCTCACCCACATCTCTCAGTCTGCACACACAGTTCAACCATGGTAGCCAAATTACACAACATTCAATGATACACTTCTCCCTCTCTTGCAGGACAATGGAGGTGCATTACCAGAGGCAGTAGCACCCAACTGGTAGACAGAAAACATGGATGCAAATCTTTACCTCCTTGGAGGAAATAGTCCCATCATTGGAAGCCATGACTGAGACTGTTGCTACCATCAGGCTGAAACTATTGAAGATGATGAGGATAATTCTCCTTCTCAGACCCTCATCCTCCTCATCCCAAATCTCTTCTGATTTACAAGCTGAAGGTAGTTTAAGGGGTCACCTCTTGTTTTCCCTCCCTCTTATCTCTGAGCATGTGAAGGCATAAGAACTGCAACCTGCACAGACAATGGCATAGGAGTAAGAAGTGGCCAACAAGGAGACACTGATGATGAAGAAACAATATCACTCACTCTGACACTTGCAGCTGCCAACTCAGATAATGACAATGTGCCTACTTTAGAGGATAGCTTAGAAGCGGGATCTGCACATGGTAGGGCATCAATCATGAAAGCTGCAAGCAGGGCTGGGGAATAGGGTGGAGCTGGTGCAAGCTCACCACAGAGCATGGTCACACATGAGTTCTGCAGCAGAAGAAAAAGATGAGGTCTTTGATGGGGCAGTTTATAAAAAAAGGCTGATGGGCATGCACCATGGAAAGCCTGGTGCATTGGCAGACCTGCCTAAAACAGCCAAGGAACATGGAGGAGTCTGGCACCAACCTTCCTAAAGGCTTTGCACAGAGATTAGAAATCATCCTTTCCAGAACTGAAGTATTGGCCAACTCTATGAGAACACTTGCAGACGCAATCATAATGCAGTGTCTGATGGCCGCTGTCTCAGCTTCCATTGCAATGCAAGCAGAAGCCACCCAATGTCTGAGTACTGCAGCGCAAGCTCAGACTAAATTTGTCCAATGTCATCTTCCAAGCTCAGAATGCTTTCATGTTTTTACTGCGAACGCGTGCAGTAAAATTTCCCTGAGGCACATAGCTGCTTCAGGGAGCTGAATTTTTATCAATAAAAATAAAGATTTTTAAAACAATGAAAACATGCCCCCAACAGTAGTGCTGAAATCATTAAAGATGGTGGTATATTCATGCCTAATCCTTCTTCTTACCTTCCCTTCTCCTTCATTCCATAATCTGTTCTGATATATAAGATGCAAAATATGAGTGTAAAAAGTTCTTTTTAAATCACTAGTCAAAACCTCATCCTGTCCGTGGATGAAGCATTGCCAAAAATGTAATGGCCGCTTGGCCTTTTCGCCTGCCTGCCAACTGAATGATTAGACTAGCAGTGGAAAATTTCAATCAATTAGTTGATTAAGGGTCTTAATAAGCCGTTTAATTGTTGGTAGGCCCGCTGCTGACTCCTGCGCACACCCACCAACCAAAATATCATTGAATGTGTGATGACTTGGGACGCTCACCCAAAGTCCTCATGCGTCATTTTATGCTCGTGCGTGACAGGCGCATGCCGGCACACCAAACGAAAAATTCTGGCCCATGTATAAATGACCAGTATGGTAAAATTGGGAATTGAAGGCAGGGCTGTTGTGGTCAACAGAAAGTAACTGCATAAAGCAATGCTGTCTTTGCATTACTGCAACCTATCTAACTAACTCCCATTGAAAAGTATGTTCGTTATTCATGATCTCACCGTTTGTGAGGTTTCACGGGAATGTAACCCTCCCCATGAATGGTGGGACTTTACTGCATCTCAGAACTTCCACCTGCCCAGGCAGAAATGGCAAAGGAAGGGGTAGAAGAGCAGAATTGCAGGGATGAAGAAGAAAACCTGTCACTTTCTCTAATCCTTGGAGCCACAAGTTTAGATACTGACACTGCGCACACTTCACTTGCTAGCTAAGGGGTGAAATTCGCATATGAATAAATGACCACAAGGGTGGCCCCATCCAACCCCTCCGTGGCCACTTTTGGAAGCCCCTATAGAATTCAATGGCAGTCAGGCAGTTAACTGCCTGTATTCAGGGCTAATGTGCCCGCCGGATCTGCTGGTCAATCTGAGGGTCAGGGGCTCTTCAGTTCCAGCAGTGCCACCGGGAGTGGTGGTCAATGCTGGGACTGCAGTAGGCATTGGAGCACCCAGCACGGGGAAGGTCCCAGAATGGTGGTTAGTTAGTAGGGATTGCTAGGGCCAGTCAGGCAGGCCTGGGTGGGAACATGGGAAGATTGCAGGTGTGGCGGGGTGGGGGGTTGTTGTGGATGGCAGACGGGACTCTTTCAGCCGGGGCACACCTTGTCACATAGAAGCCCTGCATGGGCCACAGAGTGCACAATCCGGAGGACCCCCCATCACACTGCCCCCTCCCCCACTAACCCTCTTCTAGAGCCCTCAGGAAGCCTTCTAGTTTTTATTGGGCAGCTTTCAAACATGATGTTAAAGGTTATGAGGGGTAGGGAAGAAATCGAAGCTAAGGCCAGATCAGCCATGATCTCATTAAATGGCAAAGCAAGCTTGAGGGGCTAAATGGCCTACTCCTGCTCGTATTTCCTATGTTACTCTTATGGTCTCTCTTACCTGCCTTCCTGCCCCCTTTGAGCTCATCTTGTCCATGAGACCTACCTCCTGTTCCCTCAATCCTATTCCTACTAAAGTGCTAACCACTGAGCTTCCCCTCCTGGCCCCCATGTTAGCCAAGATAGTAAACAATTCTCTGTCTTCAGGTGTTGTCCCTGTCTTCCTTACCCTCTCATCAAAAACCCACCCTTGACCCCACTGCCCTTGCCAACACCCACTCCATCTCCAACCTTGAATGTGTTGTCACCTCCCCAGCTTATTCTCATCTTTCCCAGAACTTAACATTTGAATGCCTCCAATCAAGTTTCTGCTCCTGCCGCCAGACCGAAATAGCTCTTATCAAAGTCAAATATGAGACTTTAATTGCTCCATCATTGGTGGCTGTGCCCTATGTTCTGGAATTCCATCCCTCTACTTCTCCAACTTTCTGCCTTGCTTTTCTCCTTTAATACCCTGATTAAAACCTACCTCTTTGACTAAGCTTTTGATCATTTGACCTAATATCTCCTTAAGTCATTTGGTGTTATCTTTGTTTTCCAACGCTCCTGTGAAGCACCTTGGGATGTTTTATTACATTGCATCAATATGTTGCTGCTGTTGAGGACTTTGAAGGGGCAGTCTACAAAAGGAAGCTGATGAGTTTGCACACTGAATTACTTGGTGCATTTGCAAAAGTACCACTTAAGAAAGGCTCTGCATTTCTGTTCTTCCTACCGAAGTGGATAAACTTCATATTTTTCCATTTGCTATGTTCTTGCCCATTCACTTAACCTGTCTCCTGTCTAAATCTGCTTGAAGCCTCTTTGTATCCTCCTCACAACTCACATTCCCACTTAGTTTTGTGTCATCAGCAAAATTGGAAACTTTTGTTCCCACACCCAAATCATTGATATAGATTGTGACCAGCTGGGACCCAAGCACTGATTCATGTTGTACCTCACTAGTAACAGCCGCTTATTGCTACTTTCTGTTTTCTCTCCTTTCGACAATTCTCAATCCATGGCGGTATATTATCCCCAATCCCATGTGCTCTAATTTTATTTATTAACCTCTTGTGTGGGACTTTATCAAAAGCCTTCTGAGAATCCAAATACACCACATTTACTGGTTCCTCCTTAACTATTCTGCTAATTACTTCCTCAAAAAACTCCAACAGCATTGCACCTAAGAGGATTCTGTGATGGTCAGTAAGAGAGTGAAAGTAAGGTGTGGAGTTGTATCCACTGATAGTCAGATGAACCAACCATGGTCAGTCTAGTCAGAAAGGAGATGCATTGATCACTAATTTGCTCCCTCCTCCTCCTCCTCAACAGCTGCAGACATACCTCAAGCCCACATGATAGCAAGGTTGTTTAGGATGGAGCAGAAACATGATGAATTATAATGTGTTCTTGAGAATACTGTAGGGTATCTCCAATGGTTTCCAGGCAATGAGAATATTGTTTGAGCGCCCCATGGTCTATGCGATAACATTTTACATGGCAATAGGCCTCTTGTTTTATGCATGCATGTTCAACTGTGCATGGCTTGCTCATTGGAACTATAAGCTAGGAGTACATAGAATAGCCTTTGTTGTCCAGTAGCTACTCTCTGGTTTCTGCTGGTAGCTCAGCAGTTGATGATATAAGGACTGGCACAGAATAAATGTATTGCTACTGCTGCATTGGCAAGCATGATGCATTCCATATGGTTGCACTCCAGCTGCACATTGATTGGATTCTTTTGTGGTGGTAGTACATCTCTGAATTTTGATGCTGTATGTGTGTGCAGTCAATGAACCTCCTTAGTGAAACAGAGGTATCTAATTCACTGTTTCTGGACTAGGCTGATAAAGAAGATATGCTGCCTGAAGAAACTGCACCCAGTTGCCTCATGCTAAGAACTCACCTCCTTTCTCTCAATCTCCCTCTTTCAGCACTTTGTCTTCCATGATGTCAGTTCTGCTCTATCTCCCTGTCATGTTGCCAACCAGTAGCATAGAAACTACTGCTCTGGAAACAGTCGCACCCTTAGCCAAGCTGTTCCAGTGCAGCCACAAAACTGCCATCTACATGACAAAGTGAAAAATTTCTAAGGTATGTCCTGTTAACAAAAAGCAGGACAAATCCAAGCCAGCCAATTACTACCCCATCAATCCACTCAAATTATCAGCAAAGTGATGGAAAGTGTCATTGACAGTGCTATTAAGTGGCACTTATCAGCAACAACCTTCTCACTGATGCTCAGTTTGGATTCCGCCTATGTCACTTGGCTCTAGACCTCACTACAGCCTTAGTTTAAACATGGACAAAAGAGCTGAAATCCATTGGAGGTACCAGAAGTGATGTGAGAGCGACTGCTCTTGACATTAAGGCAACATTTGATTGAGTGTGGCATCAAGGGTCCCTAGCAAAATTAAGTAAATGGGAGCCAACGGAAAATCTGGTTTGAGTCGTACCTTGCACAAGGTAAGATGATTCTGGTTGTTGGAGGCCCATAATCTTAAGACCCAGGACATCACTGCAGGTGTTCTTCAGGGCAATATCCTGGGCCAACCATCTTCAGCTGCTTCATCAATGACCTTCTCTCCCAGAAAAAGTTAGAAGAGGGGATATTACTGATGATCGCACAGTGTTCGATGTCATTTTCAACTCCTTAGATGCTGAAGCAGTACATGCTCACATACAGCAGGGCCTGGACAACATTTGGGCTTGGTAAATGGCAAGTAACATTCACGCCTCACAATTTCAGGCAAAGAAAAGATCTAACTTTCTCCCCTTGACATTCAATGATAACACCATCACTGAATCCCCAACCATGAAAATACTGAAGATTATTTTTTTTAATTCATTCATGGGATGTGAGCATCACTAGCTGGGCCAGCATTTATTTCCCATCCCTAATTGCCCTTGAGAATGTGGTGTTGAGCTGCCTTCTTGAACCACTGCAGTCCATGTTGTGTAGGTACACCCACAGTGCTGTTAGGAAGGGAGTTCCAGGATTTTGACCCAGCAATAGTGAAGTAACAGCAATATATTTCCAAGTCAGGATGGTGAGTGACTTGGAGGGGAACTTTCAGATGGTGATGTTCCCATCTATCTGCTGCTCTTGATCTTCTAGATGGTAATGTTCGTGGGTTTGGAAGATGCTGTTGAAAGGCCCTTGGTGAATCCCTGCAGTGCATCTTGTAGATGACACACACTGCTGCTACTGTGCATTGGTGGTGGAGGGAGTGAATGTTTGTGGATGTGGTGCCAATCAAGTGAGCTGCTTTGTCCTAGATGGTGTCAAGCTTCTTGAGTGTTGTGGGAGCTGCACTTACCCAGGCAAGTGGGGAGCATTCCATCACACTCCTAACTTGTGCCTTGTAGATGGTGGACAGGCTTTGGAGAGTCAGGAGGTGAGCTAATTGTCACACGATTCCTAGCCTTTGACCTGCTCTTCTAGCCACAGTATTTATATGGCTAGCCCAGTTCAGTTTCTGGTCAATGGTAACCCTGAGGATGTTGATAGTGAGGGATTCAGTGATGGTAATGCCATTGAACATCAAGGGTCGATGGTTGGATTCTCTCTTGTTAGAGATGGTCATTGCTTGACACTTGTGTTGCGCAAATGTTACTTGCCAATTGTCAGCCCAAGCCTAGGTATTGCCCAAGCCTTGCTCAGAGTCTTAACTGGACCAGTCACATAAATATTGTGGTTATGAGAGCGGGTCAGAAACTGGGACTTTTGCATTGAATGACTCACCTCCTGACTCCCCAGTGCTTATTCACCACCAACAAGGCACAAGTTTGGAATGATTTGGTCTACTGCTTCCTTGCCTGGATGAGTGCAATTCAAACAACATTCAAGAAGTTTTACACCATCCATAACAAAGTTGCCTGCTGCCATCCACTGCCTTAAACATTCATTCCCATCACCATCAGTGAATAGTGGCTGCAGTATGTACCATATACAAGATGCACTGCTAAGGCTCCTTCAAGAGCACTTTCCAAACTTTTGACCTTTACCATCTGGAAGAACAAGGGCTGCAGATGCATGGGAGCACCACTAGGTGCAGATTTTCACCATGACTTGGAACTATATTTCCATTCTTTCACTGTCGCTGGGTCAAAATCCTGGAACTCCCTTCCTGTTGGTGTACCTACACCACATGGACTGCAGGGGTTCAAGAAGGCAGTTCACCACCATCTTCTCAACAGAAATTAAGGATGGGCAACAATTGTTGCCCTTGCTAATAACACCAATGTCCTATGAATGAATGCAAAATGTATCTGGGAGCAAGTGGTGTGAGAACTCTTGAAGTCAGAACCAAGGCCGTCACCATGTGCCACATCACTCCATGTCAAATTTGGCAACTTTAAATTGCAGTTAAAGCCTCCAAACTCTTCTACTAACTCAGCAAAAGCCAATAGAAATCAATCAGCAACTAACCTGAAAGTAGTTGAAGTCCCCATTAATAGCACTGATTGGGAATACTTAGTTTTATAAAATACATGCTCAATTGTGCAATATTAGGAGAAGGAATAAGTTGGACTGCTGAGGATGAAAATTGAACAACTGCTATCACATCAGTGTTGCATGCTGACTGATGTCACAATACCTACATATTTCTGGTACTGCGTTTGCATTAACAATCTCACCAAAATGGCATTTTGGTCCACGGCAAGAGTGTGCACATGGCACACTACAAGCAACACAGATGCTACTTTCAATCCTCAATGGCATCTGTAGGGTCAAAAATAGGAGCATTACACAACCAAGTTTTGCAGCCCGAGATCCATAGATTTTTGTCAATGTTATCAAGGGATATAGAGCTAAGGCAGGCAACTAGATTTGAGGCACTTAGCAGCCATGATATAAATGAATTGGGAAACAGGCTTGAGGGGCTGAAAGATCTACTTATTCTACTTATGTTCCAATGTCCCATGTCCCTCTGTTTCTAAGTTCCAGTGTTCTATTCTTCTTGACCCAATTCTGATCCTGTTTCTCTGCCCAATAGGATACTGAGCTGGGATCTTTCTGCACATGCACTGATATGTGCTGTAAGTGACTGGAAAATCACTGGCAGTGTTTCTACAATTTCTCAATATACCAAGCAGCAGACAAAGATCCCAGGTGGCAGTACACTTGATAAAACAGTACCTAACGTTACAATACTTGAGATATGAATTTCACTGCCTTCATCCCTTTGATAGCTGTCATCCACAGAGCATTTTCCCCAATGCATTACAATCTTCTTCACAAATTATTAGCTCCTCTAGAATGGACTCCATTCAGGCAAGTCATTGTTCACCTTGGAACATTGTGAACTTTTGTTGAACAAGTGAAAGGAATCATTCATAAGTTTAGGGTTGGATGTGACAGTAACAGTTCTTGATTTAATATCAGAGGAATCATATATAATTACTACTATTGGCACATCAGCTATACATAATAACATCATAAACTTGCAGAATAAGTTTAATTGGCAAATAACTAATAGATATATGCAAGATGACGCACTTTGGTAGGAAATATAAAGAGGCCACATACTCCTTGAAAAATAAGTATCTAAATGGGGGAGAGGAACAGAAGTATCTGGAGATACAGATACTCAATCACCAATGTAGCAGGTTAATAATGCTATAAAACAATGAACAAAGCACCAGGTTTCAATTCTAGAAGATTAGAATTAAAAGTCAGAGAAGTTACATTAAACTAGTATGGAATCTTGATTAGACCACTTTTGGAGTACTTTGAACAACTCTGGTCTCCACATTATAAAATGGACATAGACTCACTGGGGAAGATGTAAAAAAGATTTACTATGATACAAAACTGAAAGTATAACCATCAGGAAAGATTGAATGGGTTGGGGTTCTTTTTTCTAGAAGAGAGAACACTGAGGGATGACCCCATAGAGGTCTTTAAGACTATGAAAGGGTTTGATGTGGTAAATGTAAGGGAAGATGTTTTCAAAGAACAAAGAAAAGTACAGCACAGGAACAGGCCCTTCGTCCCTCCAAGCCTGCGCTGATCATATTGCCCATCAACTAAAACATTTTGCACTTCCGGGGTCCATATCCCTCTATTCCCATCCTATTCATGTATTTGTCAAGCTGCCTCTTAAACATCACTATCGTACCTGTTTCCATCACCTCCTCTGGCAGCAAATTTCAGACACTCACTACCCTCTGCGTAAAAAACATGTCCCGCACATCTCCTCTAAAGTTTTCTCCTCTCACCTTAAATATATGTCCCCTAATAATTGACTATTCCACCCTGGAAAAAAGCTTCTGACTATCTACTCTATCCATGCCACTCATAATTTTATAAACTTCTATCAAGTCGCCCCTCAATCTCCATCGCTCTAGTGAGAACAATCCGAGTTTCTCCAACCTCTCCTCATAGCCAATAACCTCCAGACCAGGCAGAATCCTGGTAAACCTCCTCTGCACCCTCTCCAATGCCTCTATATCCTTCTGGTAATGTGGTGACTAGAATTGCATGCAATATTCCAAGTGTGGCCTAACCAAGGTTCTATACAGCTGCAGCATGACTTCCCAGCTTTTATACTCAATACCCCTGCCAATGAAGGCAAGCATGCCATATGCCTTCCTGACTACCTTATCCACCTGCATTGCCACTTTCAGTGACCTGTGGACCTGTACACCCAGATCCCTCTGACCGTCGATGCACTTAAGGGTTCTGCCAATTACTGTATAATTCCTGCCTGTATTAGACCTTCCAAAATGCATTACCTCACATTTGTCCGGATTAAACTCCATCTGCCATTTCTCCACCCAAGTCTCCAACCGATCTATATCCCGTTGTATCCTTTGACAATCCTCTTCACTATCTGCAACTCCTCCAATCTTAGTGTTGTCTGCAAATTTACTAATTAGCCCAGTTACATTTTCCTCCAAATCATTTATGTATACTACAAACAGCAAAGGTCCCACACTGATCCCTGCGGAACTCCACTAGTCACAGCTCTCCATTCAGAAAAGCACCCTTCCACTGGTACCCTCTGTCTTCTATGACCAAGCCAATTCTGTATCCATCTTGCCAGCTCACCTCTGATCCCCTGCGACTTTACCTTCTGTACCAGTCTGCCATGAGGGACCTTGTCAAAGGCCTTACTGAAATCCATGTATATAACATCCACTGCCCTTCCATCGTCGATCATCATTGTCACTTCCTCAAAAAACTCGATCAAGTTAGTGTGACACGACCTCCCCTTCACAAAACCATGCTGACTCTCACTAATACACCCATTTGCTTCCAAATGGTATTAAATCCTATCACGAAGAATCTTCTCCAATAATTTCCCTACCACTGATGTAAGGCTCACCAGCCTGTAATTTCCTGGATTATCCCTGCTACCCTTCTTAAACAATGGAACAACATTGGCCATTCTCCAGTCCTCTGGGACCTCACCCGTAGCCAGTGAGGATACAAAGATTTCTGTCAAGGCCCCAGCAATCTCTTCCCTTGCCTCACTCATTACTCTGGAGTAGATCCCATCTGGGCCTGGGGACTTATCCACCTTAATATTCTTCAAGACGCCTAACACCTCCTCTTTTTTGATCTCAATATGATCCAGGCTATCTACACACTCTTCCCTAAACAAATTGACCACTAAGTCCTTCTCTTTGGTGAATACTGATGAGAAGTATTCATTTAGTATCTCTCCCATTTCTTCTGGCTCCACACACAGATTCCCACCTCTGTCCCTGAGTGGGCCTACCCTTTCCCTGGCTACCCTCTTGCTTTTTACATATGTATAAAAGGCCTTGGGTTTTTCCTTAATCATGCCTGCCAGTGACTTTTCATGACCCCTTTTAGCTCTCCTGACTCCTTGCTTAATTTTCTTCCTACTTTCTTTGTATTCTCCACGGACTTCATCTGTTCCCAGCCTTCTAGCCCAAATGTGGGCAAGACCAGACTAAGGGCCATAAAGATAAGATAGTCTTGAAGAAATCCAGTAAGGAATTCTGAAGAAACTTTTTTATTCAGGCAGTGGTTAGAATGTGCGACTCTGCCTCAAGCAGTAGTTAAGGCAAATAGCATAGATATATTTAAGAGGAAACTAGATAAGCACATAGGAGAGAAAGGAACAGATGGATATGTTGATGGGTTGACCAATTTCATCATATTTCATAAGGTGTTATATTAATGGTAGCAAAAAGGAAAGATTATTAGCTAATTTTCCTGCTCATCATCAATTCTGGAAAGTGTAAACATTTCTCACAATACTTAACTTGGAATAAAGTTTTACAACCATGAGTCAGCCTCCCAACAGAACAGCATCCTATCAGCAGTGTTACTCCCACATGTCCCTATAATCTCACTAGGGCTAGGTAGAGGTAAACGATCAGCCATGATCTAATTGAATGATGAAGCAGTCTCCACAAACCTAATGGCCTACTCCTGCTCCTATGTTCCTAGGATAAAAAGATTTCTGTCAAGGCCCCAGCAATCTCCTTCCTTGCCTCCCTCAGTACTCTGGAGTAGATCCCATCTGGTATCAAAATGAATCTGATTACATCCTTAAATTATACAGAGGATGGTGACTGATTAAAGACCAGTGAGTAACTTGATTAAATTAGCAACTGCTTGACTAATATTGTGTGCAACTAGCTTGCAAGGTAAGATATATGCACACTTGTGAAGCACCTAGGAGCATTTTGCTACCAGTGTTAATAGTGTTATGTAAATGCAAATTGTGCTTGTTATTTTTGATTTATGCTCTTCATATAAGAGACAATCAGTGGACGCCAGCCTTCAAAATATTTTCAGTTATACATGCCTGTGCATCATTCCCTTTGTTTCTGCTGTCTGAAATTAGGGATGGGAATGTTAGGAATGGAAATCCTATACTGAGGTGATATGAGCATTTGTTTTTCCTTTTGAAAGTTGGGCCTGTGGATGAACTTGCAACAAGGGCTAGTCTTTCTTCCTTCCTGGTTCTGTTCAGCCCGTTGGATGTTTGCTTTCTTTTTCTAGTCTTTGCTTCCTTTACTTTTTTTCTTGCATCCCAGAAATTTACTTCTCCCCCTTGGAGAATTTGACTTTGCACTCTTTCAAGGGACTTAATCTAACCTAAAATGACAATAAGCCATCTCTGCAGATGAGAAAATATAATTTCTGAGTGCACAACCTTGTACTGTACACCTTTTCTGAACTTTGACTTTAACAGGTAGCTCCATAAGACATCAGGTACAAAATCTCCACAAAACCATTTACCTGACTGTTTAGCCAAAATCTATCGACAGCATTGTGGTAGCCAATAAATTGGACAATACTATGTCAGTCAATGGGATTTACAAAAAACGGTCCATTATATAGCAAAGTCCATCTACGCAGCAAACGACAAACAGAGTCTATTTAAACAGCACACTATAGCAAACTGTCAACTTACTCTGCAAGCAGTAGTTCTACAAACTACAGCAAACAGCACATGTCTGAAACTGCAGCAACACTTCCTGATAAAGTCAGGGTGATTTCTCCATCAAATTGTAGTTAATGGAGAATGGTTACATAATACAAACATCAAATCAATCCCAGTCATTTACCGCATGGGATCTCCAGGCTCAATTAATGGGGAAATTCCCCAATTACCTCTGATCAAAAATAGTGGGGTCAAAATAGGTAACTGCATTTAGCTATTGAATTGAGATATTTGTGTGCTGATCCACTCCCGTCATTTGCACTTTATATTACATCCTTTGAAAAAATAAGAATGGCTGAATATAGCAACAGGTTGTTAAGGAAACAACAGATAAGTAGTTAACTTTTTGCCAGACTGCAACCACGTAGATAGTTCTAATAGATGTTGCAGCATTTATTTCTTCCATTGGAGAAGCATTGAAAGAAAGAGCTAGTGCACTAAGAAGTTCAACATTCTGTGAGGCTGACTGTCATAGTTCAGGGTGCTTTGAGATGTTTTCATGCTAAGGCCTTATTCATGAATAGTGTTAACATGTGTTTTACTTAGTAAAAGCTTATTTAACTGTGCTGTGTTGATCTTCTCCAGGCAACCACATGCTGAATTATGAACCAGTAAAGAATGCAAGATCAAAGTTTTCTCAAAGATCCAGGCCTAGAATTTCCTGAAACATAGGAGTAGATAGAGGCCATTTGGATCCCAAGCATATTCTGTCACTCAATGAGACCATTGCTGATCTGTAACATTACTCCATGTACCCATCTTTATTCTTAATCCTTTAATACCTTTAGTTAACAAAAATCTATCAACATCAGTTTTAAAATTAACAACTGATCTATCATCAATTTTTTTTTGGAAGAGAGTTCCAAACTTCTACCATTTTGTGTGTAGAATGTTTCCTAATTTCACTCCTGAAATTTATGGCTGTAAGGTTTAGAATGCGCCCACAGGTCCTAGACACCACAGCCAGAAATAGATTCTCTCTGGGCATAATTTTACAACCCCTGGAGTTGGGTTGGCAGGAAGGGGGCGGGGTCCAAAATTGGGCTCCATGGCAGCGACACCATGTCTATTGTCTACTTGCTGCCACTAGGGTTCACCCACAGTGTTAGAGGTGTCGGGTGACCCACTCATCTGTAGAGCAGTTCAAGCCTTTAGGTGGCCAGTTAATGGCCTCCTCTGGTGCCACAGGTTTTGTTTTGGGTAAGACCTGGCTGTCTTGTTGCTGGCTTGGGGTGGGGAGGTGCCTACTACTCAGGCACCTCGTGTAGAACTATCCCCATGCTTTCCTGCCCCCCACACCCTGATGAACCTGACTCCCCATTCCCCTTGTAGGGGACTGCCAGCCCAAACCCCATCAAAACACTGGATTTACCTTCCACTCCAGGTATTCTTTGGGGACTGCCAGTAATTCCAATATTGGCCATCACTCCTGGTGATTAATTAATATGATGTATAGTTGAGGCCCCAACATGGCCAGATGCCACTAGTCACATGCTGCCATTTAGAGAACCTGACCATCATCTCTTCTCTGTCTCTGTTGGGGTATGATGACATGCAACTTTCAAGGGCCATATCTTAAAACATACTGCCAATAATCACACATCTGTGATGCATTAATTTGATGTATTAACCCCAAAACTTGTGAGCAGCAGTAGAGATTAAATGTAGTATACATAGCCTCCCAGGGAATACTATCTGTATATAGAGTTATCTTCAAATAAAGAACCCGTGTGTTTCACCAATCCTGCATGGTTGATACACTTACATAGAATAGAGAAGAGCAATATAACATGGTGGCAGGGTGGAAGCATGGTTTTGAAATTTGACTTAACAGAATACACACATCCAGCAGGACAAAATAACTTTTTTAAAAATTTGTTCATGGGATGTGGGTGTCACTAGCTAAGCCAGCATTTATTGCCCACTCCTAATTTCCTTTGAATTGAGTGGCCTAGGGTATTTAAGAGTCACATGTAGACCAGACCAGATAAGGATGGCAGATTTCCTTCCCTAAAGGACATCAGTGAGGCAGATGGGTTTTTCTAACAATCAACAATGGGTTTTTTAATGGTTATTATTAGACTTTTAATTCAAAATTTTTATTGAATTCAAATGCCACCATCTGCCATGGGTCTCTGGGTTACCAGACCACTGACAATACCGCTATGCCACTGCCTCCACATGAAACAACTATCAAAACTCACCATGCATAAATGATCCTACAGCTCTGTAGGAATCCTACACACACCGTACCCTTGTTCTGGGATTGCACCTCACTCCAGGTTTTATCTTTATCTATAGTGCCTAAAACACAATTTCTGACTGTTACTCTGCTCTCTTCTCTTTTTTTTTGTTTTAGAATTGTTATTTCCAGTTGTTATTGCCCACCACCTCCAGTTACTGGTTTAGTGTGACAGCCTCAATTATCCTTTTTGCTAGGACCCTGGTCCCAACTGGGTTAAGGTGGAGTCTGTCCCAAAGGTAAATTTACTCATTTTCCAAGTACTGCTGCTTATACCCCATGGAACTGAACCCCTTTTACTGACACGACTCTTTCACACACATATTCATCTCCCTAATCTGTTTACCCCTATGCCAATTTGCACATTGTTTGGATAATAGCCTTGAGATTGTAACTTTTGAGAGTCTGTTCTTTAATTTAGCTCCTAGTTCCTGCTACTCTTCAAACAGGATCACTCACCTGCTCTTCCCTATGTTGTTGACTCCAATATGGATCACAATGACTAGATCCTCCCCCTCCAAACCTAATACCCTTTTAATCTGATTTCAGATATCCCTTATGTTGGCACCAGGTAAGCAACATAGCATGTACAGCTCTTGATGTTGCTTATAAAGGACGTATCTATCCGCCTAATTATTGAATCTCTTACAACTGTCATATTACGCTGCCCTTCATCCTTTCCCCTGTGAACAGCCTACTGCTCCACACAATAACTTGCACCAAGCACTAAAACCTAGAAAAATTGTCTGTGCTTACTGCCCCAAGCTTAAATGAAACACAAGTGTTGGGGGGAACAACACAATACCTCCTTCCTCCTCTTCACCGAATTTTTACTCTCACTGAATTCCAATTACACTGGCTTTACAATGCATTCCATTTTCAACCACTCTGTGTGACCATGAGTCACGCTGATATTTTACCTTTTTAAATGAAATCTATGTCAGCTCGTGGTTTGTTGAGGCATTGAATTTAAGTTGGCATGTTCATGTTGTTTCTGGCCTTTGAAATAATCCATGTACATCTCTGTGCAGCATATTTGGATGTATTACTGATGCCCTGCACTTCCAGCCTGAAAGAATCCAAAAGCCTAAAAGACCCCTATAGTACATCAATTGAGAGGGCAGTTCAGTTCCTTGAGATAGCTCTGAGAGCCACACAATGACCATCTAGTAAAAATCCCTAAGTGCTTCTTTAGGAATTTGTGGTAACTGAGGGTATAGCCCCTCCTGCTGTCTATCAGGGATCATGTGATGCTCTGTTAAGGCTCCGGCCAGTGAGCCCTAAGCGCGGGCAATCCAAGGGGTGGGCCTTCCTGATGAGATTCCTGATCGAGTGTGTAGCACCTGCAAAGCTCTCTGTAATAAAGTTTAGCTATTTCTTGTTGAAACCTGTCCTCTCCATCGAGTCATTACATTTGGGGACAAGGGTAAAATTAGCTCTGGCTCTGGGCCTGGCCTGTGTCTGTGAGTACATCGAATTTAACAAAAGATGACTCACCAGATAGGCCACTGTTTGGCAGAATCAATCCATATCGTGTGACTATGGAAGACTGGAGCTAGTGTGTAGAGCACCTCAGATTTTATTTTGTAGCGAATGAAATTACCGTGGAGGAAAAGCAGAAAACCATCCTCTCGAGTATATGTGGTAGTAAAATAGACAACCTCAACCGCAACCTGATGGCCCTGAGTGCGCCCAGTTCTCAGTCCTACAATGTGTTAGTGAACCTCATGAAAACACACTTCCAATCAAAGCCTTTCATAATAATGCAGCGTTTTATATTTAATTCTAGAGGTAGGGCCCTGGGTGAGTCCATCGCAGCCTATGTAGCGAACCTCAAGGAATTAACAGAACACTGCAACTTCGAGGGTACATTAAGTGATGCGCTGTGGGACCAAATAGTTTGTGGAGCTAAGGATGACACCATTCAGCTGTTTACTCACCGGGGTCTAAGGTTTAAGCGCACCCTAGGAATCTCCCTCGCCATGGAAAGTACTGCAAGAGACTCACTGGCTTCACAACACAAAGAACATGGTGCTGTATTTCATAAAAACAAAAAAACTGCGGATGCTGGAAATCCAAAACAAAAACAGAATTACCTGGAAAAACTCAGCAGGTCTGGCAGCATCGGCGGAGAAGAAAACTCTTTTCTTCTCCGCCGATGCTGCCAGACCTGCTGAGTTTTTCCAGGTAATTCTGTTTTTGTGCTGTATTTCATGTTGGGCAGGAACCTACCGCTGAATGTGATGCGAAAACCAGACGCACAGCATCGAAGTGTGATGCAATGTCCGCTGTGAGAAACATGAAAAAGCTGAGTAGAAATGCTTTAGCAGTGACTTCAAGATTATGTTGTTATAGATGTGTTGGTGACCATGGAGTGGACACCTGTAAAATTCATGGAGGCAGAATGTCATTATTTCCATAAGAAAAGTCATGTAGTAAGGCAATGCTGGGCAAAGCTGAAACAGCCCATAAAGCAGCAAACCAACATGATTGAGTTAAAGAAGACAGCAGAGACTGAAGCTACTGACACCAACATTTATTCCCTGTATATGTAACAGCAATGAAAACCAAACCTATAACTGTGGCAATCCAAGTTAACGAGAAGCCACTAATAATGGAGGTGGATACAGTTGCCTCAACTAGGGTAGTGAGAGAGCACACTTTCTGGTACTTTAATGAAGGTAGATAGCCAATAAACCTGGATGAACAATCGCTAAATTAAGGAGATACTCAGGAGAATCCATTCAGGTAAAGGGCATCACCAAAGTACCAGTTTCAGACAAGCAACAGACAGCCTAGCTGCCTGTAATAATTGTGAAAGGAGAAGGACCCGGTCTTTTAGGCCAAGGCTGGCTACGGAAGATCAAATTCAACTGGTCTGAGATATTTCACTTCAAATCTGATGGAGTTCCAGAACTTCTAAGTAAATACAAGGTGTTTTTTTGGGTTGAACTAGGGAAGTTAAAAAGCATGCAGACCAAGATACATGTGGAGCTGCAGGCGACACCTCGCTTCTTTAAGGCAAGACCTGTGTCTTACACATTGAAAGGAAAGGTTGATGTGGAGAAGTGCAAGTTAGAAAAGCTGGGCATTATCCAACCTGTTCAATTCTCGGAATGGGCTATGCCCATAATTCCAGTGGTTAAGCTTAACCGCATCATACATATCTGTGGAGATTATAAATTGGCCATAAATAAGGCAGCCAAACTATACAAGTACCCTATCCCAATGATAAATGACTTATATGCCTTCCTGGCAGAAGGCAAGTCCTATACAAAATTGAATATGAGCCATACTTACCAGCACCTAGAGCTGGATCGGACATCGAGGGTGTACATAACCATTAACCACAGAAGTTGTCTC